>NC_037676.1:142183861-142483861 GCF_003255815.1 Theropithecus gelada
GGAGGGTCTCATGGCCTAGGTTCGGATCCTGGCTGGGACACATCCTAGCAGTGCCACCTGGGGCAAGGGGCTTCACCTCACCAAGCCTGGGTCTCCTCAATGGGCTCGCAGGAATATGACAAGGGTCACAGAGGTGACAAGGCAGATCTGCAAACCTGCAGCTAACACTGAAGGGCTGGAAAAAGTGAACCTGTAGAGCACAAAGGTGTCAGCAAATGTCAGTGGGAAGCCGTGGAGGGCTCCTCGTCCCCCAACACCACCAGGCATTAAGGTTCAAGTGCGGGAAGCCCAAAATGCTCTCCCCTGCCATGGATGCTCTGATTGTGTCTATCTGGGGCAGTTTCCAGTGGCTAATAGATCTTGAGTTAATGTAACTTCACAAAGACTTTCGGAACTAACACAAATTAAATGACTCCATTATGTCAGCCTCATTTCACTTTGGTTTTGCCGCCAACAGTTCTAAGAGGCAAGTACTTTGCTCTATGACACTGTCTTGTTATCCAAGTTTCCAGCCAGTTTTCCACATCGAAGTATTTCTTTCATTATGCAAAAAATGTTGTGTTAGCCACAGTCTAAGGAAAGACAGCAATTTTTCTTGGCCATAAACAGCCTGGTCATAAACCACAGCCTGTTTCCTACGAGACCTCCTACTCTTGCTCCTTCTGCAGCCCACAGTGGGATTAGAGTCCCCTTCCTAGGCAGAAAAGCAGCACGTAAGGCTGAAGGGAAGCACCTCGGAAACAGGTGCCAGCAATGCCCAAACAGGAGCTGGGCATCAGGAGTCCAGGTCCCAGCTCTGCCGCCTGATGTTGGTGCCCGCAGCATCTCTGGGCATCACGGCCTTCTGCTGGGAACTGCGGAACTCGGTCCCCAGTGCTGTTCACAGCCTCACTGGCATGTCACATGAGAGAAGATGTGAAAGTCTTGGACATAAGGGAACCCAGGACATAAGAGGCACTTGAGGACCCAAGAATGGGCAGGAAGGAGAGGATCAAGGGGAGGGAAAGCACGAGGGAAGGCAGGAAGCCAGATCTGGGCTGGGAGAAGCGGATGCCAGTAGCCTGAGATCCTTCTGGCACCCCAGAGAGAGGCCCCTTCATACATCCTGTACCAGACCCCAGACACACGGGAGAAGCGCGGCTTCCCTCCGCCTTTCCCAGGGTCTCACTCATGAAAGGGAAGAAAAGAAAAAGGGTCAGGTTTTCCAGGTACCTTGCAGGGTTACAATCAGCTCTACTTCTGCCTCCTCATGGGACCCAGCAGAGGCCCAGCTTGTTGGACTGGACCTAAATGTCAAGGGCCAAATTCAGGGAGTAGGGCTGTGGCAGGGGTGGAGTCAGGTGCCAGGTCTGCAATGCCCAGTCCAGTGCCCTTTGTCCAAGATCACAGTACAGCCTTTCTGGTGTGGCCAGAAGCCAACTGAACCTGAAAGAATGGGGGCCACATGGCTGGACAATCTCTGCCCCCTGCTGAACACACTCCACCTCACCTCTGACTCCTGCCCTCCCCAAGTAAGTGAACGGCAACCCCACCTATCCTGTGGCCCAAACCCTTCCCCTCCTTCTCCATACCCCACACCCGTCCTTCTCCATACCCCACAACCCTAAACCCTGCCAAATTCTCTTCCTACCCACACATCCCGGAATCCACCTCCTCTCTCCACACCAAATGGCACCCCCAGGCCCAGCCACTGCAACCCACCCTTATCTCAGCACCCAGGCTCCCACCAGTTGTCACTCACCCCTTCCAGGCACTTCCCAAAAGGCCAATCTGATGGCACACTCTCCTGCCTTCTCATGACCATTCCTTGACTTCACAAGAGACCTGACTTCGACCTTGGCTCATGGGCCCTGCTGCCCCTCCAGCCTCACCCTGGACTCTCCTCTTTGCCCTCACTCCCACCCTGAACAGCCTCAGCCTCGGGAACCCAGTGTGCTTCCCTGCCCCCAACCTCCTGGTCTGGCACAGGCAGTCCTCACTGGTAAGCAACCCCCACCCAACTGCCCTCTGCCTGCCCAGCTCCTCCCAGCCCGTAAATCTCCCCTGAAGGCCTCTTCCACCAAAAAGCTGTCCCCAACACCTGCACCCAGGCTGGCTGGAGGATGAGCCCCTCCTCTGCAGTCTCTGGGGCTGCCCCTGCCTTCACACTCTGCTCTATCCCCGTGAGCCCAGTGCTCTCTGCACAAAGAGCCATGCCTTGTTCTCAGCTGTTTCACCAGCACCCCTGGCAAGATGACATGCATTTAATATGAGGAGTCAATGGCAAGAATGAATGCTAAAGTCCAGATACACACACACACACACACACACACACACACACACACACACACACAAATTTTTTTGTTGTTGTTGTTGAGACGGAGTCTCGCTCTGTCACCCAGGCTGGAGTGCAGTGAGGGCTCACTGCAATGGCCACCTCCTGGGTTCAAGCGATTCTCCTGCTTCAGCCTCTCAAGGTTGCTGGAACTACAGGCGTGCGCCATCACGCCCACCTAATTTTTTTTGTATTTTTAGTAGAGATGGGGGTTTCACCATGTTGGCCAGGCTGGTCTCGAATTCCTGACCTCAAGTCATCCGCCTGTCTTGGCTTCCTGAAGTGCTGGGATTACAGGCGTGAGCCACCATGCCCAGCCCTAGTTATATATTTTAAATTTTCAGTATAAAGAACACACCCTAATACCACGCCATACCCATGCCCTCATGCCACCACCAAAGCTTCAGGGAGAATTGAGCAAAATGCATTTAAGGAAACAAATACCTTTGACTCTCTCAGCTTATAAAATGCCCGTGGCCCAACTCTGAGGAGGGGTGAGTCCCAAACTTACCCGGGAGGTGCTTCTGTACAGAACAACAATATGTGATACTTGTTTTTACCATTGATACTTGTTTTTACCAGAGTTTTCTCGCAGGAATAGACTGAAATTAAGATGATGAAAATAACTGCATTTTAGGAGGCTCTACCCAGGAGTGCAGGAAAACACAAAACACCTCTGTATCCTTGCAAATGTGCCTCTCCGGGGACGCTACGCCACAGAACCCCATTCCCTCTGACAGGCTACTTGGAAAAAGGGCACAGGGTCCCAAAAGCTCAAAGTTTTGGACTCCCCAGACCACGTACAACTCACACAAGACACAATCTGGGCCCCAGACACCACAGCCCTGGCCATGACTCAGCCCAGAGCAACACAAATCACAGATGCCATGGCCAAAGTGTGTTTTATCTGTACCTCAACTAAGCCTCAGCATCTGAGGCTGGAGCCCGGGGGTCACAGAGAGAATGACAACTTAGACCCCAAAGAACTTCCCTAAAACACGGAGGATGCAAAATAAATACATTTTTTTTCCCATTGCCAAAATGCTTACAGATGAGGCAGATGGGGAAGAAGAAGGTCAGAGTTCCGGTTCCCCACAGCTGATACTCCACCCCAGACCCGGCCTCAGGCTCCCCTTGTCCAGGAGCTCGGCTGAAGCCCAGCAGTTCCTCTCCTCTCGCCGCTGACTCAGAAGGGACGACCGCGTTCTCGTTCCTGTCCCCAGCTACCCCAGGGACTAGGGGGAGGAGGAAGAAATGGCTTCAACAACTAGAGTGCAGGTGGAATTTAAAAGCCACCCTTTTTTTATGGCAAATGTTTCTACCATAAGAAAAAGTACGTGCCAGTTATTGTGGCCCTGCATAGATAAACATTTAGCAAGTCCTTGTCATGTGAACAGAGATGGACCCAGTGCAGACTGGCCTTTGAGGCATTGTCCAACAGGAAAGGTCTAGGATGGGGGAGCCTCGGAGGGGTCAGGTCCCGCACTGTGTCACCCCAGTGGCAGGGTGGCCATGTACCAGAGCTCCTGGACAGTCCAGGTTTAGGCCTGCCGTCCCTGCAAGATCTGTGATCACTGCCTGCCCTTCATTCTCAAAAATCTACAGTCCCGGATGAAAATCACAGGGCTGTGGCGTCCACCCGCCTCAGCGTGTTCTCACAGTGACTGTGAGGGTCACACAAGGCAGGGCTTACCAAGTCCACCTTCCTACCAAGACCTGACCTGGACGGGGGGCAAACTGATGATGTCTGAAAAGGTTGAAATGTTACACTGCTAAGAGAAGAGGGAATAGAAAAGGGAAGAAAACTCACTGAGAAATTTCTGTGAAATTGGAAAATGACGAATGAACAAAAGTAGTTTCTGGCCTGGAGTCACTGGCGCTGAGCGAGCGGCACCAGGGCAGAGTCAAAGGCGGTACCGAGAAAGGCTTTCCTTCCCCACATGCTTCTTGTCCAGGAATTTGCTAGTCTCCAGGACCCTCTGGGAGGCTGTGGAGGAGGCCGAGGTGAGTGCCAGGCCCCAAAACCACCCCAGGGAACTTCTCCACAGACCCACCCCTGGATGTAGAGACACGCACCAGGCCCTTCAAGCCACTGCCATCCCTCTCGAGTCCCTGCAAACCTCCCCACACACCCTGTGGCCGCCTGGGAGGACAAAATGATCTATAAGGACAAATGGCAGGTGACCAAGGGCAGAGTATCAAAGAAAGCAGTAGGAGCTTAGAGTGTGGCCTGATGGCTCCATGGTCCCCCCGTCCCCGCCGCCCAGGCCTCCAGGCCACACTGGGTACTGGTCGGGGAGAGGCGGTGAGGAAGGGAGTTTGAGATTACTCAGACTCAGGCTTCTCTCCTGGGCCTGCCATGGTTGAAAGATGGATGGGGAATCGGAGATAATAAGAGGCTGAATTCACAGCTCACCCAGCAGGCTCATGTATCGGTACTCAGGAGAAAACTGTGCGCTTCTACGAGAACAAGTTACAGACAACACAACAGAAAATGGAAAGCTAGTAGAATCTCAGAGCGTGGATGTGTAGTCTCCCAGCAAGGGCAGGAATTCCGGGGATGAGCCTCCGCCACGTGATGGGTTCTTCCTGAGCTAACCCAACATCTCCCCGTTCCAGCAGCTGCAGCTTCGGCAGAGAAGACCCCACTCCTGATTCCGTTAAGTGCCCACCACGAAAACATCCACATGACCGCATTACAACCCCCTGGCAACCTGGACGGGTAGTTACGACAGTCCTGATTGTGCAGATATGGAAACTAAAACTCACAGAGGTTAAGAAAATGAAGTTACTCAACCCAGGTTGGCTTGAGGTCAAGGTTTTTTCCATGACATTCAGCCAGCTGGGGCCAGGGCCCTGGGCCCCCTAAAGCATCACCGTAGAACAGGGAGGTGAGGCACATCTCAGGCTGCCCACTGTGCTGGCCCTGCTGCGTTTGCGCTGTTCATGCTCCTTCTCAGCTCCTACAATGCTCCATGTTACAGACGTGGACATGAGACTCACAGAAGGCCAGCTCATGTGGAGGCTGGGCCCAGGTTTCCACGGTCTTCCACTCTGCCAGGCAGCCTCCAGCTGCCTCTCCCTCTCCGCCCAGTTTCCCAAGGGCTGTAGCTCTGCTGAGGGCACCTCCCACAGGCCATCCCTGGGGCTGCCTGCTCTCCTTCCCATCAGCAGACCTAGATCAGCCGCACCCGATTCAAAGGGCTCCCCCATCACTGCATCCCCTGTCAGAATCAGAGCCCATCCTTGTCTCCAGACTGCCTCTCCAGCTCACTCTCCACGCCCTCAAAGCACCACCAAGAAGGGAGAGCGGTGATTCCAAGTGGACCTAGGACCAAGGTCTGGCAACTTTCACTAGAGGCCAATGAAAACAAGGACTGCCCTAGACGAGACTTCCCACCAAACTGCATGTGAATGAGGCTCCAGACACAAGCACGGCTTCTGGGCAGCGCCTGAGACCATGGCCACCGTGCAGTCCGGTGCTCCAGACACAAGCATGGCCTCTGGGCAGCACCTGAGACCATGGCCACCACGTGGTCCGGCGCTGCAGACACAAGCACGGCTTCTGGGCAGCACCTGAGACCGTGGCCACCGTGTGGTCCGGTGCTCCAGACACAAGCACGGCTTCTGGGCAGCACCTGAGACAGTGGCGACTGCGTGGTCCGCCGGTATCGCTGGCCTCCGCATTTCTCTAGCACACAGGTTCTGTGACTTCCCTGAACGGCAGAGCACCTGGAGGGCCTCTTAAACTACAGATCGCTGGGCCCTGCCCCACAGTAAGTCTGGCGTGGGTCTGAGAATTTGCATTTCTAGCAAGTTCCCAGGTGATGGTGCTGCTGCTGGCCTGGGTCCACACTTTGTGAACACGGCTCTGACAGGAGGCTTTGAAGCCAGCAGTGAAGTGGTCATTTACGCTACAGGTGAAAACAGAGAAACCCCAAAAGACAAAGATCAAGGCAAAGGCATCCTCTTCAAAAACCTACAAATCCCTCATTAAAAAATATAAAGATCCATTTCCCTCAACCTGGTAGCCAAGGTCCTCTAGGATTTGGCCCAGCCAAGTTGGCCCCTCACCACCCCTACACTCCTACATTAGTACCAAGCATCAGAGCCCAGGCCATGGGTCACCATCTCCCTCCCATCTTCACCCCACTCAAGCTGCTCAGGCTCTGCCAACGCCCCTCCTCTCCTCATGTCACCTATCACCCATCCACTGGCATCCCCATCAGCTGTTCTCTCTTCTAATAAGTGCCTTCAGAAAATAACCCTCACGTTTATGGTCAATTGATTTCAGACAAAGGTACTAAAGCCATCCAATGGAGAAAGGACAGTCTTTTTTAACACCCCATGCTGGAACAACTGGATATCCATGTGCAACACAAAAAAAGCTTTTACCTCACACCCGACCCAAAAATAATTAGCTCAAAAGGATTATGGACATAAATGTAAGATTTAAAACTATACAACTTCTAAAAACAACATAGGAGAAACTATCTGTGACCACGGATTATGCAGAGGTTTATGACATCAAAGGTACATCCTATTTTTAAAAATTGATAAATTGTACTTTATCAGCACTTACAACTTCTCTCACCACTAAGAAAAAGACAAATCACAGATCTGGGAAAAGTATCTCCAAACCAGGCATTTGACAAAGGGCTTGCAACCACAATGCACAGGGAACTCTGACTCAATCATAAGGCGGCTACGAACCTGGGTTTAGAAAGGGTGCTAAAGGCTCAGGCACCTCACCACATGGGATCTGCGCACGGCTTGTAAGCAGCTAAGAAAATGCTCCCATCAGCCCTCAGGGAGGTAAATGAAAACCACGGGGAGAAGCCACAGGCCAAGACGTACAGGAAGCAGCCTTACGGAGGCCTGCAGGGAGGACTTAGCTGCATTTCCAGTGCTCTTCATCCTCTGCGGGGATACTGGCACCAGAGTCACTCATTCACAGGCCCCTGGAAGGCAGGATGATGCCCGTTCACTTCTGCTTCTCTGAGAGGAGCAGTGTGAGGGAGCTGTTGGGGGGAGATATAGGGTCCCCAAGACAAACTGGTGAGCTGCCAGAAGTCTCTGGAAGTTTCCAATCCTTCTGGGCCCCGGGACCAGGGCCAATGCTGCCCCATTTTCTCTCCCCAGGCAGCTACTGGGTCTGGATTATCTGATGAGTAAGACAATTCTGGCCTGAAAACATACAGGAAATGTCTTCACATCTTCACCTGATCACTTCCAAACCTCAGGCAGTAAAGCTCTTCCGTATTTCGTTTCAAGCCATGAAGGAGAAGAGTGAAGGCTTTCCTGGGGATGAGAGGGCTTGAATGTGCCAGGAACAGGTATAACGGTCCGTGCCAGACAGGGCTGGGTAAGAGAACACCATCAAATGAAACGGCTCCATCACAGAACTCATAAACACTCAGTACCTGCCGATGGAGATTCACAACAGTATCCATGAAGTATCTTCAAAAAACAATGCTGAATACGATCAAGCCTCGCTCCTCCTCATTCATTCATTCATTCATTCATTC
Source organism: Theropithecus gelada (assembly GCF_003255815.1). Taxonomy (NCBI): domain Eukaryota; kingdom Metazoa; phylum Chordata; class Mammalia; order Primates; family Cercopithecidae; genus Theropithecus; species Theropithecus gelada. The sequence continues at coordinate 142,191,704 of NC_037676.1, forward strand.
ATTCATTCATTTTTGGATAGAGTCTTACTCTGTCGCCCAGGCTGGAGTGCAGTGGCGTGATCTCTGCTCACTGTAGCCTCTGCCTCCCGGGTTCAAGCAATTCCCCTGCCTCAGCCTCCCAAATAGCTGAGATTACAGGTGTGCGCCACCACGCCCGGCTAATTTTGTATCTTTAGTAGAAACGGGGTTTCACCATGTTGGCTAGGCTGGTCTCAAACTCCTGACCTTAGGTTATCCACCTGCCTCGGTCTCCCAAAGTGCTGGGATTATGGGCGTGAGTCACCGCACCCAGCCTCCTACTCCTAATTTAATGAGGAATAAAAAAAGAGAAAGAAGACCAAAAACAAGATTTGTTTCGTTTTGTATTTTTAGTAGAGATGGGGTTTCACCTTGTTGGCCAGGCTGGTCTTGAACTCCTGGCTTCAAGGGATCCTCCCACCTTGGCCTCCCAAAGTGCTGGGATGACAGGTGTGAGCCACGACACCTGGCTGAAGAACAAGTTTAAAATGATTACAGGCACGCAACAGGCAGAACCCCCCACTGTGGTGCCTTGTTAATAAAATGCAAAATGTCCAAGAGTAAAAGAGGTGAACAGTCAACCTGCACATTAAACATGGATGGAGACATAGCCATTTCTTGAATTCTGATGCAAACCAATGTTAGGAAATAGGTCACTCAGACAACTGGAAATTTAAACACCGGCTGGGTACTTGTCGATAATGAGGAATTGTTTATTGTTAATTTTAAAGCATAATAAAGTACTGTGATATTCAAAAGAGTTACAGCATTAAATATGAAAATGTTTACAGATGAAATAATATGACTTATTGGATTTGCTTCAAAATATTAGAGGAAATGGGGAAACAGGCGGGGATAACAGACGAGGACAATCCACCAAGAACTGCTGCTTGTTGAAGGCGGGCCACGAGCATGTGGGGTCACTCTCTGAAGATGGCGCCTTCTGTGTGTGTGTGAAATCTCCATAATAAAGTCGTGAAGTGAAAGAACACACGGCGATGGCTGTGTCTGTGCCAGGCTATGCTCTGCAATGCCCTTTCACTCAGGCACCTTCACGGAAGTTGCCCAGGCCTGAGGCCAGTGTGGCTGGGATTCTCACTCCGCACTGGACAGATGAGAGGTTGAAGGCAGGCCGAGGTTTCAGAGAACCAGTGGAGCTGGGATCGCAATGCATCTCTGCTCTGTCCAAGCACTCTGGTTTTTTCCCACAGATAACCTGAGTCGCTTTCTTAATAGAGGGGCGGAGACTGGGGCGAGATGTGTCTGTGGGGCTCAGCGGCCAGGCTCCCATCCCCAGGAGGGGAGTGAAGAATTCTCACCCGCAGACCAACTGGGGCGCCGTGGTTGAGGGCAGGCCGGGTGTGGAGGTGTGAGGGTCAGGTCTGACAGGAATGCAAGCACCACAGAGAATTACCTGACACCAAGGTGTTAGGACTTGGTATCTCTTCCTGGTGACCTGAAGGTTGACACCACCCTGTCCCTCTGAAAAAACTTCCTGCTGGGCCAGGCTTGGCTTAAGAACTGGGTAGCGGGTGAGAACCTGGGAATGAAGGCTCCAGCGGGACCACCTGCCCCAGGAAGGAGGGGGCACTGGCCGGATGCTGCCAAGGAGCTTCCAACTCACCCGCCCACTCACCAGCCAAAAGTCTGTAGCCCAGCACATGCCGGATGGAGGACCAAGGTGGTGGGAAGGTTGGACATGAACGGACACGGGTGCTGCTCTCAGACAGCTCCACCCTGGTGTCATGGCTCCTGCGCTCGGGTGCACAGTTGGCACCAGAGCAGATTAAATATCCCAATGCCCAGGCTGCCCCCAGCCAGTCCAGTCGGGATGCTGGCGGGTGAGGGGAGGGGCAGGCACCCCCTCTTTAGTAAAGACCCCCTGGTGAGGACAATACACAGCAAAGTCTACGAACCTCTAGTCCAGCAAGAGGGAGAATCTGACGTGGAAAACAACAAAACCCATCCAAGAGACCCACAGCGTCGTGGAGGGCAGGACGGCACCCCTCACAGCAAGGCCGGGGGACCGAGAGACCCACAGCATCGTGGAGGGCAGGACGGCACCCCTCACAGCAAGGCTGGGGGACCGGAGACCCAGAGTCGGGGAGGGCAGGACAGCACCCCTCACAGCAAAGCTGGGGAACTGAGAGACCCACAGCTTCGGGGAAGGCAGGACAGCGCCCCTCACAGCAAGGCCAGGGGACCGAGAGACCGATGGCATCCAGAGGGCAGGACAGCGCCCCTCATAGCACGGCCAGGGGGACCCAGGACAGAGCTGACTTGAAGTGGGGCTTGAGGGAAAGAAGAGCTGTGGCCGATGTGCAAGTGGCGCACGCTGACTCCTCTCTGCCAGCCTGGGGTATGGGGATGAGACTCCGCAGACCACATTCCTGCTGTGCCCGTGGGTGCTGGCAGGAAGCCTCAGGACCACAGAGGGAAGAAGCAATCTGCTCTCTCCCCGGGCCTCCCCTTGCCCCTCGAGTGCTTTCTGTCTACAATTCCTGCAGGTGCCCCCAAGTGACATCGCACCTCACTTCCAAGACCCCAGGTGCCCCCTTCTCAAAGGGCTGTGGCAGCTCCATGCCCCCTGAAACTTCTCTAACGAGATGCCAACCCCGAGGGACCACACTCCTCCCTGCAGCCGCCCCATAACTGGCACACCTCAGTGTCGTCCTCTGTCTGCCCGGGGCCCAGCTACCAACATCACACCTCGGACACAGTTCTCCATAGCGAATCTTCTCTGTTCAGTGACCGGGTGGCTCCTCACTCCTGACCAATGCCGGGAGAACTTTCTCTGCCTCCACTCTCAGTGCCAGTGAGAATCCAGGCAAATGGGGCCTCAAATAACAACCAACTACTTGAGCAGAAATTGGGTCCAGTTACCTCCACAAGAAGGAAACACAAACCCCGGAATGCCTGCCCTGCACACGAGCCATGACGCACTCCGGCCGTGCAATCTGGAGGGGGACAGCTTTGAAATTACCACTGTAACAAAGGGGCACCAGGAGGTAACAGCACCATCACCAACGGCTGGGCACCAGTCATGCATCAGGCATGGCCTCTAACGCTGCTCTTTAGATCAACCTGCTGGGCATGGATTCGATTCCTACTTTACGAAGAGCACTTGGTGCACAATAAGGCCCTGCCCAGGCCAGCGAAGCCAGCTCGGGACAGAGTTGAGGCTGCGGAGGGCTCCGCGTGGCTCCAGCCTGTGCATGTTCATCTCTGCCCAGCAAGTGGACAGCTGGGAACAGGTCTGCAGACAGGGTGGGCGTGGGAGGAGCCACACGCCCCCGATCTCCCACACACTAGGAAAGGCTCCAGACATGTCCCCACCACAGAAGCCACCCACAGACAAAAGAGACAAAGACCCAGAAGGAAAACCTCCTGTCGAAGGTTTCTGAGGAACAAAGAGGCGCGTGGTGCGTGGAAAGCCAATCAAGTCATCTTATTTTTCTTTTCTCACAAAAAGAGAAGAATTTCTCTTGTCATCTGAGTCAGCAAACCACTGCATCTTCCCCAGTATTGAATTTCTCGAATCAAATTGCTTCTCCAGGCTGAATGCAAACGTTCCTTCCCTCTGCCTATTAATCACTGGGAGGCCCCTATTGATCCCAGAGCCATCTGGGTTTGTATCGGGAAAACTGTAAAAACTGCTCATTAGTGGAGCCAGTGGGGGTTGCAGAGACGGCTCTGGCCAGGGGCTCCAGAGCCCGGGCTCCAGCAGGCGTCTGCCACGGGCTCCCTAACGGACCTCGGGCCTCCATCTCCTCACATCAGCTGAAGGGATGAGGGCACATCAGGATGCTTTCTCCTTGTTTCTAGAAATTACGTTTCTGAGGGACTCTCCTCATTTCCTTTCAGTCTGAAAAACAAAGTACAAAGAAAATCCACACAAAAACTCATCTGTAACTCAGACTGCAGAAGGAACACAGAGGGATGAGCAATGCCAACACCGTATAAATAAGCTTCAATAACAACCTGCAAGAAGACTGGGCTCCACACGATTAAGCATCACTTTGATGATTCACAAGGTTCTCTGGAATGTTTGAAGGAATTAAACAAGAAACAAAAAGTTAGAGACAGGCGAGAGGAGGAGCCAGATACTTGAGTTGGGGGCTGCTCTGGGCTGGGATAAACAGGAATGTGCAGCCCCCACGTAACCCCCAGGAGATGGGGTTGTTCAGAAACCACCTCCTCAAAGCATCCTCGAGGAGTTCTGGAGCCCTCAGGTTGGCCATTGCCTGTGGAGCTCTTCCCTGCCCCTCTCGCAGCAAAGCCATGCCACGATCCACATGGGTGCTCTAGCAAGACACAGCCAGAGCTGGCCGCTCAGATCCTCCCGGCGGTCAATCTCCCCAGCAGCCACAGCGTGTGGGTGCTTTGGTGCCAGGTCCGCGGCACCCTCTAAATGCAGTGTCCCTGCAGCGCGGGACGGGGAGCAGAGCCGGGCATCTCAAAGCATGTAATGAGATAACATCTATTACCATACATTATAAAGAGGTTTATGCATACATGAGGGTTGTCATGAAATTTAATTTCAACGGTTTGATAATTAAGCAAAAAAACCCACAATAATTATCATATCTTAATTTCCAGTAAATGTGCTGGGCTGCCAACACTGTATTTTCCTAGGACAGCTCATGTGGTTTCACTAAGGAGAGACATCCACTGTTTCCAGTTGTGCATGAAAACTGGACGAGGAGGGAAAGCCGATTCTGGGGACGCAGCCCAAGGAACCGTGGGCAACTCCTGCAGAAAGGCGGGCAGTGGAGAACAGGTGGCTGGTGTGCAGCAGCCCAGTTCCAGCTCCAGCTGACTGCATGCCCCTGGTGGGTCTCGACCTCTTTTACTCATAGGGAAAAATGAGTGCAAAGCCCACTCCCTGTAGAACTGCCTATGAAAGCGGCATCTTTTCCAACACTGCCCCGGGGTAGAAATGTAAGTCAATACAGATCAGCTGCTCGACTGGGAACAGGGCTCTGAATGTCATGACTAACGGCAGGGGCCCAGGAAACAGAATCACCAGGCACCAAGCATCACAAATCACATCTGGCAAACGCAAGGTTAACTAATTGTCCTTAATTACAGAACTGATGCATCGCACATGACACAGAAACGCACAAGCTCAGGGATGAGTCACTAATTTCCAAAGGACCTTTTAAAGGAGAGATTAGGAAGGTGGAAAAGTACTTTCTATATCCAATCGCTTCAATATTCCATTGTAAAGTATGAGATTAACAAGATCTCGCTATGAAATATGATAAGAGTGGCACTGCTAATTTCTAAAAACTCTAATATTCACAGTCTATGAACACCTCTTTCTTGCTTACCACCCCACCACATCCACCTCCACCATGCTGCTCCCCCTGCCTGCACCGCTCTCCCTGGCACATTGGCCCTGGCCACCTCCTGCTCACTCGTCATGTCGTGCTGTAAATGAATGTTGATGCCCCACAAAATCTACATGCTGAACTCCTACCCTCCACGGTGATTACACTAAAGGGCAGGGCTTCCGGAAGGTGATCAGCTCATGAAGATGGAGTCCACGTGATTAGGATCAGCGTTCTTCTAAAGGAAGTTTGAGAAAACCCCTTTGCCCCTCCCACCATGTGAGGGCACAGTGAGAAGTCTCCGTCTATGAAGCAGGAAATGGGCCCTCACCGCCCACAGAATCTGCCCAGCATCTTGATCTTGAACCTGCAGTCTCCAGAACCATGAGAAATAATTTTCGGTTGTTTATAAGCCACCCAGTCTATGGTATTTTGTTACAGCAGCTCGGCATTTCCATATTCTCATCACCTCCTCCAGGAAGCCCACCTAGCCACCTTCCTTGGGCCCCCAGTCTGGGTTGGGTGCCTTCCTACGTGCTTTGCACTCTCCTCACACTGTGTAACAATTGCCTGTTTGTGTGCTTTTCTTCCACACCTAAATATAAGTGTAGTGAAAACACAAGCAGCACCACACGTACTCAGCAGCTTCACTCCCAGAGGGCCTGGCACCTGGGAGATACATAGGAAATACTTGGTGAATTAACAAATGAACACCCTGGACATCAAAGGCCCAGTTTGCATCTCCACCTCACCCTTTCTTCAGCTGGGTGAAGCTGGACTTTACAGTCCTGAACCCAACTTAACAAAGGCTACACAGAGCAGAATGTGGGAAATGAACAGAATTTTGTCCCTGCCCCAGCCTCTCTCACACCATCCCAAGCTTGGCTCCAGCATCATCCCCCCTTGGTGTGTGGAGCAACAGGGCAGAGCTGGATGTCAGACAGACGGGCTTCCACAAAGTGGCTTTGATCAGCCACTCAGTCTGCTTATCTATAAAATGAGGACACTGTTCCCACATGAGAATATTATGAGGACTGAATGTGACTTCATATGGGAAGTGCTCGGTAAATACTATTTCCATCCTCTCTTCCCCCAGGAAGCATGTTGCTCCTCCTCGTGCTGTTGGGGACACATTTCTATCCATAGCTCTTGCACTGGGTGAGATGAGATCACCCCTTCCTACTAGGAGGGAGGAGAGGCAGCGGCACCACAATTATCTAACTGGGGTTGGTCTCTCTCTTAGATTGCAGGCCACCTTTGAATGCCAGTTCTGCAAACGGCAGCATCAAAGCCATGTTAATTCCAGGAATCTGGCTCTTCCTTTAAGAGGAGGCTGTGCTATCTGCAGAGGAAAGTGCCGTGCACCTGCCTCCCTCAGGTAGCAGTGAGAGCACTGCTTGCCGCTCCCGCTGACAGAGATTAAGCTGGAGTCTCAGCCCCACTACTGCCCGCACCTCCAGGCAGAGTCCACGCCCTCCCCACTCCAGAGGGCAAAACACAGGCAGAGGAAGCTTCTTTAGGTTTAGCACAGCCTGGGGGGTGGCAGGGGTGCCTCCTCGTAGGGGAAGGGAAGAGCCAGGAGAGGGGTTTAGCTCAGGACTCTGGGAAGGAACTGGGTACTCAAGAGACAAAGCCTGGATGGACAGGGACCAGGTCTGAGGTCTGTAAGGTGCTGCCCGGCGTTGCGAAGTAAGGTACAACCATTTCCCTTCCTCCACCTGCACTGCTCTGCGCAACCCCTCCACGGAGGCTGAGTGTGCATCTGACCCCCAGGAGGCTGGTGAGGCACTGAGAGAGGTTTGGGAAAGGGAGGGGAAGGGAATCATGCATTCTAGGGCTCAGGGCTCAAGTCTCCCAAACAGGCACTCAGGGCATTGTCACATGGATTCATGGGCGTCTGTCTACAGCAGTGGGCACAGCGGGGGGGGGGGGGGCACCTAAGATGACTCCCTAGACAAATGTAACCTCACGGCCTCTAGTTCACCCGCCGCTCCCACCCAGCCCGGGACAGCAAGATGCCCTTGTCAGGCAGCAAAAGGCAGCTGCTCTGGCTGGGTTAGACACTTGTCCCAGTGCGTTGCCACTCCCCAGCGAGAAGGGGCCCTTATTTATTCTCCTTGGCACGCCTAAAGCCTGATGCGGGGCTTACCACACAGCAAATTCCTGAAGTATCAATATTTATTAAATGAATATTTTATGAATAAATAAAAGAATAAGCGAGTTAGAAGCATTCAGAAATGAGAATTTAAGCAAAAACTTAATAACAAAAAAGCCTGAAGCACAAGACTAAATTGTGATTATTTGCAGCTGGGACTGTTAATGTCATCAGCCTCGCATTGCCAAGAATGAGTCAAGCTTACTATACAGGACAAGCTTAGCAATTTATAATTTCTTTAAAGTGTTTTATACTAGTGTCATCAGAAGACCAGATTTATGTTCTCTGGGATCTTGGACTACATCAAGGCATTTAGACAAGAAAGAGTAGTCCGAGGGCCGACAGTTCTCTATGCAGCAGCACTGGACCCAGCACTGCCAAAGGCGTAGACCCCAGGGGATGCGTCGGTGCTCCCTGAAGGTACCTGTCCTCAACCTTAGGAACCTGAGGTGCCGCAGCATCCAGCCACAGCCCTCACAGCTCATACACACAGAAGCGTACACCAGCCCCACGCGTGTTCCCACACCCAAGTGACAAGTCCTGTCCAAGGGATCTTGGGAAGGAGGGTTCTATGGCACCTCTCAAAGGCAGGCCATAAATGCCCCCCAAGCCATTGAATCTCTAGCTTCCAGCAGCCCAAGTAGGACCTGCTACAAGGTTGCAGGGCCTGGCTTGACATTCATGCATGTCATTAACAATAATCACATTAAATATGAATACCCTGGAAGCCACCTCACAGTGAGTGCATTAGCATGGAAATGAATAAAGTGGCATATTTACACAATGAAATATTAATAGCAGTTCAAATGAAAGAACCAGATTTATATTTAGCTCCAAAGAATAATGCTGATTTTTAAAGTTTTAAAAGGACATATATGATATGGAACCACTTATGTCATTAAAAAAAAAAACTCTCGGCCAGGCCCAGTGGTTCTTGCCTATAATTCCAGCACTTTGGGAGGCTGAGGTAGGCAGATCACAAGGTCAGGAGTTCAAGACCAGCCTGATCAACATGGTGAAACCCCATCTCTACTAAAAATACAAAAATTAGCTGGGTGTTGTGGCAGGCGCCTGTAATCCCAGCTACTCAGGAGGCTGAGGTAGGAGAATCAATTGAACCCAGGAAGTGGAGGTTGCAATGAGCCGAGATTGTGCCACTGCACTCCCGCCTGGGTGACAGAGCGAGATTCCGTATCAAAAACAAAACAAAACAAAAAAACTCTCAAAATAATGTTTGGTTGGAGATATATGTATGTACAATAAAGTAGTAAAATATAGATGTGCAATGATACCATCACCTCTAAGAAAGAAATTACCCTGAAGAGGAAGGAAAGAGAAAAGAAGATAGGATGAGGTGGGCAGAAGAGAAGACTTTAGCTGTTTTTACTTTTATTTTTCCCAATACTTTCTTCTAAAGAATTTCAAATATAAGGTGAAAAAAATTTACACTGAATACCCCGTATGCCCATTAAGAGACGCTACTGTTAACATTATACTATATTTGTGTTAGCACCTAATGTATTCATCTGTCCATCTATTAATCTGTCAGATATTTTATACAACTCAAAGACTACTGTAGACATCATGCCCGGACCTCAAACCCTCCAGCGTGCATATCATTAACAGAGCTCCACACTGCTTTAGTTTTTCCTTCTGATACAAAGCTGATACATCAGGAAATGTACAAATCTCAAGTGATTATTTGCTGAGTTTTAACAAATAAATACATGTGTGTGACCCAAAACCCGATTGATATATACAACATGACCGTCACCAGAAAACTACCCTTATGCCCTTTCCCGATCAAACCCCGTTCCAGTCTCTCCAGAGGGAACCAACGTTCTGACTTTTTCCATCATAAACTGGTTCTGCTTGTTCTACAGGTTGGTGTAAAAGTAATGGCTGTTTTCACCATTAAAAATAATGGCAAACGCCGCAATTACTTTTGCAGCAACCTCCAGCATTTCATATCAAGGGGATCTCATGGCATATGCACTTTGGGTAAGGCTCCTTTCACCCAGCATCCTGTTCCTGAGAGTTGCCTGTGCTGTTCTGTGTATGAGTATTTCATTTGTTTTTGTTGCAGAGTACCATTCCGTTTGTAAGAAAACACCACCATTTGTTTGTCCGTTCTCCTGTAACGGACACCTGGCCTCTGTTTTCTGGCTAGGAACACTGTTGTATAGGTCTTCTTGTGACCACATGTTTTATATTATCCTTAAATAAATAACTAGGGTTGAAATAGCTGGGCAAAGGGTAAGTGTACGTTTAAGTTTATAGGATAGACCCAGACCTTTTTCCAAAGCAGCTGCACTATTTTATATCCCCACCCACAAGGCATGAGAGTTCCAGTTGCTTCACACCCTCACCAACATTTGGTGCTGTCTTTAACCATCCTGATGAGTGTGTCATGCTGTCTCATCGTGGTTTGGACTTATATTCCACCACTGATTGATAATGTTAACGTTGCCATTTAAAAAAACATTTTATTTCCTTAAAACAAATGAAAGAGGCAGAGAGAGAGAGAGAAAGATCTGGGGCAAAAAAAAAAAAAAAAAAGCAAAATCTAGGATGTGAGTATACCAAGTTCAAAGTTATTTTCTGTATGTTTGAAGTCTTTAGCAATTAAAAATAAAAATATTATTCCATCTGCAATTCCATCTGTAAGTGGATGTCCCTAGAACCCAGGCTGGGCTCGGAGGCACAGCTTCTTAATATGGAGGGAGGCTGAGTGGGGAGCAGGTCAGGGGCCCATGGAGGGGCTCCACCATGGAAGGACCGCATCACCCCGGAGTCACTGAGCTCCACCAGCCTCCAGACATGCCCTGGCGGCCCTGGCTTCGCTCCTGACCAGCTCTCACTTCTGCATCAGCCTTCACTCACCTCTGCTGGGCCAGGGGTCTCCTGAGGCTGACCCTGGCCAGCATTTGGTAGTGCCACTCTCTTTGCCCTCCAGAGACTGGGTTTGAGTGACTGTGCTCCCCTCCTGAAGGTCTGAGCCTGGCCTTTCTGTAGCATTAATTCCTCAAAGGAATTCCTATTGATGCTGACATGCAGTTCCCAAACTGATGCCAAATATTTCCAGATACCACCTTTTATTATTATTTTTTTTTGAGACAGAGTCTCGCTCTGTTGCCCAGGCTGGAGTGCAGTGGTACGATCAATCTCGGCTAACTGCAACCTCCGCCTCCCGGGTTCAAGTGATTCTCCTGCCTCAGCCTCCCGAGTAGCTGAGATTACAGGCATGTGCCACCACACCTGGATAGTTTTTGTATTTTTAGGAGAGATGGGGTTTCACCATGTTGGCCAGGCTGGTCTCAAACTCCTGATCTCAGGTGGTCTACCTGCCTCGGCCTCCCAGAGTGCTAGGATTACAGGCGTGAGCCACCACGCCCCACCCAGATACCACTTTCTTAAGAATTTAACAGCGAAGATGCCGAGATGCTGCCGGGTCCTCAAATGCGGGCTCCAAAAGCACATGTGTTACTTCCTCGGACGCCACCGGCTTTACCGACTTTGCACTTAGCTCTAATTTAAAACCACTCCAGATTCTCCCACCAAACTTGAATAACCACTACGATATCTCTGAAAGGGAGACAAACTGCCCGTCCTCTCAGGACCTGGAGTGGATTAGCTCCACACCCTCCCAAGCAGGGTGGTGAAGGCAGAGGGCGGCCTGCGGCGGCGCGAGGGGCCATGGAGCACTTACCGCTGGCACTCGCCGGCATGTAGGATGAGCGCCTCGCTACTCCTGGTGCTGATGGTCAGCTCATGCTCGGTGGAGTTGAAGACATCCAGGAGCAGGTGACACTGCCGGGTACTGCGATCAAGACAAAAGAAAGTTCAGAATCTTCTGACAGCCAAAGAGGAATAACTTTTCCTATTTCTCCTCTCCAAAGATTTCCCGCAACTTAAGAGGGGCAAAGTATATCAAAATGCCAAGTGCTCCTGGGCTCAGAGGATTACGGAGACTGGTTCTGAACACGAGTGTGAACTCTAAGGAGTGGGTGTTGGCATCAGGTTCTCCTTGGGCCCGGGGTCCTGGGGACATGTGCTCACAGCCCAGCCATGCTTTTTACCAACCAAGTGGCCTTGGGAAGGTAACCTGAATTCTCCACACCTCGACATACACTGACGACTGGAACACCTGACTCTAAAGTCTGATCATCCCTGACTCTAAAGTCTGGTCATCTGCGTCATTCAAGGGTGCTGTGTCCAAGTCAGCATCCTCAGTTACCAGGTTCCACACTGGGTCCCGAAGTGTGGCGACGCGTGTCCTGCTTGTGTGTGTGTGCACACCCAGTGTGAGCTTCTCCCATGCGGGCACCTCTAGAACTGGGGCAGACACTGGGGGGTTATTCACCACCCTCTGAAGCCTCTACTCCTTTGTTTCCTCTCTTCTAGAGGTGACAAGTAAAATGCTCAAGTTCCCATTGTTCCTTGCAGGGACTGGTCCACATGGTGAAGTTCTAGCCAGTAAGGCACAGGCCCCTAGAGACTTTCCTTCCCAAATACAAACACCATGTCCTGGGAGAAGGCTTTTACCCTTCCGCCTTCCTCATTCCCCTTCCTTCCTCCCTAGAAGCAAGCAGGATGCCCAGAAGCTCAGTAACCATCAAGGACACTGAGGACAAAAACCACAGGCTGTGGCTGGCAGAGCAGGGTCGGGGGTGCTTGAGAGCCACATCCTTGAGTGGTCGTGGCAGCCCTGCACTGCCAGCCTCCCTCTAGCCATGTGAACTCCACGTGCAAAGTGGAAAAATCCAGCCCCACACACACCGTCTGTGTCCGTCATCATCTAATAGGTTAACGTTACAGTTGAATACTTGCCGAAAACTCATACGGTATCTCAGACACCAAGTATCACAGTCAGCACATAACAGGTCATCAATAAATGTCTGCTGAGCTCAGTGGATGGCTGCACCCACGACAGGACAGACAGAGATGACAGTAACTGAACAGAGGCCATTCTTCTTGGAAGAGCAGGGTAAACAGTTTTCATGGGGGGAGAAAACTAAGAGAAAAAGATCTGTGCTCTGGGTCATTATTAGCCTAGTGTGACTTCAAAACATGGCCTTCCAAAGGGCATTTGAATTCTCAAATGTATTTCTCCAAGTAGGAGGCAAGGCTTCGCTGGCTGTTAAAGGAAAGTCCGGTCAAAGGAAAGGGACAATCGCCTGTGACTTCATCACAACAGCCTTGGGGGTAGTCCGTGGAGCCCCAGCTGCGCTGAGACGGAGGCTCAGGAAAGGACAGGCATGCTGCTGTGATGCCTCAGGCCCTGGGTGCAGAGCTCGAAATCCCTGGCTTTTCCCGATAGATGTGGACCTCTATTCATTCCAAAGCCACACATGTCCTCGGCAATTCCCAGAGAGGGGAAGTGAGGCACAGGGGGTGCAGTGACAGGCCCAGAAATTCACGCACACACATATACACTCTCACACACGTGCACGCACGCACACACAAGTATGACTTTGTCAAAAGGACACAGGGCATCTGTGAAATATCAATTTTTCAGAACATGGGCATGTGACCTGCTCTCAGGGGGAAAGCGGCAGCATGTCACCATTTCTTTTTCTCTTTTTTTTTGACAGAGTCTCACTCTTGTCGCCCAGGCTGCAGTGCAGTGGCATGATCTCGGCTCACTGCAACCTTCACCTCCTGGGCTCAAGCAATTATCCTGCTTCAGCCTCCTGAGTAACTGGGATTATAGGTGCCCGCCACCATGCCCAGGTAATTTTTGTATTTTTAGTAGAGACGGGGTTTCGCCATGATGGCTAGGCTGGTCTCAAACTCCTAACCTCAGGTGATCTGCCCGCCTTGGCCTCCCAAAGTGTTGGGATTACAGGTGTGAGCCACGGCGCCCGGCCGTATGTCACCATTTATATCATGTAGCACAGCGTCAACAGGGTGCCGCACACCTTGAGATGACAGCTCCCATCAGTTGAGTCTGGGTTTTCTGGGTGGGGCTGTCTTCCCCAGAGGTTTGGCGCTTGGAAAACATTCATTAGCTCTGACAGCTGCCTACAAGAGGCCTCTTCGCTTAGCTCACAGAAAAATGAGCTTCCGAGAATGAAGATCTATTCCTCTGTTGTCATAACTTCATGAAATCTTTAATCACAGCAAAATCTTTCATCAGAAAAGGGAACTCGTAAAACATTTATCAGAGGAGGAAAATTGAAGTGATTTTTTAAAAGCCTGGAATAAAAGGTTCAAATATATTTTGTTTTCACTCACAGAATAGAGTGCTTAGGAAACGGCACAGGAATGAGCAGCATCGATACACAATGCATTTCTGTCCTCTTGCTCTTCTTTTTTCTGACTCACTGTCTGAGTGTGGGGGCGTCTGGATCTAGTGTTTCTATTCCTTCTAATTGTTGACATGATGATGTATTGGTGGAGCTTGGCTTCCTATCTGTTATTCATAAGTTTCCCTTCCCAGACTGCAGCAGCGGTTTGTGCCATCATAATGTCATTTATTCTATGTACCTTTCCATATGGCTCTGGATGCTTGGTTTTAAGGCTGATGCTCTGAGCATATGGTTTACCTTAATTCTTGTTTGCTTTTTGGGTTTGTTTACTTTCTGGACACATCTATCTGAAGTATGGGAAAATCCAAGAAAGCTTCCCGGAAGAGCTGAGACCAGGGCGAGTCTCTGAAGGGGACAGACACGTTTGCCTGGCTTAGAAGAGACAAGGGAACAAAGCCCCGGCAGCACGGAGGGGCCCAGTTATTTTGGGAATCTGGAATCAGGTTGAGTGTGGGAGACCAGGCTGCCAGCTGAAAAAAAGAAGTCCTTTTTCAGCAGAGAGAGCAGTTATGTATTAATAAAACCACTTTGATAACAGTGAGTGGACACTATATCCCAAATTGGATATTTTATTAATTATTTCATCCAACAAATACCTCCTGAGGAACTGAATGAGAAAGACAAGATCCCTACATTCATGGCTATTATACTCTTGTGAGGGAAAAGGGTGGGACTGACAGGGTTGTTTTAAAAAATAAAATTTGCTGTCATTTTTTATAAAATTAAAAAAAAAAAGTTGAGAAAGATTGTTGAATAAAAGATTAAGACACACAATCAATACCAGTCGTACACATCAACTAAAAACAATTACAATACAAACTTTTCGAGAAAATACATTTATAATAGCAACACAGTCCACAACGCAGGTAGAAATAAATCTAACAAAATATACGCATGATATTTATGTAAAAAAATTATAAATTCATGGAACAATATTAACAAAGAAAAATAAGTGTAGAGATGTACAGGCTGAGTATCCCTTATCTGAAATGTGTGGATCAGATGTGTTTCAAATTTTGGGTTTTTTAAGATTTTTGAATACTTGAATTATACTCATGAAGTGAGCATCCCAAATCCAAAAATCTGAGATGCAAAACACTCCAATGAACATTTCCTTCGAGCATCATGTCAGTGCTCAAAAAGTTTTGAATTTTGGAGCATTTCAAGTTTTGGGATGCTCAACCCACGTTATGTTCAAAGATGGAAAGACTTAATATTTTTAAAGAAGTTATCTCTTTCCAAATTTCTATAAACTCAGTGCAACTCAATAAGAAAAATCCCAGCAGGGTTTTGTTAAAACAATGATGTGGGAGGTTTCTGGAAGGAATCTGGCCTACTAGATGTCAGGAATTGTTATAAAGCTGTAATCATGAAGACAGTGGCACTTGGGGCAGTGACAGAGAAATGCGTTAGTGAAAGAAAAGATAGCCACAAAGGAGACCCATGAATATAAGGAAACTGGAGAGATGATTGTATTGGTGGTGTTGATTAATTAGGACAAGATTCATCAAATAGTTCTGGGAAAAATGATTAAGAAGGAAGACAGAAAATTAGATCCCTACCTCACATCATATATAAAAATAAATTCCAAACAGAATGAATAGCTAAATATACAAAAACAATATTTAAAAATCTTTAGAAAAAATATAGATGAACAGTTCATGACCTTGGAAAAAAGAAAGATTTCTCAAATGAGTTACAATACATATAAAATATAAGGGAAAAGAATAAAATGTTTGGCTGCATTAAAATTAAGAATTTTGGTACAACGAAAAACATCAAAAATCAAAGCAAAGACAAGCTTCATTTTTAATGTGTTGCAAATATATTTTCACAGGCATTTGCAACACATTAAATTGACTAAGGATTAGAATTCTCAATTTATAGAGAACTCCTATAAATCAATAAGAAAGAAATGACCCAATAGAAAATCAAGCAAAGGACAAGAACCAACAATTTAAAGTAGGGGAAACCCAATGACCAATAAACAAGAACAGAAGCTCAATCCAACTAGTAGTTAGAGAAATGGAAATAAACCTAAAAGTATTCTTTCTCACCCAACCTATTGGAAATATTTTTAAAGTGTCCCAGTACCAAGTGTTGGTCAAGCTATAGATCAATAGGAAATATGGGAATTCTTGTCACTGCTGGTAGGGATACAAATTGGTACAACTCCTTCAGAGAGAAAAAGTTTGACCTAACAATTCCATTTGTAGCTGCCTGTCTTGGATCAACACAGTTTGGCAAAAGGGCACATTCGAAAGTGTTCAATGCAACATTGTTTATAAAAGTAAAGAACTGCTTTTAACTAAGTGCAGATCAACTGGGGAGTAGATGCAGACATGCAATGGTCGAGTTATATGATGGAAACCTATGCAGAGGTGACAATGAATTTAAAAGAACTATATGCCCCACCACAAAGTTCAAGTTAAAACTCCTGGGTAAATAAGTTGCAGAAGATATCATACAATATATGTACATCAAATTTTTAAAATATGTTTTAAAATACTCGATATTGTCTATAAACATCAAATTTAAGAGTGGTCATTCATGCTAAGAGAGCGAGAGACACAGTGTGGAAGAATATACAGAGTTTTAACAGCATATTTTTATTTCTTTAAATTAAAAACATAAAAGCAAATACAGTGAAATATTAAAAATGGATGAGTCTGTATGGTAGACGAATTGATACCTCCTAGACCTTTATTTATGTTTCTTTTACTTGAAATGTCTTATAAAAAGTTACTTTTAAAGTCACTTAGAATACTGTGTTAGCCTGGGATCCCCCCAGAAAGCAGAGCCTGAGAAAAAGGGTTTGCACAGAGCTAGTGCTTAGGGAAGGGATGCCAGGAAGCAGGTAGAGTGGGCAGAGTGGGGCAGCGGAGGAAAAGGCGATGACAGAGGGCACGTTGCTATGCTTCACTGAGCTGGCGGCCCTGTGGGCAGCTGGGGCTCAATCATCGTCCTTCTGTGGAGCTGAGGGGACTGTGCTTCACACTGTGTGCCTGAGGCACAGAAGAGGAAATAATTGCTCTCCCAACTCTTTCCCTCACTAGTCAAGCTTTCCCCAAGAGGGGTCAATTCTCTCACACTTCATCCATGAATTGTGCAGAGAGACTACCCATGGCCACCCAAACCTACAGCCTCAGAGAAGGCAGTTACAATATTCCAGAAAGCAAGAGACGCTCAGCACCGCTAAGGTAAGGTGCTGTCAGGTGACACCTGAATAAATTTGGTTGCCACGACAATAGCTAGTCTAAAAGTGGGCTACTATATGAGGCAGGGCAGAAGACATGTATGACACAAATATTTTTTAAAATTAAGTGAATCTCTTGACAACATTAACAAAGATGTTTTAAAATGACTTCAGATTTGATGGCAAACAAGAGCCTCTCTGAAGAAATGATGTTTCAGTTAGGAATCCAACGATAAGAAAGCAATCATGTGATGGTCTTGGAGGATAGCTTTCCAGAGAGAATGAGCAGTTAATGCAAAAAATCGTAAGGCATAGTGTGATCAAGGAACAGAACAAGCAGAGAGTGGTGTAGGAGTAAAAACAGAGGAAAGGTCATGGGAAAATATTCATATTTCATTCCAAGCATAATGGAAGCTATTTTGAGAGTTTTAAGCAGATGAGTGACATGAATTGGTTTGTGTTAAAAAAAAAAAAAAAAAAAGGTGAGTTCCAATTCTGGAAAAGATGCAGTAAGCACAATCTACCCTGTCTCTCCCACTGAATGCAACTATAAATCATAGATAGAATGCACTGAGCTGAAGATGAAGACTCAAAAAATAAATGTTAGAAGGTGGATCACAGTAGGAGCCAGAAACTGAAGTTATTCTGAACTGGCAGTGAGCTGCATCTCTCTCCAGTACCACCAGGCCTCAACTGAAAGGCAGCACGGAGTCCAGAGGCATGCCCTGGGTATAGCCAGACAGAGCTCCAAGGGCAGCCTCTCTTCCTGGTCCAACAAGTGGGAAAAGGCACTATGAAGGGCCACAGAAAGTAGGAGAATCCTTGAGTCTTTTCCTTTTTTTCTTCCCTTTTCTCCCAGCCCAGCCTCAAAGCAAACCACAGGAGATAATGACACCAGAGCAGTCTTGGCGGGACAGGCCACACACCTCCCTGATACAAACCACCTCACTGACCCAGAGAGCTGAGGTCCCAAAACCATGGGGCCAGTTTGCATCACTCTGATTTCCTTCTCTGCGCCTCTGGGCAGTCCGTCCTCCATGTAGACACACAGAGGGGGAAGCTCTCATCCTGGCTTTGTAGCAGGCACATAGGGATAGGAGTCCCCAGTACCTTGGGAATATTTCAGAAAGGAGATTGACTCAGAGAGCAAATAAAGTCATGCATGACCTCCTAAGCTCACCAGGGAGCTAAGCTTGAGAGAAATCAGACCCTCAAGAGCAAACCATGGGTTTTGATAACTGTTCCCCAGGCAAGAATGCTGACGGGAACTCACATGAGGCTGATCCAAGGAGCACCACAAATGCTTTGAAACTGGAACTGCAGCACAGCCTCCAAAAGGTACTCTGCTTAAAAAAAAAAAAAGTACCAACACTTTCCTCAGTATTCAAACAAGACCCCAATGGTTCCCGATATTACAGTCAAGATGTCCAGAATACGATCTAAAATAACTCAACACAGAAAGAATAAGGAAAAATATCAAGTCACGAGGAAAAAGCAAATAACAGACAATAACTTGAAGATGACTGTCTTATTAGAAAGAGACTTTAAATGCATTCCAAGAAGTGACCATACTTGAAACAAGTGAAAAGATGGAAAATCTCAGCAAAAAAAGAAAAAAGAAGATATAAAAAAGAACCAGAAAAACTTAAGCAAAAAAAGAAAAAAAGAAAAATTCACCAGATGGTGAATTATCTTAGTAACTGAGAGGACAAGTACACATAAAATCAAAAAGAATATAAGATAAACAAAATTACCATTGACCACCCAGACCTCACTAATACTGAGAGAACATTCCACCCAAAAGCAGCAGGATACTCACTACCCAAGTGTACATGCAATATTACCAACAATCACATTCCAAGACCACGGGTCAGGGAGGGGGACTCTAACAACTGTAAAATGAAAATCACACAATGTGTTTTTGGGACCACTAAGGAATTAAACAAGTCAATACGAAGACAGATTAACAAATCATCCAATGGAAACAACAGGGAAAAAAAAAACAGAAAAAAAAAATACTCTTATGGGACAACAAAACGTCTAAAAATCACGTCACAGGAGACTAAGAAGCAAAGAAGAAAATAACACGCCATTTTTACATAAATAATGGCCGCACCCCCCAAAAAAAATTTGGCAAACGACATAAACAGACTCAGAACCCAGAAAGGTTTTTGCTTTTGTTGCCGTTGTTATTTTGTTTGTTTGCTTTTGAGACAGAGTCTCGCTCTGTCACCCAGGTTGGAGTGCAACGGCGCGATCTCGGCTCACTGCAACCTCTGCCTCTGGTTTCAAGCAATTCTCCTGCCTCAGCCTCCTGAGTAGCTGGGATTACAGACACACGTCACTACACCCAGCTAAATGTTTTTTATGGTATTTTTAGTACAGACGGGTTTTTGCCACGTTGGTCAGGCTGCTCTCCAATGGCTGACCTCAGATGATCCAACTGCCTCTGCCTCCCAAAGTGCTGGGATTACGGGTGTGAGCCACCATGCCGGGCCCAAAACCTATTTTTTTTTTTTAACCTTGCCTGGAAACATAATCAAACTGCAGAAAGCTAAAGAACAGAAGCCACCTGGAAAGCTGCCAGAGCAAATAATGCATCCTGCACAGGGGAACAATGCATTCTACACAGAGGAGACAATGCATCCTACACAGAAGAGACAATGCAGTCTACCCAGGGGAGACAGTGCATCCTACACAGAGGAGACAATGCATCCTACACAGAGGAGACAATGCATCCTACACACGGGAGACAGTGCATCCTACACAGAAAAGACAGTGCATCCTACACAGAGGAGACAGTGCATCCTACACAGAGGAGACAATGCATCCTACACAGAAAAGACAGTGCATCCTACACAGAGGAGACAGTGCATCCTACACAGAAAAGACAGTGCATCCTACACAGAAGAGACAATGCATCCTACACACGGGAGACAGTGCATCCTACACAGAGGAGACAGTGCATCCTACACACAGGAGACAATGCATCCTACACACAGGAGACAATGCATCCTACACAGAAGAGACAATGCATCCTACACACAGGAGACAGTGCATCCTACACAGAAGAGAAAATGCATCCTACACACAGGAGACAATGCATCCTACACAGAAGAGACAATGCATCCTACACACAGGAGACAATGCATCCTACACAGAAGAGACAATGCATCCTACACACAGGAGACAATGCATCCTACACAGAGGAGACAATGCATCCTACACACAGGAGACAATGCATCCTACACACAGGAGACAATGCATCCTACACACGGGAGACAGTGCATCCTACACAGAAGAGACAATGCATCCTACACACAGGAGACAATGCATCCTGCACACGGGAGACAATGCATCCTACACACAGGAGACAATGCATCCTACACACAGGAGACAATGCACCCTACACACGGGAGACAGTGCATCCTACACACAGGAGACAATGCACCCTACACACGGGAGACAGTGCATCCTACACACAGGAGACAGTGCATCCTACACACGGGAGACAATGCATCCTACACAGAGGAGACAATGCAGCCTACACACGGGAGACAGTGCATCCTACACACAGGAGACAATGCATCCTACATACGGGAGACAATGCATCCTACACAGGGGAGACAGTGCATCCTACACATGGGAGACAATGCATCCTACACAGAGGAGACAATGCATCCTACACACGGGAGACAATGCATCCTACACACGGGAGACAATGCATCCTACACACGGGAGACAATGCACCCTACACACGGGAGACAGTGCATCCTACACACAGGAGACAATGCATCCTACACACGGGAGACAATGCATCCTACACACAGGAGACAGTGCATCTTACACAGGGGAAATGAAACAACAAATTTTTCTAAAGTCCGAAGGATCCTCATAAAAAACCATGGAGGCCTGTAATCCCAGCATTTTGGCAGGCAGAGGCAGGTGCACCACAAGGTCAGGAGATCGAGACCATCCTGGCTAACACGGTAAAACCCCGTCTCTACTAAAAATACCAAATCAAAATTAGCCGGGCGTGGTGGTGGGCGCCTGTAGTCCCAGCTACTCGGGAGGCTGAGGCAGGAGAATGGCGTGAACCTGGGAGGCAGAGCTTGCAGTGAGCCAAGATTGTGCCACTGCACTCCAGCCTGGGCAACACAGCGAGACTCCATCTCGAAAAAAAAAAAAAAAAAAAACCTGGAGGACAGAGAAAGTGAATCATTTTTAAAATGCTGAAAGAACAGAATGCCAACTCATAAGTCCATATCCACGAACGTACCTTTCAGGAATAAAAGTAAGTAAAGACATTCACAGATAAAGGAAAATTAAGAATGTCAGTCATCAGTATAACTTTTCTAAAAGAACTGGTAAAGAAAGTCCTTTAAACAAAAGGTGAATAACAATACAGGGAAACTTGAACACTAAGAAAAAAGAGCAACAAAAATGGTAAATATCTGGCTAAAATGTAATTTCCTATTAAGTTACTTAAAAGATATATGATGAGCTGGGCACGGTGGCTCACGCCTGTAATCCCAGCACTTTGGGAGGCCAAGGTGGGCGGATCACGAGGTCAGGAGATTGAGACCATCCTGGCTAACACAGTGAAACTCCGTCTTTACTAAAAATACAAAAACAAAAGTAGCCAGGCATGGTGGCAGGTCCCTGTAGTCCCAGCTACTCGGGTGGCTGAGACAATGGCCCAGCTACTCGGGTGGCTGAACCCGGGAGGCAGAGCTTGCAGTGAGCCTAGATTGCACCACTGCACTCCAGTCTGGATGACAGAGCAAGACTCCGTCTCAAAAAAAAAAAAGAAAAAGAAAAAAAAAAGAAAGATATATGATGATTACAAACAAAAATTATAACATTGGGTTTACAGTGTATACAGATGTAATACATTATACAACTAAGACATGGGAAGGGAAAGATAAAAGAGCCTATATCTGAGATTCCACCAAGTGATAAAATACTATTTCTAAGTCAACTGTGAAAATCTAAAAGCACTTATTATACTCCCTAGAGAAAACACTAAAACAGCTCTACAAAGAGATAAAGTTAAAAGCACAATGCTTAAAAAAATCAAATAATTTCAAAGAACATAGAAAAGGAGAAATAGAACAATAAACAACAGAGGAATAAACAAAAGACAAACCAAAAATAAAATGATAGACCTCAATTCAAACACACAAAGAATTACATTAAATACAAATTACCTAGTCCCATTAATAGACAGAGATTGCCAGAATACATTTAAACAAAAAAGCACTCAGCTATATGCTATCTATAATAAATCCACTCTAAATATAATGGTATAGATACGTTAAAAGTAAAAGAATTATACCAAGAAAACACTAATCAAAAGAATACTGGACTGTTACATTAACATCAGACACTTAAAGAGGAGCATTACATAATGATAAAAGCATTAATTCACCAAGAATACACAATAATTATTAATGCGTATGAACCTAACTACAGAGTTTCAAAACACATGAAATAAAAAAGAAAACTGAAAGGATAAATGGACAAAATCACAATTAAGAGATTTCAACACTCTTCTCTCAGTAATTGACAGAACACAGACATGAAATCAATAAAGACATAAAAGTAATAACCACCACCAACCACTTCATACTGATTGATACTTAGTGAACACTCCACTCACCAAGAGCAGAATAAACACACTTCTCAAGTGCACAGCAACACTCAACAACGTAGACCATATTCTAGGCCACAGAAAAAATCTTGAACTCATTTAAAATATAAAGCATACAAAGTATGTTCTCTGACCAAAACAGAATTAACCTAGAATTCAATGGCAGAAGGAAAGCTAGAATATCTCCAACTATCTAGAAATTTAATCAACGCACTTCAAAATAACCCACTGTTCAAAGAGGAAGCCCCAATAGAAATAAAATACTTTGGAGTGAACAAAAATAAAATATGATATATCAAAATTCTGTGACTGGAGCTAAAGCAGTACTTAGAGACAAATCTATATCATTAAGTGATTATATAAGAAGAAAGAATGGCTTCAAATCAGTAAGCCTATCTTCTATCTTAAGAAACCGGAAAAACATGGTACTGGTACCAGCACAGAGATATAGACCAATGGAACAGAACAGAGGCCTCGGAAATAACACCACACATCTACAACCATCTGATCTTTGACAAACCTAACAAAAACAAGCAATGGGAAAAGGATTCCCTATTTAATAAATGGTGCTGGGAAAACTGGTTAGCCGTATGTAGAAAGCTGAAACTGGATCCTTCCTTACATGGTATAAAAAAATTAACTCAAGATGGATTAAAGACTTAAATGTAAGACGTAAAACCATAAAAACCCTAGAAGAAAACCTAGGCAATACCATTAGGGACATAGGCATGGGCAAAGACTTCATGACTAAAACACCAAAAGCAATGGCAACAAAAGCCAAAATAGACAAATGGGGTCTAGTT
The DNA here is from genome assembly GCF_003255815.1 of Theropithecus gelada. NCBI lineage: Eukaryota > Metazoa > Chordata > Mammalia > Primates > Cercopithecidae > Theropithecus > Theropithecus gelada. Next base: position 142,215,173 of record NC_037676.1, read on the forward strand.
AAACTAAAGAGCTTCTGCACAGCAAAAGAAACTACCATCAGAGTGAACAGGCAACCTACAGAATGGGAGAAAATTTTTGCAATCTACCTATCTGACAAAGGGCTAATATCTAGAACCTACAAAGAACTTAAACTAATTTACAAGAAAAAAACAAACAATCACATCGAAAAGTGGGCAAAGGACATGAACAGATACTTCTCAAAAGAAGACATTTATGCAGCCAACAGATATATGAAAAATGCTCATCATCACTGGCCATCAGAGAAATGCAAATCAAAACCACAATGAGATACCATCTCACGCCAGTTAGAATGGCGATCATTAAAAAGTCAGGAAACAACAGATGCTGGAGAGGATGTGGAGAAATAGAAATACTTTTAGACTGTTGGTGGGAATGTAAATTCATTCAACCATTGTGGAAGACAGTGTGGCAATTCCTCAAGGATCTAGAACTAGAAATACCATTTGACCCAGCGATTCCATTACAGGGTATATACCCAAAGGATTATACATCATGCTACTATAAAGACACATGCACACATATGTTTATTGTGGCACTATTCACAATAGCAAAGACTTGGAACCAACCCAAATGTCCATCAATGATAGACTGGATTAAGAAAATGGGGCACATGGCCGGGCGTGGTGGCTCACGCCTGTAATCCCAGCACTTTGGGAGGCCAAGGCGGGCGGATCACGAGGTCAGGAGATCGAGACCATCCTGGCTAACACGGTGAAACCCCATCTCTACTAAAAATACAAAAAAATTAGCCAGGCGTGGTAGCGGGCGCCTGTAGTCCCAGCAACTCTGGAGGCTGAAGCAGGAGAATGGCGTGAACCCGGGAGACAGAGCTTGCAGTGAGCCGAGATTGCGCCACTGCACTCCAGCCTGGGCGACAGAGCAAGTCTCCATCTCAAAAAAAAAAAAAAAAAAGAAAGGAAGAAAATGGGGCACATATACATCGTGGAATACTATGCAGCCATAAAAAAGGATGAGTTTATGTCCTTTGCAGGGATATGGATGAAGCTGGAACCCATCATTCTAAGCAAATTATTGCAAGGACAGAAAACCAAATATCACATGTTCTCACTCACAGATGGGAGTTGAACAATGAGAACGCATGGACACAGGGAGGAGAACATCACACACCAGGGCCTGTCGGGGGGTGGGGGGCTGGGAGAGGTATAGCATTAGGAGAAATACCTAACATAAATGACCAATTGACGGGTGCAGCACACCAACATGGCACATGTATACATATGTAACAAACCAGCACACTGTGCACATGTACTCTAGAACTTAAAGTATAATAATAATAATAAAAAGAAACTAGAAAAAGAACAAATGCTTAAAGGAAGCATAAGAAGGAGATAATAAAGGGCAGAAATGAATTAAAATGAAAGCAGACAAATAGAAAAATATCAATAAACTAAAAAACCAATTCTTTAAAAAGATCAATATAATTGTAAACCTCTAGCCACAATTACAAAGGAAAAAGGAGAGAGAACACAAATAACCAGTATCATAAATAAACGAGGGAATACCACTTCAGCCGCAGACATTAGAAGGACAATAAGGAAATACTACAAACGGCTCTACTCACATAAATGTGACAACTCAGATGAAATGGACCAGTTTCTTGGAAGTCACAAACTACAGAAATCCATCCAAGAAAGCACGTATCCACTGCTAGTAGTGATGGAAAATGGTACTACCATTCTGGAAAACAGCTTGGCAGTTTCTTACAAAGTGAAAAACCCATCATATAATCCAGTAATCCCAGTCCTAGGTATTTACCCTAGAGATACGAAAAGTTAAATTGGTAGCCTGAAAAGTCCTATATGTATTAAATAAATTAAATGTATTGTTTTGCAAATCATTCTGAAAAGGAAATCTCTATGCCCAGATTGTTTGCTTATGCATTCTACCAGGCATTTCAAAAAGAAACAATTCTATATAATCTCTCCCAGAAAACAGTAGAAGAAACACTTCTCGAAACGTTTTATGAGGCCAGCATTATCTAACACCAAAACTAGACAAAGACAGAAGAAAAAACGACCACAAATACCCTTCATACCAATGATCCTCAACAAAGTTTTGATACCGAAAAAGCATCTGACAAAACTCAAATTTCATTCATGATTTAAAAAAAAAAAAAAACACTCAACCATTAATAGAAAAAAAACCCCTTAATCTTCAAAAATATGAATGCTAAAAAGTACAGAATTCAGATGAATAAAACCAAAGACCCACACAAACGGAAGTGTATGCAGTGCTCTCAGACCGGAAGGTGCAACATATGTACCAATTTTTCCCAAGTTAATCCATAGATTTAACAAAATTCCAATCAAAATCCTAGAATGACACTGTAGACGTAGACAATCTTATCTGAAGATTAATATGGAAATACAAAGAAACAATAGACAAAACAATTAAAAATTAAAGAAAAAAACACTGAGGACTCAAAGTTTTAGAGGATTTTACCCAATTTTCATAGTAAAAGACTTACTATAAGGTAGACTAACATAGTAGTAAAGACTTATTCTAGGGTACACTAATATAGTAGTAAGGACTTACTACAAGGTACACTAATCAGGACAGTGTTTGTATTGGTGAAAGAATATCCACGTAGTTCTCTGGAGCAGAGTAAAGTGTCCAGAAATAGAATTACAGAGATACGGTCATTTTATTTTTGACTAAGAAGAGAATTCAGTGGAGAAGAGATAATCCATTCAACAAACAGTATTGAGACAACTGGATTCCACTTGTCAAAAAAAAAATAGTGAAAGAAATTTAAACTTCACAATTTATACAAAAGTTACTCAGAACACACAGGTAAATGCAATACAAAACTATATGATTTTACAAGAAAACATAAAAGAAAAAAAAGCATAACCAAAAGTAGAATCCATAGAAGGAGAATTAGATTCATTAAAATTAAAAATATCTCTCTGTGAAAGACACTGTCAAATGAATGAAAAAGTTATGGAATTCAAGAAAACATGTACAAATTACATATCAGATAAAGGACTTGTATCTATAATATATTAAAAAAAACTTTTGAAACTCAACATTAAGAAAATGAAAAACCTAATAAAACACTGGGCAAAAAGACTTAAAAAGGTACTTTACCAAAAAGCCAGAAAGACAACAAATAAGCACATGAAGAAAGGATCAATGTCTTTCTCACTAAGAAAGCACAAATTAGGCCGGGTGCAGTGACTCATGCCTGTAATCCCAGCACTTTGGGAGGCTGAGGCAGGTGGATCACCTGAGGTCAGGAGTTTGAGACCAGCCTGGCCAACACGGTGAAACCCTATCTCTGCTAAAAATACAAAAAACTAACTGCGTGCGGTGCTGTGCGCCTATAGTCCCAGCTACTCAGGAGGCTAAGGCAGGAGAATCGCTTGAACCTGGGAGGCACAGGTTGCAGTAAGATGAGATCGCACCACTGTACTCCAGCCTGGGTGAAAGAGTGAGACCCTGTCACACACACACACAAAAGTGCAAATTAAAACCACAGGACGATACCACTACATGCCTATTAAAATGGGTAGAAAAGTTTTTGAAAACTGACAATACCACACGCTGATGAGGAAACAGAGCACTTCTCCACTGCTAGTAGAGATGGAAAATGGTACTACCACTCTGGAAAACACCTTGGCAGTTTCTTACAAAGTTGAATAGTGAAAAATACATCATATAATCCAGCAATCCCAGTCCTAGGTATTTAACCTAGAGAAATGAAAAACTTAAATTCACAAGAATCACTCTACGTGAGTATTTACAGCAGCTCGATTCATAATCACAAAAAGCTGGGAACAGCCCCAATGTCCTTTAAACAGTGAATGGATCCACAGGTCGTGATGTACCTGCACAACAGAAAGCAACCCAGAAATAAAAAGGATTAAACTGTTGATAGACTCAGTAACACAGACAGATCTCAGAATGCAGAATGAAAGAAGTCACTCCAAGAAAGGAACATACAGTAGTATTCCATCTATAAGACATTCTGGAAAAGCCAAACTACAGAGATGGAAAATAGATCAGCATCGCCACAAGTGAGGGGTGGATGCAGAGCATGATTCTAAGTGGCAGTGTGGTGAACTGTTGGGGGTACTGGAACTGTTCTTTGTCCTGACTGTGATGGATACACCAAGCTATTTGTGTTGCTCATAAAAGTCAGAACTCAAAAAATTGTGCACGAAAAAAGTTCATTTTACTCTATGTTAATTTAAAAAATATTTAAATCAATGCAATTACAAAAACAAACATCATGATGAGCTTGAAGGACCACAGTGCGTTAAGTTTACTCCAATACTGGACTTGTTACTTAATGGCTATAACATCATCAGCAAGTCATTTAATTTCTCTGAGTGTCAGTTTCCCCAGTCCTCCAATGGGGATAGCAATGCCTATGTTATGGAATTATTAGGAGGCTCCAGTGAAAAAAAGTAAGTGAAAGTGCTTTGTAAAATCACAAGAAGAATACCACCATAAATATGGGGGGGGGGTGTGATTATTATTAGCTTGGTTGCTGTCAGCGAAACTGCAAAACCTGCCAGCCAATGACTCAATATTGACTCAGCTAAAAATGAGTACCCGCCAAGGTCCAGCATGTCTAAAAACCATAGCACCGTGACTAGAAATCAAGTGGGACTCTCTTTTCCCCAAGTCTGATAGGTATCTCCAAGGCCTGCCAGGGTCCAGACACCAATGTTTGCCCACTCCCAGGAGTGTACTAAAGGGAATCAACACAAAACTAAAACAGGTAGGGATGGCCACCCACACCTGTGCTCAAATTCACGTGATCTTTTAAAATTCTATAAGCCTGTCAATCTTCTTAATCGGTCTTCTTTCCAGAATAGGTAGTCAATATGAGACTGGAGAGCTTTTTCACATTTTAAGAAAGCCAGGGAGCCTAATTCAATCTGAAGTCCTGCGAAAACACAGAACAAAGAATCATAGGGTTTTCTGCTGATGTAACCTCACGCTTACCTCTGCCACACTGCTATGGAGCTTCCTGATCTCACAGAGGACTATGAATGACTGCCCATCTACCAGATCAGGGTTTCTGAAACATAGCACACCAACCACCAAAAACCAAATCCTCAGCCCTAGACAAGACTCAATGAGTCAAAACCTCTAGCAGTGACACCCAGGGACTCTGACCTTCTCTGAATTTGGGCTTCACTGTGCAAGTTGAACCTGCAGAGTAGGAAGACACTGAAATTTCGATGGGGAAGGAACACCAGCACACAGCACCAGCACGTGAAACACAGCAGCGTGGACACCAGTCAGGGAAGGTTCCGAAAGGAAGTGGCCCCTGCACTCACAAAGGCACTGAGTATGATTCTAAGCAGCAGCCTGCTGAAGTTTTGGGGGTAAACAAGCAGGTCTACTAGGGAAAGGGCTCTCCAGACACTGTGAACAGTGTGTGCAAAGGTCTCAAGCTAAATCAGCACTGCTTATTGGGAGGGAACTTCCAGGACCTTCCTCACAGGAGTGAGGAAACGTGGGTTTTGGGAAGACAAGGGAGAAGGGCTGGGTCGAATTATAGGAAGTTTTGGGTACCAAGCTCTAGAACTGGAACTTGACCTACAGATGATGGGAATCACTAAAAGACATTAAGAAAATAGAGGAAAAGGTCTTAGCCAAGGATGGTGGTACACACCTGTTGTTCCAGCTACATGGGACGCTGAAATAGAAGGATCTCTTCAGCCCAGGAGGTTGAGGCTGCAGTGAACCATGATCACACTATTGTATGCTAGTCTGGGTGACAGTGAGACCCTGTCTAAAAAAAAAAAAAAAAAGAAGGAGGAGGAGGAGGAGGAGGAGGAACAGGAGGAAGAGGAAGGAAAATGTCATGTATGTGTTTTAGAATACTTTGGCATCTACTGAGAGAAATAATTGAAAAGGAAGAAATTGAAGGTAAAGTGGCTTTGAAAAGTTGTCACAACTATTCAAGAAAGAAATTAGGAGGCTTGTCCTGGGGGACAAAGGTGACAAGCCTGAGTCAACACATGGCTATTCAAGTACAAATAACAGGTTTGGTGGCAGATGGGAATGTGGGGGCATTTCCCCATCAATGACTGACAAGCAACCCAGTCTTTGTGAAGCGTCGCTGAAGCTTTACGTTATTGAAGACAGGAAGGATAACTGTTTCTAACTTTTTAGTTAGTAAACTTTAAATATCATTTTTAAATCTTCCCTTAAGAGAAACAATTTGGAATGGCTGGAATCAAAAAGATAAATATAATAACAAATACTGGCAAGAATGTGCAGAAATCAGATACTCGTACACTATGGGAATGCAAAATGGTGCAACCGCTTTGGAAAACAATCGGGCAGCTCCTTAAACTATTAAAACATAGAGTTATAATATGATCCTGCAATTCCGCTCCTAGGTTTATACCCAAGAGAAATGAAAACATGCATCCACACAGAAACTTACACACGAATGTTCATAATAGCATTATTCACAATAGCAGAAAAGTGCAATCAACCCAAACGTCTGTCAACTAATGAACAAAATATATTATATCAATTCAACAGAAAATTATTCAGCAAAAAGAAATAACATACTTATATGTAATTGTGGTCGAATCTTGAAAACAACACGCCAAGTGAAAGAGGTTAGTCACATGTTGTTTCCATGTATATGAAATACCTAGAGTAAGTAAATCTAGAGAGACAGAAAGTAGATTAGCGGTAGATTAGTGGTTGCCTAGGGTGAGGGAGGGAAGTAGGGAAAAAGAGAATGACAGCAGCAGGAACAGGGTTTCTTCTGGGAGGATGAAACGGGAGGATGAAACGGGAGGATGAAAAGTTTTAAAATCAGATTGTTGTGATGGCTGAACAACTCTGAATATACTAAAATGTTGAATTATACAGTTTAAGTGGGTCAATTATGTGGCACGTAAATTATATTTCAATAAAGCTATTTAAAAAGAAGACCATTTGAGATCCTGAGTGTACAGGAAGCAGGGTCGCCCAGGAACTGGGGGAAGAGATCCACCAAACACAGTCATGGCGCACACAGCAATGTTTCATTTCCCAACCGACCCACACGCAGTGCCACAGTTGAACAAACAGTTGAAGCTTTGTTACACTGTCTAATTTGTGCCCCCGAGGGATCACTGGTTAAAGAGGAGAGCCATGACGAACGCACGTTAATGAGGGACATAACAATAACTCCGCAATTGTGCCTCCGGGTGACAGTTACCAGGTCTCTTGAGTTGCATTCATCTAATCAAAATCCATTTGCAGCACATCAAGACATTTGTAAGGCCTCAAAATGCAACGTTTAAAACACAACGTATAATGATGATTATGTCCAATTTTGCTTTTTGTTTTCTGGGAATTAAGAAAATCCAAATTCACAAGAAATTATTTGTAGAAAAGTACTTGCAAATAACAACCTGAAATCATGTTTCATGCATCACCATTTGGAAATTAAACTCTACAGTGATTAAACAAAGAAACGAAGAGAACTTTAAAAATGTAAAATGCAAGAATTCCAAACATAAGTTTGAAAAGAAACTGACTGATGATGTTGAACAATCTACCTTTCAACATACATTCAATCCCCAAACCAAGTATGGTATGCTTGTTTTTAATTGATGTTTATAAATCAGGCTTTGAAATATATTAAAAAGTATACAGTGCTTATTAATACAAAATCTTTAAATCTGTTCTTAATATTACTATTTTAAAATGAACTTTAATATTTAGTCATATACCAATCTAAAATACAATATAGATCACATAAAATTCTTGCTTTTAATAGTAATATGCATCAGTAAAACATAAAATAGGTCCTCTCAAGACAGACCTGTGAGCACACACAGAATACTGTGAGGTCATTCACTAGGAGAGGGTGCAGCTGCTTGGATAACAAGTGGGTGACACATGGAACCTGGGAGCACTAGTTATGGAGTCAGTGTCAGTCCAGACAGAATATCAACCTGCTTCTGTCTTGTGGAGGCTGGGTCCCAGTTCCTGCCCTGCACAGAGCTACAATATAGTAATAATAGGAATGGCAACAAAATGTGTGTTCACCATCTCAGGGCACACAAGCCAACAGGTGAGGGATGGGATGAAACAGATACATTGAATTGTTAAGTTCCTTTCCAACAAGAGGGCCTATGAATTGACCATGATGGCAATTTCAGGGCAGGGGGTGCTGTGTGGAGCCTGTGACACGGGTTCCAACTTGTTCTCCAGCCTCCTTTTCTCACAAAAGCAGGTCTCAGTGCAGATCTCGCAGCATCTCTTCTTCAGTCTTCCTTGGGGTGCTTCTTAAAGCACAGCCCCATCCCTCTCATCAACCACCACGAGGGATTTGCTGACTGCGCTGTTTCTCTGCAACTTCCACAACGAAGAGGGTGAGCCCCTTACCTTGCCCTGGAATATTCTTTCGGAGGATTTCTGAGAGGTAAAGCAGCCACTGACGGCAGCATCCAGAGGATTAAATCACTGTCAAAGAGGAAGCAGGGCCACGGCTTGCTTGGCAGACCCAGCCTGGCTTGATGCTGTGCGTGCACGGGACAAACAGCAGGCACAGGGCACAAGGGTCGAGAGTAAACTCCGCCCTCACCTGCGCCTGTTGTGACCACCTGTCACCTCCTGGCCTCCTAAACCTTGTCTACATCCGATGTCTCATTATAGACACAGAATGATTTTTTTAAAAAACTTGCAAAGTTGATCAGACTTTTAAAATATCACAAAGGAGTCTTAATGTGGCACTTAAGATAATTCCTTTCAATATTTATTTTCTAAATATCCCAGCCACAGACCTGAGAGTTTATATCCCAGTAGGAAAGGTTGGGTATAGGGTGCATAGAATTTCCCCATACATCTATTTCTTTTGCAATTTCTTGTGAATCTGTAATTGTTTCAAAATAAGCCGAAAAAAATACGACATGGGTCTGAATCAAACCAAGAGAATCTAAAAACTGTTTCTATTTTTAGTCATCTAAGGAGGGGAAGAGGGAAAAAGGTCTACAGTCCTGTAGCTCCTTCCAGGGCTTAGCAGTGTAATGGAAGTGGACCATTTTTCCCCTGCAGAAATGTACTTATCATGAAAAAAAGGGAAGTCTTAGCCCTTGATACTTCAGAAGAGCGTCCGTAGACTCCCCCATTTCTACAGTAGGTCAACCAACGCTTAGTGTCACTTCTGTGGTTCAAATATGGTGCTCTTGTTATAACAGCAGACTGATATTGTCAAGACATCACAAGACAAATGAGCACTGGCCCAGTTTATTATGCTCATTTTAAAAAGTACAGTCAGCAAGGACCAGGAAAACCAATCATGTATACGACTTACATGATCTAAATAAAAAATAGTGAGAAGTGTTTTACATTTATTTATACTTTCTACTTATTAATTTAGCAACAGATTTGTACAACCTGTTTCCCCTACCATCTTCCCCTTCTCATACACGACATCTCCATTTTCCCAGATTCTCAGGACAAAGGCCTTGGAGTCACCACACCTCCTGTGAAATAGCAAGGCTTAGCCTACTTAATGTTTCTTCCAAGGATATCCAGAACCTGACCATTCTTTCCACCTCGACCTGCTCCCATCCCAGAGTTACTGCGGCAGGACTGACACCCACTCCCACCTGTGGCGCTCTCCCACAGCAGCTCTTAGGCATTTCAGAGCACTTCCCACCTGCTACGCTGATGTCTGCTGTCTACACAACCTACTATATTTATGCTTCTCGCCTATCTCTCTCCACTCAAATATAAGCTCTTTGAGAGCATGAACTCAGCTTTACTCATTGCTGTCTTCAGTGCCTAGGACAGTGCTTCGCAGAAAATAGGACACAAGAAGTATTTGTTCCAAGGAAGGAGAAAGGGAGGGAAGATGAACGCTGGTCAGGCTGCAGGGAACCAGGTCCATTGATGCAAACTTCACTGTACTCTATACCAAGAATTTTTGATGAACAATTTAAAACAATAGACCAAAATCTAGAAATTACTTACGACTTTTTGTAAGTCTTATTTCATTATTTATTTACACCATGAATAACAAATCAAATTTAATTTTTAACAGTTATAACAACTAAATTTGTGAAACACTTTATACTTTAGATTTTGTAAAACCTTAGATTTTTGCAATTTAAAAAATTAGTTCCCAATATCACACCATCTACAAAAAACATATGAAAGATGGATGAATAAGCGCAATGTAAAATTATAAATATATTAGCAGAAAATCAAGGAGAACATATATATAATCTTAAGTAGGGTAAGTTTTTTTTTTTTTAATGAAGCCCGAATGAAACCAGTAAGAACAAAATAATTTTACGAAAAATTTTGGCAAAAGGTGACCAAAATAATTTGTAGTAAAATACAAATAGCAAATTCAGATAAGGTTAAAATATACAGCACACAAAACTTCCTGAAGATCAATAGAAAAAGATTAATACAAATTTTTGAAGAGGCCAAGATTACATATAAGAGAATACACAGAAATGCAAATGTTCAGTAAACATAAAGATGGTTTACCTTACTCAAAACTAAGGAAATTAAAATTATACACAGTGAGATATTTCACATCCATCCAACTGCAAACCGTGAAAAAGAGTGAGCTATTCAGTGATGTCTATGACAGGGAGAAACGAACACTCTCACATACTCGGGAGGGTCAACTATGGAGGAAGATTCCATATTAAAGCTAAATTTTTAGAATTTATGTTACAAAAACCACCCAAACATGCACAAAGTTTATATACAAGAATGTCCAATGCAAAACTGCTTGACACAGGAGAACACGGAAAACAAACCTCAACCAACAGAGAAGCATTTAACACGTTATGGGGTGTCGTGTTAACGGACAGAAGGGCGTGCGATCTGTAAACAAATGAGGAGACCTAGATGTACTGATATGGAAAGATGATCAACATGTATCATATTTTTTTAATTTGCAAAAGATTAAAATTTTATTTCTATTTTTAAAATAATAGTAACAGGCAGGGCATGGTGGCTCAAGCCTGTAATCTCTGCACTTTGGGAAGCTGAGGAGGGAGGGTCCCCTAAGGTCAGGAGTTCAAGACCAGCCTGGCCAACAAGGTGAAACCCCGTCTCTACTGAAAATACAAAAATTAGCTGGGCGTGGTGGTAGGCACCTGTAATCCCAGCTACATGGGAGGCTGAGGCAGGAGAATCACTTGAACCCAGGAGGCAGAGGTTGCAGTGAGCCAAGATTGTGCCACTGCACTCCAGCCTGGGCAACAGAGCGAGGGTCAGTCTCAAAAAAATCAAAAATAAAAATAATAGTAACTATTATATATACTTAAATGAATTAAAAAATTTGGAAAAATTTGTGTCAAACTTTTAATAATGGGTATCTATGTGAGATGATATTGCAACAGATACTCATCTATACTTAACATGCTTCCACAAGGCATAATTTTTTTTTTTTTTTTTTTGAGATGGAGTCTCACTCTGTCTCCAGGCTGGAGTGCAGTGGTACAATCTCAGCTCACTGCAATCTCCGCCTCCCGGGTTCAAGCAATTCTCCTGCCTCAGCCTCCCGAGTAGCTGGGACTACAGGTGCGTGCCACCACACTCAGCTAATTTTTTTTTTTTTTTAGACGGAGTCTTGCTCCGTAGCCCAAGCTGGAGTGCAATGGCACAATCTGGGCTCACTGCAACCTCTGCCTCCTCAGTTAGTAATTCTCCTGCCTCAGCCTCCCAAGTAGCTGGGATTACAGGCGCCCGCCACCTCACCTGGCTACTTTTTGTATTTTTTGTAGAGACGGGGTTTCACCATGTTGGCCAGGCTGGTCTCAAACTCCTGACCTCAGGTGATCCTCCTGCCTTGGTCTCCCAAAGTGCTGGGATTACAGGCGTGAGCTACTGTGCTACCCAATTTTTGTGTTTTTAGTAGAGATGGGGTTTCACCATGTTGGCCAGGATGATCTCGATCTCTTAACCTCGTGATCCGCCCGCCTCAGCCTCCCAAAGTGCTGGGATTGCAGTCGTAAGCCACCGCTCCCGGCCAGGCATACATTTTGTATAACAAGTTTGAATGAGTAGCTTTCAAAGAAAGTAGTGGGGAGAAAAAACATATTCTTTCATATAATTGTCCTACTATTTATAGATAAGGTAATGCAGGGCTCAGAGCATCTGAGAGACCTGTTGAAGGCAGGAAGTAGAGAGCCATTCCCTCTCATTTCAAATTATTTCTTCCCTCCACAAAAACAAGGTACCCCGCCATAGTTATTTGCTATGTCTCTACCATGTGCCAGTCATCTGAGAGACTTACTTAAAAGGGGAGACACAGAAAAGACGCTGCCTGTAACACACCTGTAAAGACTGAGAACGAGAGGGAAGAAGGGCATGGACCCCGTGCGCTGCAGGCTTGCCACGCATCAGGCACACAGTTTCTTACTGGAATCCTCCCTATAGCCTGATAAGGAGGCCTGCTTTATAAAGATTCTGTAACTTGCCCAACACAGCAGAGCTGGGATTCCAATACGAGGCACTTAGCCTCCGAAACCCAGCTCCTCCACCTCTCGGCCCTGCTGCATCCTGCCGGTCAGGCCGAGGCCCCCCAGTGACTAGGGCCTGATGCAGCCACGAACAACATCGGGCTCGTTCCTTCTCCTCACTCTGCCCGAGTCCCTCACCTGCAAAACAAGGCAACACGTTCTCCAGCCCACACTCCCTAGCATGTCAAATGTAAAAGGACAGGCGCGGAAGTCTCCCGTGAGCCTCTGAGGGGGATTCAGGGACTACCTCACTTTGCAGAGGGTCACCGTAAGTTCTGAAAAGTGGCAACACCTGGAAAATGCTTCCGAAGGGGACAAAGGGGCTACAGGGAGAGCAGCGTATCTAGCAAGGCACCTGGCACTTAGTGTGTGCTCAAGAATCAGCCAGTTCCTCCACACACACGGAGATGACAGCGCCTCAACACCTACATGCACAGGGCTGACCGGGCCACACAGAGGAAGGAAGAGTGCTAACAGCCTGGTCAATGGGACTCCAAGTGTAATGGATAATTAATGCTTTTGTGAAAAGACGACCCTGCTCTTGGGTACCTGCTCGGCAGGTAAGGGCCAGATGGAGTTCAAGCCCATCAAGCCCATCACAGCCGCGGCAGCTGTGTTCCACTCCTCCAGGAACCTGTCTGTACTTGGGCTCCAAACTTCTCCCTTCCCCAGCACTGCACTTCCTGTCAAGCCACTCCTGACCCTAAGGGAAGGAAGCCATACTCCCCAGTGATCTAAACAAGCAACTCAATTCCCACTGTAGGTCCTCCGGCTGCTCAACGCAAATCTGGTTGTTCTTTCTTCAAAGCTCCTGCCCCGTGTCGTTCATACCCCAGATGTCCCACTGCAGCGTTTCTTCAACAATTCGATGGACCACTGACTGCTCATTTCAGCTAGTGCTGCTCAAACAGCGAGTCACAGAGTGGCTGCCTTCAGAGAGCTGACCATGGGTGAAAAGGAAGGCCAACAAAGGCTTCAGGATCCGCTGAGGTCAGTGATGTCCTTTGCAAGTGCTGGGGCCAGCTGCTGCAAAGCCGCCTGTGTTTACAAGCCTGGCTCATCCCTTTGTCCCTGGAACCTGACACACAACAGAAGTGCACACTCACAAGGAAAATGACAACCACTAATTTTCAATTATCTGCCTTGTGTCAGGCACTGTTTATAATTTTTCAGACACTCTATACACGGTTTTTAAACACACAGTTTTATGACCCTGCACAATCAATGTTATCTCCTTTTCAAGATGAAGGAAAAATGAGGCTTAGAGAAATGTGAATGGCTTGCTCAAAACCACAGTGCAAATGAGCAGGAGAATCAACGCTGGAAATCAGATACAGGCGCCTTTGGCTCTCACTCCTGGTGCACACTACAATTCTCAATTCTTGTTAGATTTAAAACCAATCTAATAAATAAACATAGCAACTGGAAAAAGATCTACCATGATAAAACTCCGTAGTGCCCCTTCCAGGGGTTAGCTGTCCCCACCACACGGGGAAGTGTCTAAGGTCTCCGTGGCAGGGTGTCTATCAATAATGTCGTAACGATTACACCCCACGCCCTGCTCAGAGGAGTGCATTTTCCACATAGATCAGAGTAGAAATGTCTAAGATTGGATCGTTTATTGTAACAGGCTAGAAAGAAATTGCTCCTCAGGAGAGAGGGAGGCTCGGCACTCAGACAGGGATGGTTCAGCCTAATCCATTTCCATCTCGTCCCTAACAACGTTACCAGGCAGCTCTGTGTAAAAAGCAAATCTCAAAGGTAATTGATCTTCTAAATAAAAGTCAACTGAGACCTGTGTACTCCCTGGAGGGAGAACAGTAAAAAGAAAATAATAATGAGAATAATGAGAATTCTACCTAACCTCTATATTGCGCTTTGGCATTTAGAAAAAAACTGCCCCCTCTGCTATTTAAATGGATTCTCTTATCGCCCTGGTGAGGTGGGCAGAGCTAAGAGGCTCACTCTCCCCTAGGGAGGGCAGGGGCAAAACTGGGGCAGAGAAACACACTCCTCCAAAGATACGGCTCCTACGAAGGATGTCAGTGGCAGAACAGACACCAGAGCCCGGGACTCCAGGCTCCCAGGTCAGAGCGAGTGTGGTGGCAAGCTTTGGTCTGGGTGTCCCCAAGGCCACAGTTCAGACTGCCTCCCTTCCACTCACGAATGCGCAGGACAAGGTGAGGAATTTAACACCTCCAGCCAATGTCGGAAGGTTCTTGGGAGTGTGCATGGGATGCCGAAGGCAACACCCAGGGCATGCCCTGGAGTGTAGCAGGCTGTGAATAAATAGGACTGCTCTTCCTTCCCACATTCTCATATAGAAAACCATCTTTTTAAAAAATACCAATAAGAAAAACTACAGAAATTATCAATATTAGTGAGAGGAGCAGACGCACAGACTATCTCAGGAGTAAATAACTCACATCCATTTGTATTTTGGTTTCACAATAGAATATATGATTCATGTCATGCCAGCAGTAGTCTTTCAACATATATTTGGCTTCTATTTGCATTAAAGTTAGTCTGAATCTCTGTGCAGGCTTGCACTGACACGTATATGGCCAGCTTCATTGTCCATGCTGCAGTGGCCTGGAAGCCAGGACATCTAGATGCCAGCCCTGTCACCTGCAAGCTGTGTGAACCTAAGCAAATCGGAAAACTCTCTGGGCCTCGTTTGTGATGCACGTGTGTTGAGATGGGCCATCTCTGGGGATGCAGAGAACTCTAACACGGCATGATGCCAGAGCAAACATCTTCACCCGTGAGCAAAATGAAAAGTAATGAATTCACAAGACACCATGCATCACGGAACTTCAACAAACTGCAAAGGCCAAGAGCCAAAAATGCATACTAATTCTGTTGTATTCCGGGCCTTGCAATTTACACAGATCCCTATTAAGAAAAATAGAATTTAGCACTTTGGGAGGCCGAGGTGGGTGGATCACTTGAGGTCAGGAGTTAAGAGTCCAGCCTGGGCAACATTAGCCAGGCGTGGTGGCTCATGCCTGTAGTCCCAGCTACTCAGGAGGCTGAGGCAGGAGAATCACTTGAACCTGGGAGGCAGAGGCTCCAGTGAGCTGAGGTTATGCCACTGCACTCAAGCCCGGGCAAAAGAAAAGAAAAATAGAACTTAAATATATATATAAACGAGGTCATCCCTTTTATACAAAAAAACACCTAAATGAATACAATCTTGGTATTTTACATCCTGTCATTCCTAAGTCTTCACCGGCTGCCCACCGTGGGGCAAGGTGCTGGGTCCTGGGAGGCAGAGGTTAAACACCTGGCTCCATGTTCCACAGAGCTCAAAATCTAGTAGAAGAACCAGAAACCCAGTGTTAACACTTCTCCTGTTCCTCCCACTGTGGGTGGTGAAATCCTTCTTTCTTCAAGAATTAGTACAATGTTTCATTTTTTGTGATGCCTTTCCAGATCTCTCCAGTAAAAATTAGGTGCTCTCTCCAATGTATATATATTTTCGTATATGAAATGTTAAATCAAGGTTATAATTTACATACAATGAAATACACAAATCTGAAGTCTAGTAGTCTGATTATTTGCGTACAACCCTATAACCCACACCCCTATCAATATATGCAACATTTCATCAAGTCAGAAAGATATTTTCTCTTCCCTTTAAGATGACCAACTGTCCCAGTTTGTACTGAGGACTTTCCCAGGGTGAGGGAATTTCAGAGCTGATCTAAAAAATCCCAGGCAAACCAGACAGTTGCTAACCCTAATCCCTTTCCAGTCGATTCCTGCCCCATCCCACCTTAACCCAGAGTCAACCACTGGTTAGATTTCTTTTCTCATAAAACAGGTTTTCCTGTTCTAGAAAGGTGTACGCATGGAGTCACACAGGATGTTTCTCTTATGACTCGATTCCTTTGACCAGCACCGTAACTTTGTGCTGACCCCATTTTGTCGCGTGTCCCAGCAGTTTTTATTTCTGAGGAGTATTCCATTGTGTGGGAGCACTCCACACTGTTTATTCATCTACCTGTTGAGGGGCATTTGGAATTCTTTCCAGTTTGGAGTTATTAGGAATGAAGCTGTTATGAAAATACTTGTAGGAGTCTTTTTGTGGATATGGACTTACATTTCTCTTGAGAAAATATCTAGGAACGAAATTGCTGGATTACTGGGGAGGAATATGTTTTAATTCATGAGGAACTGCCTGACTGATTTCTAAAGTAGCTACACCACATTACACTCCCAGAAGCAGTTTATGTGAATTCTGGTTGTTTCACATTCTCCCTAACATTTGGTGTTCTGTTCTTTAATTCTAGCCATTCTAGTGGGTATATAGTAGTATCTAATTGGGGTTTTAATTTGCATTTCTCTAATGATTAATAATGTTGAACACTTTTCGGAGATTACAGGTCATTTGAGAAATATCTGTTCAAATCTTCTGCCTATTTATCACCTTTTTAGAATTATACAACTTCATCAATATGATACAAACGAATGTTACATAAATATGTTACAATTTTTTTATCTTAGAATGTAATTTGCCTTTTAATGAGCTGAAGTTTTTAATTTTGATGAAATTCATCCTATCAACTCTTAGTTTTATGGTTAGCAGTTTCTGGCCCCATCTAAGAAAATATTTGCCCCAAATCAAGAAGATACTCTGCTACATTTTCTTTGAGAAGGCTTGCAGCTAAAGTTTTTACTTTTAGGCCTAAAATTCATCTCCAGTGAATTCTTGGGCATGATGTGATGTATGGGTGAAGGGTTAATTTTATTCCCCCACATAGATGTCCAGTTGTTCCAGCATCTTTTATTAAAAAGACTTTTCTTCCCCCATGAAATTAGTTTTGCATCTTGTTAAAAATCAACTGATGAGATACAATTGGAACTATTTCTGGACTATCTATTATGGTCCATTGATCTCTTTGTGTTTACACCAATAACATATTCTCTTGATTACTATAGCTTTACATTGTCTTAAAATCATACAGTGTAAGTCCTCCAACTTTGTTCTTTTTTCTCAAGTTATTTGTCTATTCTAAGTCTGTTCAATTTCAAAATAATTTTATAATGTCATTAAACAAAAATTCTGCTAGGATTTTGATTGAATTGCATTAAACTTATAATCAGTTTGGGGAAAACCACGATCTTAAGAAAAACAAATTCTTCCAATCACTAAGCAAGGTATACCTTTTTTTTTTTTTTTTGGAGACAGAGAGTCTCGCTCCGTTGCTTAGTCTGAAGTGCAATGGTGCAATCTCAGCTCACTGCAACCTCCGCCTCCCGGGTTCAGGTGATTCTCCTGCCTCAGCCTCCTGAGTAGCTAGGACTACAGGTGCCCACTCCCATGCCTGGCTAATTCTTGTATTTTTAGTAGAGAGGACGTTTCACCATATTGGCCAGGCTGGTCTTGAACCCCTGACCTTGGGATCTACCTGCCTCAGCCCCTCAAAGTGCTGGGATTATAGGCACGAACCACCATGCCCGGACACCTCTCTATTTAAGTCTTCTTTCATTTCTCTTTATCATGCTTGATCATTCTCTACGTAGGGATAATATTTGTAGAAATGTTTTCCTAAGTGTTTTATGATTTTGATTCTACTGCATACGTTATTTTTTAAATTTAATTTTCAAATTGTTAGTTGCTGGTATATAAACATAAGTGATTTTTAAATGTTGAGTGGCATCCTGAAATCTTGCTAAATTGACTTATTATTTCTAATAATTTCTTTGGTGTGGCAGATTTCTTATTTGTGTACATAATCATATGTACCATACAAAGACAGACATGTGAATAATAATTTTACTTCTTCATTTCCTATTTTAATACCCTTATTTATTTTCTTCCCTTATTGCTCTGATTAGGACTGCCAGAAAAATCATGAGTACAGTGGAAATGTGCCTTGTTCTTATTCTTAGAGAAAAAGTTATCAGACTTTCACCTCTAAGTGTAACATTAACTATGGGGTTTTTTGTAGATGGCCTTTGTCAGATTGAGGGAGTTCTCTTCTAATCCTAGTGTACTGAGTGTTTCTGGAATAATTAAGTGTTGACTTTTGTCAAATAATGTTTCTTCATCAACTGATATAATCATTATTTTTCTCCTTTATTCTGCTAACGTGATAAATTCTAATGACTGGTTTCTCAAGGGTAAAACAACCTCATATTTCTGAGTGAAACCTGAATTGTTCATGCTGTTTTGTCCCTTTCATATATCACAGAAGTTGATTTGATTTTTTGTTTTCATATTTCACATGTATTTACATGAGGTTATTGGTCTCCAGTTTTCTTTTCTCATAACGTCTCTGTCTGGGTTTGGCATCAAGGTGATGTTGCTATCATGAAATGGAAGTTGGGAAGTATTTCCTCCTTATTTTCTGAAAAAGTTTTTGTAAAGGTGATATTATTTCTTTAAAAAACTGCATGTATTTCAGAGTGGAGCCCTCTAGGCCTAAAGTTTGCTTTGTGGGAAGTTTTTAATTAAGAATTCAAAATCTTTAACTGATGTGTAACTATTTATTTTTTCTGTTTCTTCTTCCTGTGTCAATTTTAGTAATTTGTGTCTTTTTTTTTTTTTTTTACACAGAATCTCACTGTGTCGCTTAGACTGGAGTGCAGTGGTACAATCTTGGCTCACTACAATCTCTGCCTCCTGGGTTCAAGCGATTCTCATGCCTCAGCCTTCTGAGTGGCTGGAATTACAGGCATGCACCACAAGCCCAGTTAATTTTTGTGCGTTTAGTAGAGACGAGGTTTCACCATGTTGGTCAAGCTGGTTTCAAACTCCTGACCTCAGGTGATCCGCCAGCCTCGGCCTCCCAGAGGGCTAGGATTACAGGTGTGAGCCACCATGCCTGGCCGTCATTTTTCTTTTTTTTAAGAGACAGGTTCCTTCTCTGCCACCCAGGCTAGAGTGCAGTGGCACAATCATAGCTCACTCCAGGGACCCTCCTGCCTCAGCCTCCTGAAAGCTAGGACTACAGGGATGTCCCATCACACCCAGCTAATTTTTTAAAATGTTTTGTATGTTTTATGATTTTTCATAATATTATGTTATTATCCTTTTAATGTCTGTGGAATTAGTAGTAGTAAGGCCACCTCTTTCATTCTCATTATTGGTTATTTGTGTTTCCACATTTTTTTCTGACCACCCTGGTTACAATTTATTAATTTTATTATTAATTGTTTCAGAGAACCAGCTGTTGGTTTCACCGACTTTATGAGTTTATTTGTTCATACTCTATAGCACTGATATCCACTCTTTATATTTCTTCTGCTTACTCTAGGTACATTTTGCTCTTCTTTATCTAATAAACAAGAAATATCACTGATTTTAAATCATTCACCTTTTCTAATACAAACATTTACTGTATTATAAATAACAACTAGACATTTTGGGAGGCTGAAGCAGGATTGCTTGAGGCCGGGGATTTGAGACTAGCCTGGGCAAGATAGTGAGACCCTATCTCTACCAAAAGTTTTAAAAATAAGCCATTTGTGGTCCTGTGCACCTGTAGTTTTAGCTACTTGGGAGGCATGGCAGGAGGATCACTTGAGCCCAGGAGTTTGAGGTTACAGTGAGCTATGATGGTGCCAGTGCACTCCTGCCTGGACTATGGAGTGAGATTCTATCTCCAAAAAAAAAAAAAAAATATATATATATATATATATACACACACACACACACTTATACACACACAAAAGTAGGTGGAGCTGATTAAAAGAATTGTCCAAGTTTTCTATATTTTTACTAATTTTTTTGTCTATTTATTTTACCAAATACTGACAGAAAAATGTTGAAATTTTCAACTATAATGGTGGGGTTATCAATTTCTCCCTTCAGTTTTATTTTGAAGTTATATTTGTAAACAGTTTCATTTGATCATTATGTACTTTTGATGACTTGATTCTGCTGTCATTAAAAATTGTCCTCTTTTTCTCTTGAAAGCCTAACCATTTGATATTAAGACACCCAAACCAACTAATTATTTGGGTTTACATACGTCTTTTCCTTCATCTTTTCGTTTTACATTATGCATAGTTAATGTCAATTTCTTATAAAAAGGTAGTTGGTACCTTACTTTCTTATATAGTTTGACAATCTCCATTTTTAAAGGTAGTATTAAATCTATTTACATTTAGTGTAACTCTGGATACAGTAGATTTGAGTCCTCCACATTGCCATCTGTTTCCTATTTGGCTGTATGTTCCTTGCTCTTTTCTCCTCCTTTCTTGATACCTCTTCCCCTTTTTTTGGATTAAGTATTTTTAAATATTCCATTTTATCTCTTCTGGCTTATCATCCATTCCTTAAGTGGATTGCTCCAGAGTTTACATGTATCTTTAGCTGATCACATCTTAACTTCAAAAAATATTATAACAATTTGCATATAACACAAGAACTTCTATTTTCCCACCCATTCTTTGTGCCGCTTTGTTACATATTTTATTTGTATATGCGCTATACACTACAGAATTCAGCGTTTTTATTTCTTCTTTAAGTAGTCAATTAATCTTTCAAAGACATTTTAAAAGTGAAGGAAACACATCTTTTCTATTTATTCGCTTATTTACTATTTATTAGGTTCATCACTGCTTTATATAGTTTCTGGTTTCCATTTGATTTCTGACTGACGAGCTTATATCAGGCAAATAAAAAACAGGAATTGTGCTCCCTTTGTCTCTTAAACCGTGATCTCTTTATATAGTACCTGAAACTTGGGAAGTGTTGGCTTAAGGAACACATGAAAATATTTCCAATACACTCTGGAAGGTGCATGAGCAGAAGTACGTGTAATGTTAAGGGACCCACAGAAGGGCCAATCCACTCTGCCTAGTCACACTCAGAACAATTTTACCAAAATGGTAACATGGGCCAAGGTCAAACAGATATTTTCCAAAAGGTTGAATACAGTATCTTCATTTAAGAGAGAGAACAGTGTTAGAAAAAGGTGTGTGCAGAAGCTCGTTGGTGTAAACCACCTGCACATATACCAGCAATGGCGAGGAGCAAGTGCCCTTTACGTGAAGTATGGGATTGGGGCAAAGGGACTGAAGGGGAAGATCTGGGCCAGATCCTTAAGTACCATGGATGTCATAGGAGGGACTCTGGCCTTTATCTCATCAGCACTGGGAAAGTATGTACCAGGGCAGTGGCACGGGCACGTGTGTACCGAAAGGATGACAACGGGAAACAAGGCTGTCAGCAGAGAGACCGACGGGGCAACTCTCTCTACAGTGACAAAGGTGTGCAGTGGACTGCAGAGTCATTGGGAGACATCTCAGAAGTCCAATCCACAGGGCGTAGGGACCACTTAGACTTGGGAATAACGGAAAAGGAGAATTAGAAGACATCGAATCTCAATCCCAAAAGCAGGGAAAAGAACCACAGAGACCAAAAGAAAAGGGAGCAAGGGCCACAGGCTGGGGGGCAGGATCCACATAGCGCTTCCTCTGTCCACCCACGCTTCCAAACCTCTGTGTGCAGCAAACCACACGGCAGCATTCTTCTCATCTTCAACTGTCATTTAGAACTGCAGGGGTCATGACGTGAAAGCCAGATATCAATAGGGGGAAAAGAAAAGACGAACTCGGTGACAACCTGTGCCACTTCCAAGAATTATTTATATGGGTAACGGCAGCAGGAGATGAGGGGATGAGAAAGAAACACACACCAGGTTCATGATGGAGCAAATGGAATGCTCAGAAAGGGCCTGAAATACTCTAACATCCACAGCCGTCCTGGCCAAGCCTTCCCCAGGGGCAAGAGCTTTAATGCTTTATACAAATTCAAAACAGAGGTGAGTCTTGGCAGGGAAGGCTCTTACTCTGAGGATTGAAAAAGTGACAGATGATGAAATAAGACGCTAAAAGGCCCAGCTAAACCATTAATTCTTGCTGAAGGCATTCTCCAATGGTTGGGAAGAAAAACAGTCTTTCCTATAAACTAAAATCACACTTATTATTTAGAGCTGTATCATTTTCAAGGGATTTTATGCCAACATTAACATGGACAACAACATGCTATCTTATGCTGCAGCACACAGGGCCCTGGAGGAGGAGGGGCTGCATGGGATCCCTCTGCCTCCCCATTCGAGGACAGACAGGAAAGCATTTAAATAATACCCATCCAGCCCACCCTACTCAGATAAGCAGGACCTAGCTGGACAGGAACACCAGGACGAGCTCAGAGGTGAAGAGCACCTGCTTCCCAAAGGCTGCTGGCACTGTGGCAGGAATGGGAGACTCAGCTCCACCTCCAGCTTCCAGATTCCGCTACTCCAACTTTGCCAGAAGGAAAAGTTTTGGTGAGAAACTGTCATTCTCCTAACTCAGAAAAGAATACCCTGAGTATCTCTTGCCACCTCTGGGTTTCAAGTGTACAAACTGTCCAATTTCTTTCTCCCTGAAGGAAGACTAGGTCTGGAAAGTAGGCAGGAGAGAAAGCCTTTGTATGAGAAGGGCCTCCTAGGCAGAAATGACCTGAGGCCCAGATGGCTGGGAGCTCCACAAAGTGCCCATCCTACGGGGATGCCGGGAGTGATGCAGAAGAGATGCTGGACTTGTCCAGGAGTTCCTAAGACATGTGCTATCCACTGAGCCCCCACTCACAGGAGAGGCAAGCCAGAATGGAGCCATGCCAGGCTGAGCGGGAAGTATGTGTGCACAGTGAGAACCACACACAGGAATGCTGCAATCATCAGCATTATTATTCCGGCATGGCATGATATGTAAAGCCCACTCGCTTACAACCACCTGAGAGGCAGTTCTCATGTAACACCTGGTTTCCTAATGAAAAGCCTACATCCCAGAGAGGCTAAGCAACTTGGCCCAATGGCACGGATCTAATGGGAGGCAGGACAAAAACACACTGAGGTCAGGATTCTAAACGCAGTGCTGCTGAGACTCTAGAACAAGACTGCTGTGTGGCAGTAAGACATTTACCTGGTTGCTGGGAGAGTACTGACTCGGGTGAAAAATACAGATGGCTCGACTTCTATATGCAGCCCCAGGGAGAGGTTCCTGTAATATCCTTCAGTGTGGCCCGGGCCTCCAGAGTATTTGAAATTCAGGATAGCTTCCAGGGTCTACAAGATGTTGGGGAAAAAAAAAAAAACATACACATGTTAGTAACTCTCTAGTTTGATCCACCAGGAGGCAAGCGGCTTTGCTTAGGAAGAGTCTGAAGATAATCCCAACTAGTCAAGTCATCAGCATTGGCCGACTCACATCCCCGGTGGGCACTGCCTTACATCCCTGGCGGGCACCAACTCACACCCCCAGCGGGCACCGACTCACACCCCCGGCGGGCACCATCTTACACCCCTGGCGGGCACTGTCTTTCCTGTAATGCCCCAGAGTGTACACAATTCTCAGCCTGTACGTGCAAATGGAAAGGGCTCCCAAAACTTACTCTGTGGTTAAATACAGCTTTATTTTATTTTATTTTATTTTTTTGGAGATGGAGTCTCACTCTGTCGCCCAGGCAGGAGGCAGTGGCATGAAATTGGCTTACTGTAACCTCCGCCTCCCAGGTTCAAGCAGTTCTCCTGCCTCAGCCTCCGAGGGATTACAGACGCATGCCACAACGCCCGGCTAATTTTTGTATTTTAGTAGAGATGGGGTTTCACCATGTTGGCCAGGCTGGTCTCAAACTCCTGACCTCAGGTGATCCACCCGCCTCGGCCTCCCAAAGTGCTCGGATTACAGGCATGAGCCACCACGCCTGGCCTAACACGGCATTTTGGAGAGAGCATCATTTCAACATAAAATGTTGTGTGAGGATCATTTCAACATAAAATGAGGTGACAGGCGGGGTGGGTGTGCTTCTATCCAGAAGGTAGGGTCACTTGGGCTGACAGTGAGTAAAAGCTGACAAACTCCACATTCAGGATGCTTCCTGGAATCCATCCAAGAGATGACTTCACAGGGCAACTGAGGCATTCCAGGAGGGGCAGGGTGCTGCACAGCGGGGACTGCCCATGTGCTCCTGCTGGGGCCCAGTGGCAGCCAGTGAGAGGCAAGGAACAGAGGTATGCGGAGACCACCCCCCACCATGGGGGTGGTGCTGCACACAGGATGGCTGGGGATGGAAGGGGAACATTACAGCTTCTCTGCATCCCCGAGTACAGGGTAACATCAGGGGACTGTGGAGCCTGGAGGGCACCCAAAGTAACCATAGAAACAAGAAGTTCAACCAGGTTTGCCTCTGGACTGAAGGACCCCGCCTTCCCCAGGACCGTCCTGAAGCAGCAGACACAGCAGATCCGGCCCATGGACCAAATCTGGCCACCGCCTGTTTTTGTGTGGCCTGAGAGCTAAGAACAGTTTTTACATTTTTTTAAAGCTTGTAAAACAAAACAAAACCAGAGAAGAATATGCAACAGCGACCATATGCGACTGGCAAAGCTTAAAATACTTACTATGTGGACCTTTACATCAAAGATTTGCAGATAAAACCCAGAGGAAAACATAGGAACAAATCTTCATGACCTTGGATTAGGCAAAGGTTTCACAGATATGACACCAAAAGCATAAGCAAAACCCCCCCCCCAAAAAAATCAAAGCTTCTCAACTGTTAAATAGGGACAATCATTAATACGTATCTCACTAGAGTGCAGATGTGATGAGGAAACACAGTGACAGAACAAGAAGTCGCTCATTAAATAAATTCCTTTCTCCCCCGCAACGTACCCATCTGACACCCTGAGGCAACATGGCTTAGAATCGGAGGAAACTAGTTTCAGTCCCGCTTCTTCTAGGTTTTGTTTTATATTCTTGTAAAGTGGCAAAGAATGCATAACATGAAAGTTACCATTTTAACAGTTCTAAGTACACAGTTCAGTGGTGTTAAACACATTCATTCTGTTTATCAACCATCTCCATCATCCATTTCCATCCCCAGAACTTTTGAATCTTCCCAAACTGACCCTCTGAACCCATTAAATATGGTCTCCCTTCCCCTAGGCCCTGGCACCCACCATGCTACTTTTTGTCTTCTTGAATTTCACACTCTAGGCACCTTGCATGAGTGGAATCCTACAGTACTTGTCCGTTTGTGAGTGGCGGATTTCACTCAGCATCATGTCCTTGAGATTCATCCGTGTTGAATCATGGGTCAGAATTTCCTCTTTTTAAAGACTGAGTAATATTCCATTACATGTATGCACTGCATCTTACTCATCCATTCATCTGTCAGTGGGCACCTGGGTTGCCCCTACCCCTTGGCTCTTGTGAACAGTGCTGCTCTGGTTGGACAATGCCGTGACCCTGCTTTCAGTTCTTTGGGGTATATGCCCAGAAGTGGAATTTCTGAATCGTGTGGGTATTCTGTATGTACCTTTTTGAGGAGCCACCATATTGTTTTGCACAGTGGCTGCACCATTTTACATTCCCACCAGTAGTGCAGAGGGTTCCTATTTTCCCACATCCTTACCACACATTTGCTATTTTCTGTTTTTGTGATAACGGCCATCCTAAGGGGCATGAAGGGATATCTCACTGTGGTTTTGATTTGCATTTCTCTGGTGACTAGTAATGTTGAGCATCTTTTTATGTGCTCATGGTCCATTTATGTATCTTCTTTGGAGAAATTTCTATTTGAGTCCTTCAAGTCTCATTTTAAAAGCTCACTATTCCAAATCCCCTCTCACCACTCCTCAAGGTGTCTTTCATGACTGCATATTGACAGGTTCCCTTCAATATCTGTACAGCCAGAGAAATACCTTCACTGATTCTCTCCACCTATGTAAATATTACTCCTCCTTGACAGCCCAAATAAAGCCACCCCTTCCCCTTACTTACAAATGGCTCAGTAAAATACAGATTTTTAAAAATATTCAAGGATCATATTTTGGCCTCACCAAAATCCCAAATCCTTTTTTCATTCCCCTTACTCCCAAGCACCACCCTGTCATCTCCAAAGCGTTGCTGATTTCTTGTGAACATGTCTTAGACCTCTTAAATTGCCCTTGTCATCAGCAGAAGGTGAGTCTCGACACACACACATACTCAATAAGTCTTTCTGTCAAAACTTTCAGAGTTCAACTGACTTTCACCTGTTTGATCTATTTTTTCATTCATCTTTTCTAACACTTCCTGGGTATCTTCTAAGTTCAGGGCTCTGTGCTCAGTACAAGATGAAGAAGATGTAGTCCCTGATCTCAGAAAGCTCAGTAAATGCTGAGTGAGTCAATGTATGAATAAATTAAATAATAAATAAATGAAGCCAACCAACTAACCAACTGCCTAACATGTATGCAGCATCTTCCTCAAACTGCAGGCACAGTGGTCATGGAAATCAACAAACTCCCAGTAATGGCTGTGAAAAGCCAAAATCTGTGAAGTAACAACAAATGTCACACTGGCTTTTTGGTTTTTTTTTTTAAGGTAAACTTAAAAGTCACCTACAGAGAGTGATGTAAAAGAAATCACCTAGGGAATGAACAAAAAGTGCACACAGACAACTGTCAAAGTAGCACATCACCAAGAAGAAATAGTCTGTGTTTCTACTTTCTGGGAATTCACTGTTTCTTTACTCTGTAGAAAACCACAAAAAAGATAGAATTATGAGGGGCAATATCTAATTTAACAAAATCAAGCACAGAAAAGGTGTATTAGTCCATTCTCACACTGCTGTAAAGAACTGCCCGAGACTGGGTAATTTATAAAGAAAAGATGTTTAATTGACTCACAGTTCCGCACAGCGGGGGAGGCCGCAGGAAACGGAGAATCATGGCAGAAGGGGAAGAAGCATGTCTTACACGGCAGCAGGAGAAAGTGAGCGAAGGGGAAGAAGCATGTCTTACATGGCAGCAGGAGAAAGTGAGCGAGTGTGTGAAGGAGAAACAGTCAAACACTTACAAAACCATCAGATCTCATGAGAACTCACCATCATGAGAATAGCATGGGGGATACCGCCCCCATAATCCAATCACCTCCCACCAGTCCCTCCCTCGACATGTGGGGATTATGGGGATTACAATTCAAGATGAGATTTGGGTGGGGACACAGAGCCTAACCACATCAAAAGGTTTTCTGAAGTTCAGTGTCACTGCCTTACTTCTTTGAGATAAAAACAAAAACCAGAAATTAAAAAAAAAGCCTCCTCAGTCTTTTAAAATTAGAATATTATATATAAGGTCTTGTGTGTGTGTGTGTGTGTGTGTGTGTGGTCTTATTAATAATCAGAATAATCAGAGCATAAGGGGAGCTGGGAAGTGGAAAGACACAGGATGTCCAAGCCCTTTTCCTCAATCCAAGAGACTTCGTAAGACATTCCTGTCTGAGAGTATTTTTCAATCCTTGCTTTGACAGAAGACTATTACAGAAATCATTCATAAACAAGGGACTACAACCAAAATGTTTATTTTCTAGGCACATAACTTAGTATTCCAGCTAACATGAAAGGTCTGCCAGTGGGTACCTTGTATTAAAGGCACCTACTCCACGCCAAGTGCTGCACTGAGTGACCAACGCCCCCAACTGCAACAGTCATGAGAGCCCCAGAAGGGAAGTGCTGTTTTCATCAATGAGGCTCAGAGCACCCAGGAAGCAGCACAGGCAGGAACTGAATGCAGAGCAACGTACCTGCACAGCCCACTCTCTTGCCATTCAGGCAAACTGTTTAGAATAGCATTCATTCACCCATGTAATAATTCGCTCACTAACCCTGTCTACTATGTCCCAGGGACTATGGCACCTGAGAGGAAGAAAGCACAGTGCCACCCTTGGCGCACTTGACTCTAGTAAAAGAAACAAGCCTTGAGGCCTCTGAGTAAACTGTGACATGCTGTGTCATGGATAAGTGTATTACGATATATGAGAATACAGGAGGAAAAAGGACTACATGTGCCAGGTGGGTAGGAGTTGTAGAGGAAGGAACAACAAACCAGTAAGAAATACAGGATTGGACAATTATCAAATTGAAAATGGATAAATAACAGAAAAAAACCCAACTATCCTTAAACCTACTTCTTGAAAGTATCAATAAATGTGACAATCCTCTAAGTTGAGTTGATCAAGGAAAAAGAGAAGAGAAAAACAAATCACCAACATCAGGAATGAAAATGATTATCGGTACAAATCCTACAGACATTAAAAAGACAATCAGGGAAGAGTGTCAACAATTTTGTGCCAATAGATGCAACAACTTACATAAAATGGTCACACATTACCAAAAGGAATCAAGGAGAAACAGAAAATCTGAAGAGCCTCATGCCAATTGAAGACATTGGATTCATAATCAAGAATATACTTCCAAAAGATGGCCAGGCATTGTGGCTCATGCCTGAAATCCCAGCAGTTTGGGAGTCTGAGCAGAGGCAGATCACTTGAGCCCAAGAGACTGAGATAGCCTGGCCAACATGGCGAAAGCCCAACTCTACTACAAGTACACAAATCAGCTGGGCTTAGTGGAGCAGGCCTGTAATCACAGCTACTCAGGAGGCTAAGGAATGAGAAGCATTTGAACCCGGGAAGCGGAGGTTGCAGTGAGCCAAGATCACACCACTTTACTCCAGCCTGGGTGTCAGCAAGACTCTGTCTCCAAAAACAAACAAACGAGCAAACAGGAATATACTCCCAAAAGAAACTCCAAGCTCAGATGGTCTCTCAGCTGAATTCTAACAAACATTTAAATTAGAAAGAATATCAATTTTATATAATAAACATTTTTAGCCGTTAGAAAAAAGGAGAAAACTTTCCCAATCTTTTCATGAGACCAATAGTACTCAAATATCAAAATCAGATAGAAAACTTCCAAGAAAACTATTCATGAGGCCTATATCCCTCATGAATTTAAATGTAAAAATTATTTTTAGAGTACTAATGAATCAAGTTCAGTAAAATGTAAAATGGGTAATACATCATGGCCATCAATAGCGCAAGGTTGGTTTAATCTTCAAAAATCAATGTCATGCACCATATTAATAGGCTATTGGCAGGCAACAAAAAGAAAAGCCGAATGATCAACAGCTTCAGAAACAACAGCTGACAAAATTCAAAACCCATTTACAGTTTTTTAAAAGTTCTCAGCAAACTAGGCATAGAAAGGAACATCCTCATTCTATGAAATACACCCATGAAAACCCTACAGTCGAAACCTACTTAATGATAAGCAATGGAATGTTTTGCACCTAAAATCCAGATTAAGGCAAAGATGTAGCTGTAATAATTTTTATAAGCATTGTACTTGAGATCCTAGCAAGTTCAATAAGTCAAGAAACAAAGGGCATACATGTTGGAAAGGAAGAGGTAAAACGGTCTTTGTTTGCAGACAGCATAATCATGTGCCAAAAACATACTAAGAAATCTACTGGAACTCTCAGAAATTGCTGGTGGTACTATAAAATAGTAAAATCCTCTTGAAAAAATAGCTAGGTAAATCCTCCTAAGCTTAAACCTACAATTAACATATTACTCAGCAAAGCAACTCCTACCAAGAAAAATAAAAACACGTATCTACACAAAACATGTATGTAAATGTCCATGGAGACTTTATTCATAATAATACCAAACTGGAAATAACCTCCATGTCCAACATGAGGTAGGTGACCGAATAACAAATTGTAGTAAATTCATAAAATGAAATACTACTCTGCAAAAGAATGGAGCATATTACTCACACATACACAACATGGAAGAATCCAAAACACCTTATTCTGAAAGAAAGAAGCCAGACACACAAGAGTGCATACCACTGCTTGTATGTATATGAGATACTAGAAAAGCTCAGCCTTTGGTAGCAAGAAGGAGATCAGTAGTTGCCTGGAGTTAGGGGCAGGAGATGGTTAGCTGCAAAGGGGTCAGAGAAACCATGGAGGGCAATAAAAATATTCTATATCTTGATGGTGGTGGTGGTGGTGGTGGTGGCGGTGGCGGTGGTGGTGGTTACATGCGGTATATATTTGTCACAATTCATCAAACTGTATGGTTAATGAGGCTGCATTTTATAGAATGCAAATTACACTCAGTAAAGTTGATTTTTGAAATTGATCCTGACCATTAATAGGTATACAATCACTTGTAAACATTATTAAAGACTCCAAGTCACAGTGTGGGCCATGTTGATGTGGGACTGGCCATGTCTAAGGGCGAATGTGAGGCCCTCGAAGAGGCTTCAGATGGAGACTTAAGAGTCCCGGGTTGTGCATCAGAAGAAAGAGCAGTGAGGTTATTATTCACCATAATTAAAGCTTCACATGACCTGGGAGAAGTCACATCACTTTTCTAGTACTCAGTTTCCCCTTAAAACCTGAGGGTCATGCCAGATGTTGCCTGAGGTTTTGACCAGCTCTTATATGAACAGTTATTCTTATTTTCCTAATGTTCCACAACTTCCAATATAACTAAGACTATTGTCAGAGAAAAACAATCACCCTCATATGTATGTCAGCCAATTTAAATGTATATGAAGTAGATCTCTAAGATTTAAAGACCTCAGTTGAACCTCTCACCACAGATTTCCTTCTGCTCTGTTTCTATAATATGACATAAAATTAATAGCTGTGATGTGATCCACTTAATAAGTCAAACATTGAAGACCAAAGGCTGGGGCTCATTCCTCAAGAGGCCAGCACAACGGTTTACTTAAGGTCAATGAAACTCACAAATGAAAGCCATACCATTACTTTCCAGTTAATTAGCACTTTCAGCCAAAGTCTTTCTTCAGTGTTAATGATGCCTTAAAGATGCCAAGTAACTACAAATTAAGTGATCCATCCACAGCAGTACAGGCGTGGGTTTTAACAACAGAAGCCATCAAAACAGTTTCCAGCCAAGAGGCCCAGGAGTCCCGTGGTGACTGAGAAGAGTTAGGACTCAAGGTCCAGTGGAGGGGGTATGTCTAGGGACTGCTAGAAGACCAAGTTGAAAGTCTGGTTTAGGGTACTAAGGAGAGCACTGAGTCAGAGAGTCGAGGCCAGACAGAACCTGGGACCCCCAACCTAACTGCCCGGGTGATGAGCCCAACGCCATAGACCACAGCAGTGCAGAGGGCCGCTACATCCTACCTGCACTTATGCTCCAGCCAAATTTCACCTTCTCTGAGAAGCCTTTCTGGCATCTCCAAAGAAACTCTGCCACTCTCTAACATATACCACATGGACACTCTGCTTCTACACTGCTAGAGCACCCATCACACCTGGAGTTACATACTTTGTCAATAAGAAGTGTAGTCGATCGTTTAAAATGTAAGTGATATAAAATGGTCGGTGCTGAGATGGTTTGCTCCCACCTCTGTCACCACGTCCAGACCACTGTCCTCTCCCATCCCCTACAACCACTTTTATTGGTTTTCTTTAATGTGTCCACATGTATTTACATAGATTTATTTACACAGATACAAGAAAATACAAATGTAAAACCTTTTTCCTCCCCACCATCCTCCTCCACCTAGCATCACCTTGCAATAAATAAATTACACATGCTGTCCACCTTTGTATGCCTTATGGTTTGTTAACTTTCACTTAATAGATCCTGAAAATTTTTACTTAGTACAGACAGAGCATCCTTTATAGAATATTCTTTGCAGGTTATTTGTAGACATGTGTGCCATTCCATGGAACAGATATGCTCTAGCTTATGTAAACAGTCCCCTATATATTGGATTTTTGGTTGTTTTCAATATTTTGTTATTATGAATAATGTTATAATAAATAACCACAAACATAAGTCACTTTCTATATATGAAGATATTTCTGAAAGATATATTTTTCGAGGGAGATTTCTGGGTCAAAAAGCAAATCTTGTCATTTTAATGGATACTACCCATTTCACATGTTAACAGCTATGCTTGAGAGAGCACTTCTTTTCTCAAAGCCTTGAAAATAAGGTCTATTGTTCAACTTTTGGCTTTTTGACAGTCTGACAGATGAAGAATCTCAATGTAGTTTCATTTTACATTTCTCTCATTATTAGAAAAGTTGAACACCTTTCCATAAACTTGGTGCATTTTCATGCCTTTTTCATGAATTACACATTCATATCATTTCCCTGTTTTTTTAGTTGACCTGTCTCTTTCGTCCAGATTCCTGGGAGGTTTTCTACACTAAGGAGATTACCCCTTGTACAAAATCATGTCGGCAGATAAAGACAGTTTTGCTTCTTCATTTCCAAAATCTATGCCTTTTAAATTTTCTTTCTTGGACTATTGCACTGGCCAGGACTAGTAAATCAATAGATGAGACTAAAGATTCCAAAAATAAACCCACACTGACACAGGTAATTCATTTTTTACCAAAAGCTAAGGCAATTCAATGATAAAATTTACCTTTTCTACAAACAATGGTGGAGCAACTGGACAAACGTGTAGAAACAAATAAATCTCGGCACTGACCACACATTATTTTGAGGTGGGTCATACATCTAAACATATAACACCTAGAATGTCTAGAAGAAGACATGGAATATCTTTGCAGTCTTGGGATAGGAAAAGAGATCTCACAGAAGACACAAAAAGCACTAAACAGCAAAGGAAAAAATTTTCATTTAAGATAAATTTTCATCCAGGGAAATCTCAAAAAAGTTAGAACACAAAATTCGTCCATTCCATCCAAGTTGTCAAACGTACTGAAACACAACTCTTCATAATGTTCTTTTCCTTTTGAGACAGAGTCTCGCTCTGTCACCCAGACTGGAGCGCAGGGACGCGATCTGAGCCTACTGCAACCTCCACCTCCTTGGTTCAACCGATTCTCCTGCCTCAGCCTCCTGAGTAGCTGGGATTACAGGGGTGTGCCACCATATCCTGTTAATTTTTGCGTTTTTAGTAGAGACGTGGTTTCACCATGTTGGTCAGGCTGGTCTTGAACTCCTGACCTCAAGTGATCCACCTGCTTCGGCCTCCCAAAGTGCTGGGATTACAGGCCCGAGCCACTGCGCCCGGCCCACTATGTTCTCTTATTAACTTTTTCATGTCTGTAAGATCCATAGTATGTCCCTCTTTCATTCCAGATGTTAATAGTGTTTCGCTCTTTTGTTGACACACCTGCTAGGGAATTATCAACTTTATTAATATTTTGAAAGAATTTTTGGCTTTGTTAATTTTCTCAAGTGTGTGTTTGTACCCAACACAGGACTTGGCACAAAGCAACTATTCAATAAATGCTTGCTAAGTAGAATTACATTTGAAGATGATTTACATATTAACTATGTATCAATGTCCATTAAATGGATGGATGGATAGTCTTATTAATAAACATGTTTTTTCCAGACTCCATAACCTGGCTTTACAAAGATTTCCCCCACCTCTCCACCCTACCCTCTTCCCACTGACAAATTCTTCCTTGGTGATTGGGTTTCTGTGGACAACTTACATCACCTAGGGAGTCTCTGTGATCCTGCAAAGCCCAGGCTGGCTGCACCTCCTCAATAAACAGCAGCGAGCACTTTGCCTGCCTCTGACTTACCACACTGCAGCACAAGTGCTTGGATCCTTCAACAGAATAAAAGCTCCCTGTGGGCAGGGACCATGTTCCACACCTAGGTGTCTGGAAGAGCAGGTGCCCCACATGCATTCCGTTTAACCGAACGACAGCATCTTCACAATGAATCTCAGAGAAAGGAGAAAGCTGACACTCAGTAGCCTCATACTGTGCTCCAGGCACTGTGAGCAGCACTTCAGGAACTTTAAGTCCTACCACAATGCTACACAGGTGTTTCTACCTAAAAAGCTCACTACTATTGAAAGCTTAGGGCAAGAAATAGCCTTGCCACAAAGCTCAAAGCCAGGCCTGAGTCCAAAGGTCCTGCTCTTCCAGCAGCCCTATGCTGTCTTTCAGAGAAAAGCTAAGGAGACAAAGAATGAGACTGTGAGCAGAAAGCTGGCGCTGCCCTGAAGAAGCAGGCCTAGCTTCCCAAAGAAGACCAGTTTCACAGATGCCACGCCATGAGGCTGCCCTGGACTTCGTGCTAAATGGTGCATTCAAGATGCTTACAGTTTTTCTCCTCCTGTATACACAGCTGGAGGAGGGTAAACTGTGGAAGGGATGATTTTAATAAATTTAGTAAAACTGAAATACAATCAGCATAAAATTAGACAGCAGAGATTTGTTAGGAATCAGCAGAATTGTCCTTACATTAATTCACTGTTACAAGCCATAAGCAATTAGGACATTTTCCATTTGTACTCATTTAGTTATGAGAAACACTCTCTGGCCATAAGATGTGGACTTTTAAATACTGCTGATCTTCAATATTCTAGAAATGTACTTGAGAGCCAGGCACTTCAACAGACTTCTGGCTTAGAGAAAGGAATGCTATATCCTTCCAAAGCTGTATGACTGAAATCAACTCGAGAGGAGACACTAAGGTGTTACGCATGGGGAAGTTGATGGGGACCCACAGCAGGGATGCCAAACTAAGTAACTGCAGAGGGCTAGAAACTGCTAGCAGGTCAGCAAGAAGCAACCCTAACAACCAGTGTGTGTTGGGTGGCCGGCTCCTGCCAGACAGAATGCTGGGAGCTGCACACATTGGGTCTCTCTCGGGACTTCCCCATCCTATCCGACAGGAAGGCCTTGAAGAGCAACTGTCGCTCGGCAAGGTAAGGTACACTGCTCCAGTTCCCGTAGCTAGTAAACCACAGAGCTCAGGTGCGTCTGAGCCCAAAAGCCACAATTGCCAGGCGCTAACCACACTGAAGGCCACTGATACAGGAAGGGGCATTGTGACTTCACCAGGAATTGGCCTGAAGAAGTGTCTTTCAATGCCTTGCTCCACGTGAGCCCACCGCCAACACCAGGCAAGGCGGTAACTGAGAACCCCTGCAGGAGAATCCTGGAGTCTGGTCACTGCCCTCCTTCAAGCCTAGGTGTAGACTCGAGAGAGTCACTTTTCCTTTCTTGGCATCAACTCTCCCGTCTGTGAAATATGGACTTGGACCAATTAATCTCCAGTGGCCCTTTCCACATGACTGGGCTATACAGTGGAACTGAATGCCCAATGCACCCATCACTGGACAAACACTGGCTACGAGGGGCCACGTGGTGGGGCTGCGGAGAGAGCAGAGGCAGCCGGAGCCAGACCACACAGGCACACCAGGCTCAGAAAGGACCCACGCCTGTGCTCTAAAGGAGCTGGGAAGCCTTCAAAGACTTTTTAGCTAAAGGCATGACCTCAACGACTTCTTTATAAAAAAAAAAAAAAAAAAAAAGGAACACTCTGGCTGTAATGTGGCAGACAGACTGGGAACAAGGCTACAGAGGAGGTGCCAAGCTAGCAGATAAGTCACTGCCAGGTGAAGACTGACGAGGGCGTGTTCAGGAGGTGGCACGGAGTGAACACTGATGGTCAGCCTCTGCACGGAGTGAACACTGATGCTCAGCCTCTGCACGGAGTGAACACTGATGGTCGGCCTCTGCACGGAGGGAACACTGATGCTCGGCCTCTGCACGGAGTGAACACTGATGGTCGGCCTCTGCACGGAGTGAACACTGATGGTCAGCCTCTGCACGCGTGCTGCCAATAAAGACGTCAGAGCTGACCAACTGTACGCTGGGTGGGAAGGGAAAAGGGGAGCCACGGTTCTCTTCAAGATTAGATTCTTGACCAAAGAAACCAGAAGAAGGCACTACCAGTTACTGAAGTCGGGGAGAGTGGGGGAGGAGCAAGAGGACAGGGTGTGGTGCGAAGATCCACGACTTTGATTTAGGACACAGTAAGTGTGAGATTCCCAAGGACATCCAAGTGATGACAGCGTGACACACGAATCCTGAGTGGGGAGAAGTCAGGCTGAAGAGACGTGGCTTACAGGGAGACGCTGCAGAGCTCAGAGCAGGGAGCCCATCTGTCCAGAGAGCGCGCAGGAGCTAGCAGAGCGACCCTCGCCTGATGCCTGGGGCGCCTCGGAAGATAGCCTGCTGCGTGTGTGTTTACGGAAACAAATCATCACTATCACGTTGTTTATATTTTAATTATAGTTTAAGTTCTGGGGCACATGTGCAGAACATGCAGTTTTGTTACATAGGTATACACATGCCACGGTAGTTTGCTGCACCCATCCTGTCACCTACA
Source organism: Theropithecus gelada (assembly GCF_003255815.1). Lineage (NCBI taxonomy): Eukaryota > Metazoa > Chordata > Mammalia > Primates > Cercopithecidae > Theropithecus > Theropithecus gelada. Next base: position 142,251,668 of record NC_037676.1, read on the forward strand.
TTAGGTATTTCTCCTAATGCGCCCCAGCCCCCGACAGGCCCCAGTGTGTGACCATCACATTATTTTATCATACAGTCTTTCAGCCCTCTTGCTGATAAACACTTGTCATGTGACGTATTTCAAATTTTTACAAAATGCATTTTACATTAAGCAGCAAAGAATAAAACAGTCAGCAGTGCCCGCTCTGAAAGCAGGCTGCCCGCGCTCATACGCCATCGTCTTTCCTGCCCAGGCCCCTGAGGGAGCGATCTGATCTCTTCAGGCAGCAGCTTTTGCGTGTGGGTTATCAGGAAGACAAAACCAGTTAGTTTTAAAAACACCGAGAACAGTGCCTGGCGTTTGGAAAGAGTGCTGTAAGTACCAGCTAATATTATTATTACTCAATCAGTATTCAACAGTGAGAAAGGAAGATAAGATACTTGGAACAAATGAATTCATCAGTAGAGCCAAGAATAAAGGAACAAATTTCCACATCTGTCCCTACAGATAACCATCACTGGCCCCAATCACCCAGCTATAGTTCAGACCTCAGCACAGCCGCTCGCAGCCCTTCCACATCAGACCTCTACTGCTCCTCCTGTCTCAGGTCAAACACATATCCCCTCCCCCCCCACACACACACACATGCACACCACACACACGCACGCCACACACATGTACAGACACACATACCACACACACACACACAAACGCACGCCACACACATATACAGACACACATACCACACACACGCAATACACACACACATACACACCCCACACATGTACACACACACCACACACCCAACACACATCCCACACACACTCAACACACAGACATGCACACACACACACCCAACACACACCTCCAACACATACACACACACGCACCCCCCAGAACTTCCCTCGTGCTGCATGGTGGAAAAGTTGCTGAAAGCTCTATTGTTTCACACCTGTGTGCCTGAAATGAATGTCCTTACCCACTCTCTCCAACTAGGAAATTCCTAGTCCTTATTCCAGAAGACTAAGACACTCCCTCTGGGACTCCCTTCCCTGCCCTCAGCTTAGACACAATCTCTCTGGCCTCTGTGTCACCAGACATCTCCTCCATGTCTCCATCCCACCAAAGTGTATTTTCATCATGTGAGAAGCGGAGAAGAAAAAGGACAGCACAGGACTGCTGTGAGAATTGAATGAGAAGGAGATTCGCCACAGTGCCTGGCCAAGGGCAAGGATTCCACAGGTGTTGGTTCCGGCATTCTCTTGTTCTCCTCTGCTCACTCATGCTCCATGGGCAGGGCCACACGGGCCTCCAGCACCTGGAACGTGGCCTGACACCCCTGAGGCTGCATCCCAAGCTGGCCTGCAAGTCAGGAAAATGAGTAGGACCAGGTCCCTCACTCTAGAGGGTGGAGATGACAGTATTGTGGGGAACAAATAGGCTATGTCCTGTGCATCACAGGTCAGCAACAGCACATCTGGAAAACACCTTCAGCAAACAATGTGTTGACACAAGGTGTGTGTGGATGGACAGGTGGCCCTGGCTCCACCCACACCGCTGTCTAGATGGCAATCAAGTGGTAAGACACAAGCAGAGCACACAGCAACTGATCCAGAGGGAGGCGGCCTCTCCTGATGCAACAACACCCAGTGTCAGGCATGACGGCGGCCAGGGTAAGGTCAAAGCAAAAACACCACAAAGGGAGAGAGGCAGCTGCGCACAGAGGTCTTGGTAGGAAGCCAGATGTGCCAATATCTGCTGAGTCTGTCTAATCCACGTGCTTAGATGGTTCCCATTAGCAGGGCTTGATGAGAGGCCCTCCTTGGAGCCTCCACAGGACGCAAGTCACAGCTTCAGATGGCTCTGTGTCCCTACTAGACTGTGTGTCCCCCGAGACAGAGCACCCAGCATTTCATCCTCACACCCTGGTACCTGTAACTCACGGGGAGCTCAGTACAGAGCCGGAGAAGGAACGGAGTGAGAAGGGGCCCATCCTGCATTGTCAAATCCTCAGGTCAATGAATGATCTATAAGATCCCATCCGGCGTTAAATCTGTGGTAGCCAGTCCGTCTTTGATATCATTAGCCCTACGCTTCCGTACCTTCATTAAGGTGCTAATAACATTCTAGCCTCAGAGTCTGGAAGCACCATCAAATCCACTTTTACTGTCCACAGCCTCTCTGATAGGCATGGGGCCACGTGCCCTATTAACCAGGACTATAAACATGAAGTTCATTTACTCAAATGGTAGAGATGCAATTATGGCCTCACCCAAGAGAGCTACAAGAATAAGAAAGGCTTGATTCACAGAGGACACTTTCTTATTAATGAGGTTGGAGTAAGGAGCCAGGTTTACGTTTGGGAGCTGTAAATATATCAGATAAACAGTGGGAGGATTTTCCAGTATACTCAGTGCTTCCCTGGATTGTGTGATTTTAAAAAACATAATATATAATTATTACCCACTTTTTATAGGTAAGAAAACTTAAACACTGAATGATTTAATGTGCACAACAAATAAATAGTTTAAATGCCAGCTGTATTTAAATTCAAAACCTGTGTTCTAGTCATTAAGCCATGGAGTACACTTGACTACTTCTTCTTCGATTTTCACTTCAATGTTTTGATAAAAAACTTGATGTATGAATGTCTGTGGAAGGCGCAGCTGGAAGCTCTCCAGCCCACTCTATTCACTAGGTAGCTGCCTTCCTGCTATGGTGCTAGCGATATCCCTAAGAACTGATGGTGACGGTCAGAGCATGTGGGTTGGGCTGTGTGAGGCACCTGATCACCAGAGCTACTTTCAACCCTGGACAACTTGTCAGTGGCCAGTCATGATCTCTCCATTGCCCTTTTCATCGATCTCTTCACCGAACAATTACACGGTGTGCATGTTCTAGTATGACTCCACAACTCTAAAGGGACGGCCAGGGCTGCATACAGGAGGCTTGTGATCAAGGGAAAACCCATATCCATCTCCCAGGGGCGAGACTCCCCCAAGATCAAATGGAGCAATTCTAATACTGACTATGTGGAGGAGTCTATAGCTGCCTTAAGAAATTTGAGACTCACCTGAAGGGAACCAAAGGAGTCACTATCTCTTCCTTCGTCCACTGCTGATAGACACATGTATGTAATGAGAAACATGAAAACTCCCTCGAGACTGTCAGCACTGCCCAGCCCACCACCAACTACTCACCACCCAAGCCCCCCAGCCAAGACTATCCACAACAATCATGGCCTAGTGGAGGTACTCACGACCACAGTGCACACCAACACTACTTCCCAGGAGACTGCCCCTCTAACAAAGGGAAACGTGATGGCCTTGCTCACAACATAATCCGACATCCACAGACACTGCCAAGGTCAGTGATCAAGTGGCAAGGTCATCTCTGAGCTTCACAGGAGCACACTGGCAAGCTTTCTATGTCACCATCCCAACACACATCATGCAGGGATATGACCTACTGTTGAGAGGAAGCCAATTATGATGACCTCAAGAAGGTGGTGATGCAGTCACTAAAGGACTCCTTGGAAGGTGTCCTGAGCCATGGGGAGGCCCGAGTAAAGTGCAATAGAGATGTCCATGAAAAGGGGGAAACAGTCAAGAGATGTCCATGGAAAGGTGGAAACATTCAATAGAGCTGTCCATGGAAAGACGGAAACATTTGATGCTGGGGCTGGCATTTACCTTTACTTAGTCGAGGTAATATCCAAGTATAAATGGTGGACCTCATGGTCCCGGTGACCTCCAAGAATGACCAGGCCCAACATCTCTTGCATTAGCAGAAGGGGAAAACAAGCCCTCAGCCACTGGAGCTCCCTGACCCAGCCCTACCCACCAGACACTCTGAATCTCCTCTGAGAGTTTCTATCCCTGAACCCATGAAGAAGGGAGATTAGGAGAATCATGTATAATCAATACCATCAACATACTGTACCTGGCAGGGAAAAAATATACACATATATAGTGAAGTGTCCAAATGACTAGAGGCCTGTGAAACAATGAGCTATCAGTACAGGTGTTCAAACAGTATACACCTGCACAGCAAGGTAAACTGAGCGACTTTGCAAGTACTCTCTCCCAACATTAAAGATTAAATGATTTTTTCCCACAGAAAGTGAGAATTAAACAGAGGCTAAGAATCAAGTCAGTAACTTTGTTTTTCAACTGGGAAGCCCAAGATCCAACAGTCAACAGACCATACCCCTGAATTCAAGGCCGAGGCCTGTGTTCCACCCTAGCCCTGCCCATCACCCAACCCCTTCTGCAGGGGATGGGGAGAACGCTTGTGCCTTGCTCGCCCTCACGGCAATCACACCATCCTGGGCCTCAACATGGCATCTAAATCTAATCTAATTCCAGCTTCTGGGACAAATGCAGTGGTTCATGCCTATAATCCCAGCATTTTGGGAGGCCAAGGCAGGCAGATCACTTGAGGTCAGGAGTTCAAGACCAGCCTGACCAACATGGCGAAATCTCATCTCTACTAAAAATACAAAAATTAGCTGGGCGTGGTGGCGCGTATCTGTAATCCCAGCTATTCGGGAGGCTGAGGCAGGAGAATCACTTGAACCCAGGGGTGGAGGTTGCAGTAAGCCAAGATCGCACCACTGTACTCCAGCCTGGGCGACAGAGCAAGATTGTCTCAAAAAAACAAAAACAAAAATCTATTATAGCTTCTTATCAATGAAAGAAGCATAACAAATCAATATTCAGGACAACTGGGGCAGTTTGAATATGGCACGTTGATGACATAAGACTATTGTACTAATGTCAAAGTTCATGGGTGTGACAATGGTTATTTAGGAAAGTATCGTTCTTAAGAGGCATGTAAAAATTATTTAAGGAGAGAAATAATATAAAGTCTGCAACTTACTTTCAATTGGTGGCCCAAAAGAGTGTGTGTGTGTGAGTGTGTGTGTGCACGCACGCGCACACATGCATGTGTGTGTACAAACACACAGAGAGAAAAAGTAGAGAAAAACTAAAAATGGATATAGATGATCAGTATACAATTTTTTCAACTTCATAGCTGAGATATTTCAAAATAAAATGTTGGGGGAAATACTAACAAATCAAGTCTTCTAGAGTCTTTGACTTTAAAACAATCACTGAAAATGTGTAAAGGACGCAGCCACCTTGCTGAACACAGGCATGCTCCAAGGATGGTTCCGGCTGCTTTTTTTTTTTTTTTTTTTTTTTTTTGGGAGCGGGGTTCTCTCTTTTTCCCCCGGGGGGGGGGAATGGCCGGATCTCAGTTCACTGCAAGCTCCTCCTCCCAGGTTCACACCATTCTCCTGCCTCAGCCTCCCGAGTAGCTGGGACTACAGGCGCCCACCACCTCGCCCGGCTAGTTTTTTTGTATTTTTTAGTAGAGACGGGGTTTCACCATGTTAGCCAGGATGGTCTCGATCTCCTGACCTCATGATCCACCCGTCTCGGCCTCCCAAAGTGCTGCTTTTTATAGAAGATTCCTGATCTTCCTGAGAAAGACCAAGGCATGGACATTAGTTCCCTACTTTTTCAGCTGAGATAACTGGGACTCGGCCAAGGTCCCAGAGTTTACCCCAGGACACCCAGTCTTTAGGGAGCCTAGCTGACCTCCCTCACCTGCGCTTGCCTTCCCAGCACAGGGCTGCTCCTGACTGAATTTCCTCCTGCTGATCTTCTCAGTTATTCACTGACTCTTCTAGTCTGTGGTCTTTGCTTCTTTCTCATGCCAGCAAACCTCCTTATTTACACAGAAAACAGAAACTTTCTGTCTGCTGAGCCAGCAGTTGTGCCTCCGGGCTCCTTCTCACTGGGCAGCCCTAGATGAACGGCTCCCATCTCAGGGACTCAGTCCCTTTGTCTTCACATGGGAACCAATGTAATAACTTCCCTACTGAACTGTTTTTCAGCTCGACTAGCAGAACAAGAGCCAGGGCCCGCCTGTCCCGTCTCCTCCATGGACATCAGCTGTCCCCCACTCTGCCTCCCTGATTGTCCCGTCTCCTCCATGGACATCAGCTGTCCCCACTCTGCCTCCCTGATTGTCCCATCTCCTCCATGGACATCAGCTGTCCCTGACTGTGCCTCCCTGATTGTCCCGTCTCCTCCATGGACATCAGCTATCCCCACTCTGCCTCCCTGATTGTCCGGTCTCCTCCATGGACATCAGCTGTCCCCACTCTGCCTCCCTGATGAAGATTAAGGAGCTAGGACTTGGTGAGAAACGCTGTTCTAAACCCTCTGTTGGCTTCTATGTGCAGTAAGAAAGGCTGAATCCAACATCTAGAATTTCTCCTTCTAGTCTATAAGCTCTTCCACTTTTTATAGTTTCCAGAATATCTCACATAGGCCAATTGGAAAAGAGGGTAAAGAAAGGAAGCTACCTCTCAACAAACATCTCTTGTACACTAAATTCAGTTTTCTTTAATCATCTTGTGGTTTAAGCCTCAAAGTCATCCTATAGAAAAGAGCCCATTATTCCCATTTTCCAGGTGAGGAAGATGAGGCTTAAAGAGCAAGAAGGAACACGTCCCAGACCTCTCACCTTCAGGGATAAACCTTGTTCTCCATTCTTCCTGCTTCCATGGGAAGGACCTTCCTGGCACAGTCCCTTCGCCCTGGCTACCCCAAACCCCAGCCGACCACCCTGAGGCCAGATGGGGCAGTGGCATAACCCTTGAGATTCATTCACAGCACATCTCTCGAAGGAGCGGCTCTGCCCTCCAGCCTGCAGTAGGGTCACCAGGGGAGCTTGTTTGGACATCCAGATCGCTGGGCCAACGCCAGTGTTTCTGATGTACAGGTCAGTGAGGGGCCTGAGAATGTGCATTTCTAAGAAGAGTCCAGGTTCCTGAAGCTGCTGGTCCAGGGACCACACTTTCAGAACCACTGCAATGGAAATGGGGCGATATAGGCAAGTTCCCTAATTAGTGAATGGGGAAAGCATGGTCACATGGGCCCTAGCCCTTGCCTCTCTCCTCCAGTGGCCCTGCCAGCCTGCCCCGAGTCCTAGAGCCTGCCCCATGTGTGGCCTGTCCATGACTGCCTGGGTACAAGGAATTCTACCATGAGGTCTGCCTATAGCCAGGTCAGACTCCAGCCACACCCTGTAGTAAGCAGACCCCTCATTCCTGCCCATACCTGGCAGTTGTTCTAAACTCAGATCATTGTGCCAGCAGGGTGTCAGCTAGGCGCCCTCAAACCTTGGTACTCGCCCTGAAGACGTGCCAAGGTAGACGGTCAAGCCAAGGATGACCCTAGTGCCATCCCCTCTTTCCTCTGCTTCATAGCAGGCCAAGGAAAAGCCACACCCCTCGACTACTGGACAAACACTTGCTGGGTGCCCCCTCTGTGCCAGACACTGTGCTGGTCCAGAAGCAACTGAACGACGACGATCAAAAACAGAAAAAAAATCACAGTGGGCTGGGATATGACATCCTACTTAGGCAGTCAATCCCAAGACATCAATCACCCTTGGCCACTGTTCCCCCACAGCCTCTCATGGTCCAGTAAAGAAACCGTGGCTTGGATGTGCAACTTGCCCAACGAATCCCACAACTTCAGTGGCAGAATTTGGTTCCAAACCTGCCCAACTTTGAAGACCATGCTAACAGACAGCCATGACACCACTGTAAAAATTGGCATTATAACCTGTTTAACTCTCGAGCCCCACCCGTGAGCGTTTCTCCAGGGCACAACGGTGCCCCCAGGGCGCAGCACAGAGCCTGGCAAGCTGCCCAACGGAGGTGGTGGGTAAATGCTGCGGACGGAATACATAAATGACGAAAGCAACACCTTTGGCACTGATACGCAGGGCTTTCAGAAGATTACAGCTTCTCGCCTCAGGGAGAATAAGTCCCTATTATAAATGGAAACCTTATAGTCCCGCAGATGCTCTTTATTTTTCCTAATGCACAGCTGCAAAAGAGAAAATTATCCCTTGTGTGCTAAATACGCATTTCTAATTACTCTCACCTAAGACGCATTCACTAAAGACTAAGAATAGCTAACTGATATAATTTACAAAGGAGTAATATATTCTACGTCAGCTGGAAAAATTAAGCCAAAGGTAAACTAGGATTGGTGAAGAGTCAATAAGTTATTACAAGGAATCGCTAAGATTGAAAACAAAATGAGATGCAGAATGAAGGCATAGAACTTTACCTCCAAAACCAGAGCCAAGTCACCACCGAGGCATTTGACTTCCTCTTTCATGTGAGTCCTTGCCCCTGGTTACCCCATCTCCAGCAGAGATGGAGAGGAAAAGGAGAAGGTGGTGAGGAGTCTGAAGGCCCCAGGCCAGACAACAGTCCAGTGTTGCTGTTACACGGGCTCTGAGACCTGGGCAAACAACCTGATCCTCTGCGCTTCAGCTTCCTTGCGTACACGAAGTGAGGATGGTGGCACACCTGCCTGCTGGGGGCTGTGAGCATTAAATGAGCACAAGGACCTTGGGTTTAACAAACCCAAGTCCAGCTGGGGGCTGTGAGCATTAAATGAGCACAAGGACCTTGGGTTTAACAAACCCAAGTCCAGCTGGGTGCAGTGGCTCACGCCTGTAATCCCAGCACTTTGGGAGGCTGAGGCAGGTTGATCACCTGAGGTCAGGAGTTAGAGACCATCCTGGCCAACGTGGTGAAACCCCCGTCTCTACTAAATATACAAAAATTAGCTGGCTGTGGTGGTGCACACCTGTAGTCTCAGCTACTTGGGAAGCTGAGGCAGGAGAATCACTTGAACCTGGGAGGCGGAGGTTGTAGTGACCTGAGATCTTGCCACTGCACTCCATCCTGGGAGACAGAGCAAGACTCCACCTCAGCAGGAGAAAAACAAACAAACAAACAAACAAAAAAGCCCAAGTCAAGTTTCTTTGCTTCTGCTTGGAGAACATTACACATCCTAAGGAAGATGATGGTGGGTGCTCAGGTCTTCCGGGGAGATGAAACCCACAGTGTCCAAGGAGGACATGCCCAGCTCAGCCTCAAGGCAGCACAGTTCCAGATCAGTTACATTCCCTTATTCATCCTTTCACCAAATGGTGGTTCTGAGTCAATACCATTCTATGTAACTAAGAAAAACGAAAAGCAGTTATCACCAAGACTACAGTTTGAAGTTAGTTAATATTCTAGCAGCACTGGCTTTCCATAAATCAGCTGTACTTCTCAAAAGAATGGTGGGATTCTAACCAGAAGAAAAAGGCATCTGGAGACTCTTTTTTTATGTGGGGCTGGATCTGGAGGGGGTGATGGGACTCCTGTGACACAGTAAGCCACCCTTCTCCCTGAGGAACACCTGGATAAGAGCTGAGGGGTCTTGCCCGAGGAGACTGGCACCCCCTGCCTTGCACTAGCACTGTGCTCGCCAGTGGTGCTTGGCACGGTCCACGGTGCATGAGAGCTCTTCCCAGGAAGTTGGATGCTCTGTGTGTTATCCCAGGTCTTCGCCGACGGCCATGAAACCTGTTTTCTCCTCTGTGAGACAGGGCAACAATGCCTTCTTGGCAAGGACAGGCAAGGAGCCCAGTGTGGCTACAGCTCAGGCTTTATAGCAAGAAAGAGAGCTGGATGGGGAGGGCGGGCAGGCCAAGGGGCCTTCGCCCCAGACTCCCCACAGCTGCCGACTCCCTCCCTTTCCTTGCCCCTTCCTCCCTGTCTCCAGCAGCTTCTGTCACTCTGGCTAGAAGGCAGGAGGTTCCAAAAGGAGCCCCTGCTATCCGCAGCCTGGGAAGACTTCTGTGACGTTTCTCCTCCAGAAAATGGTTCCCAGACCATTCTGGGATGCCCGTCTGCCTTTGTGCTTTGGTGGACCTGGGCCCTGCTGCGTTCAAGAAAGTGCAGTCATCTCGTACTTTCTAAATAATCTAGCATGAAGAAAAGGACCCGGAATTTATTCTTCAATGCCTCATACCCCTTTTCTAAATTGGAATTGTCCCATATTTTATAATTGCTCTAAATTATAAGTGTTAGTAATTGGCCCTTCATCCTAAGATGTAAACTGAGATCTGGGTTCATATCTTAGCTCCACAAGCAACCAACCTGGGCACATTATTTCACGCTCTGGAACTCAACTTTTCTTCACCTATAAAATGGGACAAATATTATTTACTCTGCAGGCTTGTTCTGAGAACTAGCAATGTGTACAGAAAAAGTCTAGAAAGGTTCCTGTGAAACCCACAATAAACTGCTCTTGTTCCTTTCTGTGGAAGCTCTTCTGTGACCGTCTGTCTGTGCGGTGTCCTGGAAGGGAGGCCTGCAGCTCCCCCAGAGATTCTAGCCCAACCCTGCCTGGGCCCCGCCAGCCTCTCCTGGCACAGCCTCACAGCAGGCATGTTGGAGGAGCTAAATATAGCTCCTCAGACTCCAGGGCGGATGGTCACCCGCCCGGTCTGTGCCTCCTTCCATATCACGCACGCACACGCACACACATGCTCCTCGGCGGAGGCCCCTTTCGGAAACATGCACACAGAAGCTCAATCAATCCACCTCCAGTACACAGGGGACAGCTCACATTTCAGTGTGCTAAGAATAGCCCGGGTTGCAATAAGAGCCCAAATGCGAAGGGCATGGAAGTCATTCTCTGCGGAGGCCCTGCTGGCACCGGAGAGCCAGGCATGGCAGCCCGCGGGGTGAAAGGCGGGTCCCGGGGGCCAGAGGAGAGGCTGAGAGAATGGAGAAGAAAATGAGTGACTGCCTTGGGATACAGGGAAGAAAACACATCACGCATGAAGAAGGGGACAAGAGTGGGCTGGCTGGGCCTGGCGGCCGCTGCTCAGCTCTACCCACTTCTCCGCAGGCTGTGTGAGAGCAGACACAGCCACAGCCTCTGCTGAAGGACAACATGGAGAACAACAGGAACAACAACGCCCAGTTGGTGCTGAGGGGCTGGGTGCCAGCCCCGAGTTCCGGTGTGCTGGATCTTTCTTTACAGCAGACGTGGGACGTGAGCCCAGGCCAGCTGGCTCTACCACCACCCTTAGCAGAAAGCCAGATCAGACTCCAACCAGACTCCAGGCGCACACCAGTTTCCATGACCTAGCGGAGGTCGGGGCAGAAGTGGATGGCGAGGTCAGGAGACAAAGGGCCACCAGGGCCCAGGTCACATGCTGCCAGTAAGGCAGGGTCCAGCCATAACCACAGGCCCCAGCCAGAGCTCAAACAAGGACGCATATGCCGCACTGGTCGGGCCAGCTGCATCTTCATGAATGGCCCAGCATAAGCTGGGCTGGCCTGAAGCCCCTCTGATAGGCAGACTCTCTGAAGTCTCCTCCTGGAAATGCCATCTTTGGAGATGGACATAATGGGCTTGTCCATACCAGCTCTGCACTAACAGCTGCGGGTCCCTGAGTACACCTATCTCCTTGTCTAGATGAGGCAGCCAACCACTGTGGCTTCACAAGGCTGCTGTGAGGACAGTGCCTGGCATACGCAATGTGTCCAATCAATTGTCATAAAGAAGATAATGACAATGATGACAGTGACTCCATCTTCTACAGGGTAACACTCATGTGGGATAAAGACAATCTTACTGGAAGCTCTGGAAGAAACAAACAGTAACTCTTTAAGGGCCTGCCTCTTGGGAGGAAGAGTAGGAAAGTCAGGGGGTGAGGGCGACATTTCTGGACAATAGCCCTATGCCAGGTGCCAGGCCAGGAACATTAGAGCAGGTGTGGGCAAGATGGTTGCTTGCAGCCATCCATGAAGTGGAGACCAAGAGCTCCATGGAACACATGAGCACAGCAAGGATCAGAAAGGCCAGGAGCTGTAGCTTGGGTGCGGAGGGATAGGCTTTTTATCGATCTGAAGCCCCAAACACAAATTCTAACTCTCAAGTCTCAATGCTCTTCCCAGAGGGGGAGACTGAGGCTTAGGGAGCTGAAGTGACTCACCCAAAGTCACAAAGCTAGTGGAAGTGCGGGGTCCAGCGTGAAGGGAGGGTGCCCGTGAGCCCAGGACGCCCTCTCCCGCATGAACAGCAGGCCCAGGGCCGTTCTTACTTGCTTCCTGTCACCCATCACCTGCTCCCCTACTCCCAGCTCCAACCAGTACATCACTGCCACCCCTCTCGTTGAAGGCAGGAATCAGTTGTCATTAATCTTTATAACCTCGGTGCCCGGAACACAGCAGAAATTCCGGAAATGTTTACCAAAAGAAAAAACATGAGAAGTTGAGGCAGAAGGAAGGCAGGCCTCCAGGGGTGGTTACCGATCTAACCCAAGGCCCACAGCACACCAGAGGCCCATAGCCACATCTGATTCCCCGCGATGACGGAACCGGCCCCATCCCTTTCATCTCACAGCAAGGGGACTCTCTTGCTGTATAGATATGGAAACAGAAACCCATACAGGTGAAGTAAAGCCCCATGTTCACAGGCCCAACTGAGGGCAGGGCCAGAATGAAAGCCCACGGCTGGGGCCTGCGGGTCCAGAGTTTGGTCCTACGGCATGAGGCCCCTAAAACTTTTGACAAGGAGAGTCATATCAACTGACTTAAAAAAATAAATGCTCCCTTCCTGGCCGAAGTGGAAAATCAACAAGCTGCAACCCAGCCTTACTCTTTGCTGGAGGAAGGGGAGCGTTCCAAGGTTCCTGCCACTGCACCTGGGCTCCTGTTCTTTCACTAGGGGCCTGTGGAAGGCACCCCGTGGACACTGTGGGAAAAGCCAGCCCTCAGTGATGTGTTCTGCCCACCTCTCATCAAGCATGAAGGTAAATCCCACAGGGCCTCCCTTCGAGACCACCAAATTATTTCCCTTTCAACCAAGGAAGTGGATAGAAGGTTATGTATCCCTCTCATTTGCTCGTCGGTCTTTGAAACTCACATACAGCTGAAAGGGGAAGGTCACAGGGGCCCCCCTGTCCAAACACCAAACCCTGGGGTTTCCTTGAGGCTGGAAACGAAAGCAGATCTCTGAGCAGCCTTCCTGAGCACCTGTGTCCCACAGGGCAGGCACTGTGCGAGGTCTTGCGGAGGGTCTCCCGCTGAGTCCTCAAGATCATTCTGTGAGGGGCAAGCTTTATTCTTCATTGTAGGGATCAGAAAACGTGTCCAAGATCAAGTGGGAAAGGCTCCTTCAATTCCACCACAACTCAGTCCCCAAATCGGATCGTCACTGAGCAGACGGTGTGTAACCGCTGCCTACACGCCAAGGGACACATGCAGGTGTGAGCGGCGACTGTCAGGCAGGCCACTGGGGTGTGTAACACCAGGGGCGTGAGTACAGCATGGGGGCAACAGGGCTAAGCCACTGAGTGTACAAGGGCCACCTGGGGACCCATGTTGACAGTCAGGCCACCCGATCTGAGGTCTGCCATGAGCTAGCGAGAGGATTCGGCAATGGGAGCCTTTGGTTTTCACACCGGGCAGTCATGTGCCGGGGCAGCTCAGGCGTAAAGCCTCCAGTGCTTCATGAGTCATCAAAGCCAATGAAGAAGTCCTTGGCAGAGGATTCATTTGAACTTCCCTTTAACACTTCAGCTGTGGGGAGTCTGGCATGAAATATGCGCATTAGCTACTCTCCAACCGGAGAACGCAGAATTAACGTTTGTGGAAAACCTATGTGCTGAGCGATGTGCGCACACGGTCTCATGCAGTTCTCACAACAATTTCCTACTTTGCAAATCAGGGGACTGAGGCTCAGAGAAGTATCATGCTGCGCCCTCATCTCCAGCCTCTACCAGGAGAGATGCCCAACCCCAACTCCCACCCCAGGTCCTCCCTCAGTGCCCCCACCCCTTAAACAGAATTCCCTCTGATAGGGCGTGCACCAGCCTCCGTGACTCTGGGTCTCACGGTCCCCTGACGGGGGCACACAGGACTCAGGACACCCTTCCTGATCCCCAGCACCTCCACCTGGGGCACAGGAAATACTCATGAAATGTCTATGGAGGAAGAGAGACGGGAGATGGAGAGATGAGAGCTGGGGAGGGAAGAAGCGGGGAAGTAATGAGTCACCAGCCTGGGGTCCCACCTGGAAACACCAGACGGGAACAACTCACCACCAAGCCCAGGAGGGAAACAATGCCATCCAGCTTCCAGGGCACACACACTGGGTGGCCACACTGCCCTGCACAGGGGGAAGGGCACCTGCACGTGGCTTTTCTCAGCTGAGCATCTCGGCGCTCTCAGGTTCTTCCGGACATTGTCTTCCATACTGAAGGAATGGAAGTCACCAAAACAGTCCCTGGTGGCTATTTTAGACCTTCAACTGCCATTAAGACACAATCTTGTACAGAGAGGGTTTGTGGCCACTCTGTACAAGGAATTAACAAGAAGGATGAGCTCCCACTACAGATAGCATCCTTAACTGAATGAGTCATCAGAGACCACCAGACATTAGCAAGAGAGAAGTGGCTTCATTCCTGTACACTCCTCCCTCCCTCATGCCCATTAGAAGACCTGAAGGGGTGGTGGAGCCTTTAAAGTCAGGGCACAGGGCCAAAGAGACCTCCTCCATGAGTACCGTGAACTCAGTGAGCACCATGGGAGCCACCAGGATGGACACAGCAGCTCCACACTGGGATCTGAACGCTGGGAGTTCCTGTAAGCCCTGCACCATTGCTCGGTCATTTTTCACATGGGTGTATCTGAACCCTCAACCCTGGATTCAGGAGCCTCAATGGCTCCAGGTTTCTCACCTGCTTGCAGCAAGCATCTGAGGGGCCCTTCTCCCTTTCCTGACACAGAAGATGAGGAGCCAAGGGTGCTGCATACACCTGCAAGAAACAGGCTTCCTCCTCCCGCCCCATGGCACCCACACACGAAAACACTGTTCCTTCTTCTTTTTTTGCCTTTGAGAACATAAAGCAAATAGCAAATATAAAGCAAATTCTTAGGAAACAGAAAAATTTGTTCTCCAGAGATTTATAGTAAATGGTCTATCAAGGACATTGATAATTATTTAAGGATGCATCGTAAGGATGGCTGCTCCCCCACGTAGGACAGAGAGAGTATTTGTAGTCCTGGATCCTTGTGGGTAAGAATATGCGGAGAGGACTAATGAGAAGGGCAGACACTAGACTCATTAGTAGTGATTCAGTACTTTTCACTCTCCTGTAAGATCACAGCAGGAGTTTAAATGTGTTTCCAATTCAAATGCATCCACCATATTTCTTTCCATTGTATGCAGGGTAGCAGACCCAGGAAAGGGAAGAGGAAGAGTGTGGAGAAGAAAACGTTCTCCCCTACTTGCAGCTTCTCTCCAGTGACTAAGAAAGGTGGAGCGCCAGGGGCCGGCCAAGTGACCACCAGAGGAGGAAGGCAGAGCAGGCAAAGCACGAGGAGCGGCAAAGAGGGTGCAGCCTTCTGCGTTCCAGCTCGAGGGTTTATAATGCTAATTCAAAATTACCACAGCAAATAAAGAACATCCAAAGGTACCTCATCACACAGTATTCTTCCAAAAAACAAACAAACAAACAGCAACTGCAGTCCTTTCTTTTAATTGGATGTAAATGCAAGGAAACCTTCTCTTTAATAAGTCTGGAATAATTTCAGCCATAAATAATGATAGTAATGGCCGGGCACGAGAGCTCATGCCTATAATCCCAGCACTTTGAGAGGCTGAGGTGGGAGGATTGCATGAGTCCAAGAATTAGAGACTAGCCTGGGCAATATGGCAAGAACCCATCTCTATAAAAAATTATTTAAAAACTTAGTCAGGGCCGGGTATGGTGGCTCATGCCTGTAATCCCAGCACTTTGGGAGGCCAAGGCGAGCGGATCACTTGAGGTCAGGAGTTTGAGACCAGCCTGGCCAACATGATGAAACCCTGTCTCTACTAAAAATACAAAAAGCAGCCGAGTGTGGTGGCGCGCATCTGTAATCCCAGCTACTCAGGAAGCTGAGGCAGGAGAATTGCTTGAATCTGCAAAGCAGAGGTTGCAGTGAGCCGAGATCACACCACTGCACTCCAGCCTGGGTGAGAGCAAGACTCCATCTCAAAAAAAAAAAAAAAAAAAAAAAATGTAGTCAGGCATGTTGGCATACACCTGTGGTCCAAGCTACTGGAGAGGCTGGGGTAGGAGAATCTCTTGAGCTCTGGAGGTCCAGACTGCAGTGAGCCATGGTTGAACCACTGCACTCCAGCCTGAGTGACAAAGCGAGACCCTGTCTCAAAATAAATAAAAAATAATGATAGTAGTGGATTCAAATCCATTGAATAAAACAAATACCCATGACCCCCTACTGACACTACTAAGTAAACTGGGGGAAAAAGAGACATCTCTTTCCTACAGAATTCCCACAAATGATTGTAGGAGGAATTATAAAAATAGAAAAATCACCATTTGGCAAACACATAATCATTGAAGGTAAGAATCATCACAGGATTCGTGAGAGAAAGGACGATGAGACAGAACATTTATTTAGTCTCAAAGCTCCTCCCACAGACATTCATTAAACACAGAGGAAAACTTTTTAGTGGAGCAGCCTGGCAGACACCCCCTGACCACAGTGACCAAAGCTACCACCACCAGGACAAGGCTGACCCAGTGGTTGTCCAGGAGTGTGCTGCTCAACTGGCACACATTTGTGAGTTTTCCAGTTTTCCTTGTACAACTGATTTTTAGTTTTATTCCACTGGGTTGGAGAAGATACTTGGTACAATTTCAGTCTTTTTATATTTTGTAAGACTTGCTTTGTGACCCAATGTGTGATCTCCCCTGGAAAATGTTCTGTCTGCACTTGAGAAAAATGTATAATCTGCCACTGTTGGGTGGGATGTTCTGTGTAGATCTGTTAGGAACATTTGGTCTATAGTGTTGTTCAAGTCCACTGATTTCCTTCCTCATTTTCTGTCTGGATGTTATCCATTCTTGAAAGTGGGGTATTGAAGTCTTCTCCTGTTACTGTATTGCTGTCTTTTTCTCCCTTTAGTCAGTGTTTGCTTTATATTTAGGTGCTGTGATGTTGGGTGCATATATACTGGTAACTGTTACATCTTCCTGTTGAATAACCATTTTATCATTATACAATGGCCTTCTTTGTCTTATGGCAGTGTTTGCCTTCAGGTTTATTTTGTCTATCAAAGACACTTGTACTCATATGCTTACTGCAGCACTATTCACAATAGCAAAGTTATGAAATCCACCTAGATGCCCATCAACAGTGGACTGCATAAAGAAAATGTGGTCCATATATATGATGGAATACTAAGCAGCCATAGCAAAGAATGAAATCATGTCCTTTGCTGCAACATGGATGCAGCTTGAGGTGACTATGCTAAGTGAATTAGCACAGAAACAGAAATCAAATACTTCATGTTTTCACTTAAAAGTGAAAGCTAAATAATGGCTACACACAGACATAAAGATGGAAACGAGAGACACTGAGGACTCCAAAAGAGGGGAGGAGGTCAAGGGAAGGTCTGAAACTCTACCTGTTGGGTACTATGTTCACTATTTGGGTTATGGGTTCCACAGAAGCCCGAAGCCCAAACCCCAGCATCATGCAATATATCCATGTGACAGACCTGCACATGTATCTCCTGAATCCAAAATTTTGTCTCAAAAAGAAATCAGAAAGGAAATTTCAAAAATATTTTCAGACAAAAACAAAAAAAAAACAACATATGAAAACCTATAGGATGCAGGAAAGCAGTACTAAGAGAGAAGTCTCTGGCAATAAACACCTGTAATAAAAAAGAAAACCTCAAATCAACAACCTATCTCTACACCTTGAGGAATGAGAAAAAAACAAACTATGCCCAACATTAGCACAAGGAAGAAAATAATAGATTAGAGAAAAAATACATGAAATAGAGAATAGAAAAACAATTTTAAAAACAACTAAATTTTTGGAAAAGCTAAAATTGACAAGCCTTTAGTGGGACTAAAAAAGGAAGAAGGAAAGATGACTCAAATAAATAAAATCAGAAATGAAAGAGGAGACATTACAATCAATGCCAAAGAAATTTGAAAAATCATTAGAAGATGACTATGAACCATTATACACCAACAAATTGAATAACCTACGAGAAATGGATACATCCTAAAAAAACACAAAACCTACCAAGACTGAATCACAAAGAAATAGAAAACCTGAACAGAACCACAACTAGTAAGATGATTGGATTAGTAATCAAAAATTTCCCAGCAAAGGAAATTCCAGGACCAGATGGCTTCACTGGTGAATTCTGTCAAACATTTAAAGGATTAATTCCAATCCTTCTCAACTCTTCCAAAAACTGAAGAGGAATGAACACTTCCAAACAAATTTTAGGAGGCCAGCATTATCCTAATCCCAAAGCTAGACAAGAACCTTATAAAAAACTACAGGCTAATAACCCTGATTAACATAGATGCAAAAATCACCAACAAAATTTAGAAAATTCAACAACAAAATCAAATTCAACAACACATTAACCAAGTGAGATTTATCACTGGATGGAAGGAAGGGTCAACACAGGAAATCAATCAATGTGGCTATACCACATTAACAAAATAAAGAGCAAAATCACAGGACCACCTGCACTGATGCAGCAAAAGCCTATGACAAAATTCAACACCCTTTCATAATAAAAACTCTCAACAAGCCAGGAATGGGAAGAAATTACCTTGATAAAATAAAAACCATATCTGAAAAGCCCACAGCTAATATCACACTCCATGGTAAAAAATAAAAAAATTTAAAAACTGAAGGCTTTTCCTCTAATATCAGGAATGAAGCAAGGATGACCACCCTTGCCACTTCCAGTCAACACAGCAGTGGAAGTCCCAACCAGAACAATTAGGGGGAAAAGCAAACAAATAAAAGGCATCCAAATCAGAAGAGATGTAAAATTATTACTGCAGATGACATGATCTTATATCCAGAAAACATTAAAGACTCCATAAGCTATTAGAACTGCTAAACAAACATCAGCAAAGTTACAGGATACAACATACAAAAATTCGTTACACTTCTAAACACTAACAATGAACTATCAGAAAAAGAAATTAAGGAAACAATTTCACTTATAATAACATAACAACATCAAAAATACTAAGGAATAAACTTAACCAAGGAGGTGAAAGACTTGTACATTGAAAACTACAAAATATCGATGAACAAAATTAAAGATACAAATGAATACAAGGACATCTCATATTCACAGATTGAAAAAATTAATATTGTTAAAATAGCTATACTACTCAAAGCAATCCACAGATGTAATCTCCATCTAAACAATGGCTTTTTAAAAACAAAATTACAGAAAAACCTTAAAATTCATATGGAACCATTATGAACCCAGAATAGCCAAAACAATCTTGAAAAACAAAAATAAAGTTGGAGGTATCCACTTCCTGATTACAAAATGTACTGCAAAGCTACAGTAATTAAAACAGCATGGTAGCCAGGCACAGTGACTCATGCCTGGAATCCCAGCACTTTGGGAGGCTGAGGCAGAAGGATCACTTGAGCCCAGGAGTTTGAGACCAGCATGGGCAACATAGAGAGGCCCCATCTTTACAGAAAGAAAAAAAAAAAAAAATTGCCAGGTGTAGTGGTGTGCACCTGTAGTCCTAGCTACTCAGGAGGCTGAGGAGGGAGGATGGCTTAAGTTCAGGAGTTGGAGGGTGCAGTGAGCTATGATCCCACCACTGCAGTCTAGCCTAGGCAACAGAGTAAGATCCTGTCTCTAAAAAAATAAAAAACAAGTAACAACAAAAACCTAGCATGGTACTGACTGACAGACATATGAGATCAATGGAATAAAATAAAGGGCTCAGAAATAAACTTATGCATATAAAGTCAACTGATCTTCAATAAAGGTGCCAAGAATACACAATGGGGGACAGATAATCACTTTAACAAATGGTTCAGGGAAAGCTGAACACCCACAAGCAAAAGAATAAAATTGAATCTTTATCTTATACCATACACAAAAAGAAACTCAAAATGAATTAAAGATTTAAATTTAATATCTAAAATGTTAAAACTCCAAGAAGAAAACATAAGGGAAATGCTTCATGACTTGGTCTCTGCAATAATTTCTTGGATATGACACCAAAAACACAGGCAACAAAAGAAAAACCAGACAAAATGAACTATATCAAACTAAAATGCTTCTATACAGAAAATGAAACAACCAACAGAGTGAAAAGGCAACCTACAAAATGGGAGAAAATATTCGCAAACCATTTATCTGATAAGGAATTAATATCCAAAACATAAAGAACTCATACAACTAACTACCGTAGTTAACTAAAACATAAATAATAAATGACTAATAAATAACCCAATTAAAAATGGGCAAAAGATTTAAATAGAAACATTTCTCCAAAGGAGACATAGAAATGCCAACAAATATATGAAAAGATGATCAACCTCACGAGTAATTAGGGAAATGCAAATCAAAAACACAATGATACATTACCTCGCACCTGTTAGGATGACTACTATCAAAATCAAAATGACAAGTATTAGTGAGGATGTGGAGAAATTGGAGTCCTTGGACACTGTGGGTGGGAATGGAAAAAGGTACAGCTGCTATGGAAAACAGCATGAAGTTTCCTCAAAAAATCAGAAATAGAACTACTAAATGATCCAGCAATTCTGTTTACGGGTATTTATCCAAAAGAATTGAAATCAGGATCTCAAAGAGATACCTACCCTTCCACGTTCACTGCAGTATTAATCACAATAACCTTGGTGCCCACGGACAGATGAATGGATAAGCAAACTGTGGTCAATAAATACAATGAAATGTTGTTCAGTCTTTCAAAAAAAGGAAACCCTGCCATATGCTACAACATGGAAGAGCCTTGAGGACACTATGCTAAAGGAAATAAAGCAGTCACAGAAGGACAAACACTGCACGATTCTGCTTAGTTAAGGGATGTAGTCAAACTCATAGACGCAGGAAGCCACGTGGTGGTTTCTGGGGACTGGGGGAGGGGAAATGGACAGTTGTGTTTCATAGCTATCAAGTTTTCAGTTACGCAAGGTGAGTAAGTTTAGAGATCTGCCATACGACATTGTGCCTGTGGTTAGCAATATTGTATTGCACTCAAAAAAATTTTGTTAAAAGCGATCTCAAGGGAAACGTTCTTCCTACAATGGAAAAAAAATGAGAGTAAATGCATACGTGCAGTAGGTGGCCCAGCGTCTGATCCGGGATGAGCTCAGCACATCAGAGCTCTAGTGAAGGTGGTCCTGCCAGAGTCTCCGGCCACCTGCGCCACACCAGGGGCAGCATCCACCCGGCAATGGCTGGCAATCCAGGTGAGCTTTTGTTTTTTCTAAGCGCGCTGCATACAGAAGCACTGGCAAATGTGACAGTTCATGGGGCACGTCTACTCCGGACTTCTGGGACACCGTCCTGTTTGGTTTTAGAAACTTCCCAGGTCAGCCCTTAAAATGAGCTGAGATTGAAATCAGTCAGCAACAGTGGAACATTAATTTCCTTTTCTCCAGTTACTTCTCAGAATCTTTAATATATGATGTGCTTGGGAGTGGGTGGGGGAGGACGTTATAGACACTGCGGTGTCACTTTGACAACTAGTCCCAAAATGCCCTCCCTGTAAATGTACACGGGGTTCAGTGATAATTTAAATCCACTGATGAAATATTCTCCACTGATTTGTCTTTCTCTGCATGAGAACCCAGCCCTCACCTCTTCCAGTCCCATGACTCTATGAACTATCCTCAACTATTGATTCATTCATTCTTTATTCATCCCTTCAGCCTCTTTTGCTCACTAGAGACCAGGAACACAGAGATGGAAATGCAGGGCCTGAGCCTACAAGGTTCTTACAATACAGGAGGAGAAGGAACCTCATAGACAAAGACAAGCCTGGACAGGGAGTGTCCCGACGAAACCCGCAAGAAAGACAGTGGAAGGAGGAACTAAGAACAGCCAGGAGAACCAGGGTTGCCAAGAAGGCCTGTGGGGACGAAAGAGAATGTGGAAGACAGACATTCAGGCAAACTGACAGATCTGGAAAAGAAAACGAACACAGGATGCCTTGTGCAGGAAGCTGCATGCAACTCCACACGGGCTCTGGCCAGAGTGTAAACAGCCACGATGGAGAAAGAGGCAGGAGCTGAGTCGGGAGGGCCTTTGCGGCAATGGTTCTCAGACTCCGCTGCGTACTACAAACCCCTGGGAGGCTGGTTCTGTGTTGTTGCTGCTGCTGTTGTTTTTAAATCCATCATAATGAAGTATAATTTCCATATAATAAAACATACATATTTAACTGTCAAGTTCAATGTATTTTGACAAATGTATACTTGTATAATCCATACAGAGAAAAGAAAAAGCCACTCCATCACCCCCTAAACCTTCCTCCTGCCCCTTTACAACCAATCCAAAGCCCTCTCACCCCCTCAGGATGGCAGAGATCTGCTTTCTATCTAGATCTATCTAACTAGAATTCATAGAAATGGAATCTAACAGTGTATACTTTCTGTGTCTGGCATCTTTCGCCCAGCATGCTTTGTTGAAATTCATCCACATTCTTAAGTGGAGCAGCAGCTTGTTCCTTGTTGTCAGTAGCATTCCACAATACTACAACTATTGATTTATATATAGTTGGCTACAGGGGTTATTTCCAGTTTGGAGCTATTCTGAATAAAGTTGCAATGAACATCAAAGTACAAGTCTTGTGCAGGCATGCATTTGCATTTTCCTTGGGTAAGTACCTAGAAGTGAGTTTGCTTCACTGTACAGGAGCTACGTGTTTAATTTTAAAAGAAACTGAACAGTTCAACAAAGAAGCCACACCACTGTACACTGTCACCATCAGTACAGGTGCGTATCAGCTATCACACGCCACTGGTCTTCTGGGTGCAATGTGTGTGTAGGAGTGTCTAATTGTGGTTTTGACTTGAATTTCCCTGAAAATCTGTGATATTGAGCATCTTTTCCCATGCTCATTGGCCATCTATTTACTTTCCTTTGTGAAATGTTTGTTCACATTGTTGCACACTTCTAATTGTGTTGTTTTCTTGTTGCTGAGTAACAAAATTTCTTCATGTATTCTTGACACGAGAGCTACATTTTCAGCACTAAATGTTCGATTTTGTCCTTTTCCTTACAGTCCTTCCTCATTATATTTATGATTTCCTTTAAATTCTTAAGCATAACTCTAACAATCATCTCAAAGTCTGTGTATGCTAACACCATCATCCTTATCATTTCTGAGTCTGCTTCCATTGACAGGCTTTCCTCCCAATTACAGTTCCTATCTTCCTGCTACTTTTATAGGGCACTGTGAGTTTCCAGTTGATGAATGTCTGAATGTTGCTGTTGTCCTTTAAAGAGTGTTGGGTCTCCTTTTGATTGGCAGTTAAGTTACCTGTGGACCAGCTCATTCTGTCTGATACCTGTTTTCTAGTCCTTTTAAGGCATATCTAGAGTAGCCTTCACTCTGGGGCCAGGCTGGCCCTCCTGCCAAGTAGGGGGTTCTTCTGTGGTCTCTCATCCAGAAGGCCTCAGGTGTCCCGCCAGGGCACTCCCCTGCCTGCAAGGCTCTGGGACTCTTCAGTGTGCACCTGCCTGGAGTTCTCTGCCTACCCGCGGCGGCTTCACTCTCCATGTGTTCAGCTTAGGACTCAGCAATGGCCTCAAGGCGACCCCCAGCAGACTCTAGAGCTCTCTCTTTGCTGAGTTCCTTTTTCTCTAGTGTTCTGCCCCATATTTCAGCCCCTTGGCTTCCTGCGCTCTGACCTCCACCCCCGCCACTGAGCAAAGCTGCCATTCTTCACCATTCCCCATCCCTACCCACCCTTATCCATTCCTACCCATTCCCACCCAACCCTACCTGTCCCTACCTGTTCCTACCCGTCCCTACCCATGGGCACTACCAAATTGGCTTCTCTGCCCTCAGAGACCACAGTGCTGTCCTGGGTGGGTTTTGGTGTGTTTTTTGGGAGAGGGAAGATTAGGGAGAAAGGGTTTTGTCTATTATCTGACAACCCTTATTTAATTCATCACCCCCATAATTTTTAGTGGTTTGCAGCAGGAGGGCAGGCCTGGCACCAGTTGCCCCATCATGGCGGACCCAGTGTGCTCTTAGAGATCTTAGGGCAAAGGCCATGTCCAGATGGGCTGAATTCTTAGGTTCTCCAAATGATTCCAAAATTCAGCCAATTTGCAAAAACAAGGCATTAAGTGTGAGGGATCTAACTTTACAGGCCAGCATTTCCCAGTCACACTGTCACAGTCTGGGGAGGCTGTACACCATCCCCAGCTCCAGTGATGATTCAGGCAGTCTGGCATGGGGACTGGGCATTTTTTTTTTAATATCCTCAGATCATTCAAATCTAATGAGAAGCCAGAATTGAGAAACAGATCTGTAGGCACTGGGGAGTCACTGGAAGATTTTGGAAACAGTTAAGGCCAATATTTGGTTTCAGACTGAAGTTGGTATAAGCCCTTAATTTACAAATACTCTCTTAGCAACGTGAAAGGGGCAAGGTGTTCACGGGAAGAATGCCATTCCCAAGGCTGCCCGGCAGCCTGTTGTGTCCTCTACTGCAGCTCTTGAGGTCCCAACTTTAATTTTGATTCTTCTAATCAAGAAGCATTTCGTGAATACCTAATATGTGCCAGACGCTGTCTCAGAGCTGGGGATGGATACACAAGTCTGGTTCTCTGCCCTCAAGGAGCCCACAGTCAAGCAGGAAGCAGAGAAGCAAGCACAGGCAATGGCACAGTGAGTACAGAGCCATGGCTGCTCTGACAGGCTTGGCAGCACGCCACAGAGCCTTGGACAAAGGTGAGGTGCCCTGTCCAGCCCCAGCAGTCTGGGAGGCTACCCCAAAAGACAGGCTGTCTGAGCTGGGCTCTGAAGGAAAAGGAGGTGTACACAGGGGAATGAAGTGGAAGCACTGGGCACGCGCTCTAATCACAAAGCAATGAAAGTATAAAACTGAACAGGCCAGCCTGGACGGAAGGGGGAGAGGCTGAGAACAGAGCAGCAATCAGGGCCCACATTGGGAAGGGCTTTGGAGACCTCTAATCCTGTCATTAACAGAGCACTGAAATCAGCATGTCCTGGCAGAACACCTTCTCCAGGCCAGTCCTCCCGCCACAGGCTTGGAGACCAGGCCCATTTCAACATTACAGGGAGCAGGGTGAGAATACAAAAGGGGCCACCTCCCATGCATCTCCACATTTACAACTGCAAATCAATCAAAGCTCACAGCCCAGTCACGCCCCATTCCCTCGAAGGTGTGCACACACTCAAACACAAACACGCACAGCCAGGGGCCTCCCTGCAGTTCACCCATCTGACCTGAGGATAAAGGCAACACCTTCCAGGACTAGCCTGACCACCTGGGAGCCTGAGTGTGCACAGATCTGCAGGGCAGGGCAGGATGGGGCCTGGGATGGACCTGCCTAAAACCAGGATGGGCCTCCACCTTCCCTGTACACAGTGGGCTCTCTGCAAGGGGCTGTGCCTGTCATTCCCCTCCTCCGAGATCTCTGATGCTTGGTATTCCATCCTACTGGGCATGATCAGACCTTAGCATAATCTCAGACATGGAATAAACCCACGCTACTGAGAGTGACATTTCGGCAGGACGTGTGTAACCTGGCTCCTGCCTGCTTTTCCAACTTCACCTTCTATTTCTCTTGCACATGCCTTGTGTCCTGGCCGTGTCCTCCCCAGCCCCAGCGTCTTTACTCCAGCTGCTGCTTCTCCCTGCCTCTTCCACTGGCGTCTGGGTCCCTCTTATTCCTCAAGGCTCACCTTTGACAGCGCCCTCAGAGACCCTCCTCACTTCCCTTAAGCCCTGTTCAGCACTATCATGTTCCTGTTTCCAGCCTTCACAGCACCTGTCATCAGCCACATTCCTGTCCACTTGCTTGTCTGCTCTCCTGCTAGAAGATGAGCTCCTTGGGGAGCACAAACCTGACCTTATTCACTGTGTCATTAACAGCATGCACAATGGCACCTGGCACATGGTGGCGCTCAGAAAGCTTGAGGAAGCAATGGAGGGTCTTCATTCCACCCCCCTAATTTGGCCCCACAGCCACCCAGCACCCAGACCGTAACACACGACTTCTCAGTAGCCAACTGTATGAGTCTGTTCTCATACTGCTACAAAGAACTTTCCGAGACTGGGTAATTTATAAAGGAAAGAGGTTTAATTGACTCACAGTTCAGCATGGCTGGGGAAGCCTCAGGAAACTTACAATCGTGGCAGGAGGGGAAGGGGAAGCAAGGGACCTTCTTCAGAAGGCGACAGAAAGGAGAAGTGAGTGTAGGAGGAACTACTGAACACCTGAACACTTACAAACCCATCATATCCCATGAGAACCCACCCACTATCATGAGAACAGCATGGGGGAAACGGCCACCATGATTCAATGATCTCCATAAGACACATGGGGCTTATGGAGATTACAATTTCAGTGAGATTTGGGTGGAGGCACAAAGCCTAAGCACATCACCAACACGTTTTGGTTTTCAGTTACTCCTCTTTGGTGCCCATGGCCTTCCGCGTCCTGTGCTTTCACCTCACGTCACCACGCAGTCAATTCTCACGTACCTTTCACAAGCCAGGTAACATGGTACTCATTTTGGGAAATAATCCTACGGCCATCTCATTCTTAGAGCTCCTAGTTGATTTAGTGTATGTCCCTGTTAGCATGTGGCATTCCAAACAGAGCTCTAAACACATCACACTGTGCCTTATCCAAGTCTATACCATAAAAGGTCCAGGAGAAAATGTTTGTTGAACAGAACAGTGAAAGGCAATAAAGAAAATTTAGATTTTGATAATCAGTAAAAATAGTGCCTGAGTACTAGTCACATGCAAAATTTAGTGCATACTTTTCTCCATAAAAGAATTGTTTCAGCAGGATGCTGAACTAATAATAACTAAAAATATTTCTGCTTTTGAGGAATTGCTCTGTATTTCCTTAAAGGTGGGACTTACAGGAGGGGTATGCATCAAATTTCTCCTAGTGTCTCCTCAGTGGCCCATGTTGCCTACTCTCTGTCGCCCTTTCAGGTTCATGATTTGCCTGCTCCCTAGCACACCCCTAAATGCAAGGCACACGGGTGGCTCTGCCTCCCAAAACACGCTGGCCCCTGCTCTGCCCTCTCTGTTGACACTGTGTCTCCTCTTTCCTGCCAGTGAAAATCCAATTCCCTGCTGCAGGCTGCAGGCCCTCCTAGAATGGCAGTTCTTTCATGAAGCCCTTCCTAGGAAAGATGAATTCCTTTTTCTCTGCGTAGCCATTACATTTCAGTTAGCCATTTATCTAGTGTGGTTTTTGTGACTCAATGTATCAAAACAGCATACCTGTCGACAATGACATAGTCACATAATTAATTTTCCCAACTCGACTATTACATTTGGCAGGAATAACAAATTTCTATGCCAATTATACACTACCCCACGGGACCCTTTCCTGGAAAATATGAAGAATAGCATTGTGTTCATACAATAATGGGTTATGTGAAATGGTCAGCTTTCTTTTACCTTTTCTGGTTTTACAAAGTGACATTCATTGATCTATACCTAGAGTCCTGTGTAACATGAGTTGGAGATTGCAATTCTAAGGGTAAAAAGGAGCAGAAACAGAAAAGCACAGGAGCGACAAGGAGGCATTTTAAATCTGATGAAATATAAAGGCTCTTAGGAAACCAAAAGCTGGGATGATCGTCTTTATCTCTACCTGATAGCACAGGCTGCACACCGGAACCAGAACTCCTGGAACGCAGGAAGGAGGTTTGACTTGTCAATTTCCCCTGCAGGTGCACAGGGTCCTCACAGAATTAGAGAGGTAACAAAGCAAAGAGAAATCGACATGCATATTGTAGAGGTTTAAATGCTGGAGGGCTAAGTGCAGGGGCAGGAAGCTGTGAAGAAAAGAAAACTTGAGATTCTTGTCCTGGGAATTGCACAAACATTAGCCAATGTTATCTCAGCAACATTATTAATTCCTGGCAATAGGATCTCTAGGAGGTATTTCTGTGTGACTGGTTTGGACACCAGATTAAAGAAAAAGGATACAATATTATGGCCTGGATGTGCTGCTAGTACACAAAAGACTTCCCCCATTCACTGCAGGACTGTAAAGGCCTCTACCCATCCAAGACTTCTGAAACAATGTTTGTCCATGGGAACTACAAGTGTAGTACCTCTTCTCTACAGTGAGAAGAAATGATCCTGTTATATTCACACAACTGTCATCTCCCCTTCCTCATGAGCACAGACTTCTCCCAAAGGAAAAGGTTGGTGATCTTGGCAGTAAGATATCATCCCCTGTATACCAAGGAAGACATTATATCCATATGCTTAATACAACTTGTATTGATGTTCCTTACCACTGTTATTTACCTTGCCACAATAATCCCTTCAGCCAAAATCTAATCCAGAGCAATGCCCTAACTCTCTTTAATTCTATGAAACACGAGAGAGATGAAGAAGCTGCAAAAGAAAAGTCTGCAGCCAGCAGAGGTTGGTTCATGCGGTTGAAGGAAAGAAGCCATCTCCACAACATAAAAGTGTGAGGTGAAGTGGCAAGTGCTGATGAAGAGGCTAGAGCAAGACATCCATTAGACCTAGCTAAGATCACTGAGGAAGACGGCTACACTAAACAACAGATTTTCAGTGTAGATGAAACAGCCTTCTACTGGAAGAAGATGCCATCTAGGACTTTCATAGCTGGAGGGTAGAAGTCAATGCCTGGCTTCAAAGCTTGAAAGAACAGGTTGATTGTCTTGTTAGGGGCTAATGCAGCTGGTGACTTGAAGTTAAAGCCAACACTCATTTCCCATTCTGAAAATTCGAGGACCCCTAAGAATGATGCTAAATCTACTCAGCCTGTGCTTTTAAGTGGAATAACAAAGCCTGGATCACAGCGCATCTGTTTATAGCCTGGTTTCCTGAATATTTTAAGCCATCTGTTGAAACCTACTGCTTAGAAAAAAAGATTCCTTTCAAATATTATTGCTTATTGACAATGCACCACATCACGTAAGACAGCTGATGGAGACGTACAAGAAGGTGAATGTTGTTTTCAAGCCTGCTAACACAGCATCCATTCTGCAGCCCATGGATCAAAGAGTCCTGGGAATTTTGCAAACATTGAAAGTGGCCAATGTATCTTTACATGTACATGTATTCTTTAAAAAATGCATTCCATAAGGCTAGAGCTGCCATAGATAGTGATTCCTCCGATGGATCTGGGCAAAGTACATTGAAAACCTTCTGTAAAAGATTCACTATGCTAGATGCCAGTAAGAACATTCATGATTCCTGAAAGGAGGTCAAAATAGCAGCATGAACAGGAGTGTGGAAGAAGCTGAATCCAGCCCTCGTGGATGACTTTCAGGGGGCTCAAGACTTTGGTGGAGGAAGTAACTGCAGATATGGTAGAAATAGCAGGAGAATTAGAATTAGAAGTGGAGTCTGAAGATGTGACAACCGACAGACATGTGACTGTTGTTGATGAAATCCACCACGAACAGGAGGGAAACAATGGGAGCAGTAAGTGGGGTGGAGAGTTCACAGAAGCACTTTGTAAGCTCCGGGGAGACCTGAGCCTATGTGAAGGGAGACACTGAAGATGCCAATGGTCATCAGATGGCTGTGAGCTCCTTAAGAACGGCAATTGTGCTGTGTTTAAGGTCGCTCCCCCACGGTCCACACAATGAATATCTCTTGAAGTGCAGTGAATTGAACTGAACTAAGTTGATATGAGCTGGGGCAAGACCCATGAGATGCAGAATACAGACAAAATGAAATGTCTCTCTGAGAAAATGACTACCAGAAGTTTTTATTAGGTTTACTCTAGACTACAATTTGTAAATACGCCAATGTAAAGACATTAATCAGTGAGTAATTACATGCAGCATGCAATTCTCAACTAGCAGGGATGTGCTTAACACCTACTCTGTGCAGAGCCTATATAAATTCAATATATAATGGACAAGTATTGTGTTTAAAAAGAAATCTGAAAAGGAGACAGAGATCAAAGATACCTCGCACCAATGGATGGGAACCCGTCATCTCAGCGAGCAGTGCCAAGGGGCACAAAGCAAGCCTGTTGAGGGGAAGCTGCAGTCTTTTGCCTGCACACTTGCAGGGGAGCTGTCAGAGGAAGAAAGGCTCCTGCATGTGAAGCCAAGCCA
The DNA here is from genome assembly GCF_003255815.1 of Theropithecus gelada. Classification (NCBI taxonomy): domain Eukaryota; kingdom Metazoa; phylum Chordata; class Mammalia; order Primates; family Cercopithecidae; genus Theropithecus; species Theropithecus gelada. The sequence goes on from NC_037676.1 coordinate 142,281,713, forward strand.
TCTACTGACAGGCACCCTCTCCAGGTTCCAGCTGTAAGCTTAGGGAAAACATCTGTAAGGACAAGTGACAGGAGTCCTGAATAGGGTAAAAGTATTTCCTCTGCTTGACGTATTTTTGTCGCATATCCGTTTAACAGAATGTAAGGAGTCATTCAGAGAAGAAGCAGTGGCTGATGAAAGACTCATTTCTTTCTAATTCAATCTTTTAAGGTTTGTTTTGTTTTGTTTTGAGACAGATTCTTGCTCTGTCTCCCAGGCTGGAGTGCAATGGTGCGATCTCGGCTCACTGAAACCTGCGCCTCCCTGGTTCAAGCCATTCTCCTGCCTCAGCCTCCCGAGTAGCTGGGACTACAGGCGCCGCCACCACGCCTGGCTAATTTTTTGTATTTTTAGTAGAGACGGGGTTTCACCGTGTTAGCCAGGATGGTCTCGATCTCTTGACCTCGTGATCTGTCCACTTCGGCCTCCCAAAGTGCTGGGATTACAGGCGTGAGCCACCGCGCCCCACCAACCTTCTAAGTTTTGTTGTTGTTGTTGTTGTTGTTGTTGTTGTGAGACGGAGTCTCGCTCTGTCACCCAGGCTGGAGTGCAGTGGCCGGATCTCAGCTCACTGCAAGCTCCGCCTCCCGGGTTTATGCCATTCTCCTGCCTCAGCCTCCCCAGTAGCTGGGACTACAGGCGCCCGCCACCTCGCCCGGCTAGTTTTTTTTATTTTATTGTTTTAGTAGAGACGGGGTTTCACCGCGTTAGCCAGGATGGTCTCGATCTCCTGACCTCGTGATCCGCCCGTCTCGGCCTCCCAAAGTGCTGGGATTACAGGCTTGAGCCACCGCGCCCGGCCCTAAGTTTTTAAATGATCAAATTGGGCTCTTGGCAATAGACCACCTGTTCTGATTTCCTTCAATCCCATGAGAACTACTGTCCACGTCCACTAATGTGAGGACAGAGCTTGGTCCCTGGTTGCATCTAAGCAAAGAAAAGAACTGAAAGGGAAGTTGGGGGCATCCTCCTCAATTTCTTCATTTTGCAGATGAAAATCCAGAGAAGAGAGTGACTTGATCAAGGTCACAGGGCAAGTAAAGGGACAATATAAGCACATGAAAGGAGGTGAGTATCAAATACAAGAGTCTTATTTTCTTTCTCTATATGTGTTATTAACCTAGACCAATCAGAGCTGATGCAGAGAAAAGGCAAGACTTGTGAGAAAAAGATGCTGAAACGGAAGGAAAGAAGTCAAGAGAAGCTTGGCTGCCAACTTCAGAGCTCTACAGGACCGCAGAAAGAGGAACTGAGGCACACACCATGTCTCCAGTGGGAGCACCTGGCCCACTGGAGCCATGTTTTCTCATTAGGCAAGTAAAACAAGTTGATTTATGTATCGTTTTTTGGTTGCCTGTATAGCTTCTGAACCTAACTTACCTATAGCGTGTACATGTGGATGGGTGGAGACCTCATGTAGGAACTGTCAGTCTCCTGTCTCAGCGCCTTACAAGCAAGGATTATGATGGATTCACCCTCACAGCCCCAGTGCTATGCGTGGCACCCAGTAATAGAGCAGAGCTGCCTGGGGAAGTGGAAGGCTTCGTGGAGATGTGACATTGAGGCATTTAAGAAAGAAACGGTGGCTTCAGAAAGGATGACGAGAACACAGAAGGCTTTCCAGGCAAGGCAAGCAGCTCTGTTTTCTGCTGGCCATGAGTAGCCTTGAAGACACGGATGCCAAATGCTACCAGAAGACCAATTAGACTTGCAGGGAACTGAGAGAAGCCACAGTCACCTCGCATCAGGGCGAAGACGCTTGGGCAGGCTGCACAAGTGACAGGAACTTTTACATTTGGAGGGAACCTTCACTGGGGAATTTTATACTATTATGAATTAAATAAGTTTCACTTTCAAAAACATTCCTATCATTAATATTGCTCTTCCAAATGAATGATTCAAACCCAGCCACGCTTGTCATGAAATCAGGCCACTGGTTAAACAAGAGTGGATGATCACCTGCCTTATGAAATTCTTAAATTGAAATAGCTTAATTCATCCATTTGTATTTTGCAGGCCACAATCACAGTCTAATTAGTTTACCACAAACAGCACTACTCTGGACGCTTGTTCAATCTGCATTCAGAACGACTCTTCATTTGGCACAACAATATAGCTTTGCCTAATAAATTAAATCGGTGAGTATTAACTACCTGAATTATGCATGAACCTTTCTGTGTCAATGCAAGTTTGATTATTTAATTTGTGTAACTATATTGAGTAATTCACCTTTGGATTTCCCTTGCATGCGCAATATACAGGGGATAAAAAATACAAGAGGGAAAAGAAGATTTTTAAATGATGCCGACAAACTCACTTTCTGAAATGCACAAGCCAACTGGCTGTGCCTGAGTCCAGTTCCCAGCACAAGCGGAACGAGCAGGCCACGCCCAGGGCTCAGAGCACAGTTACGCCTGTCAAAGAGAGCTGTCCTGATCCCCTCCTGAAGCCACTGTGCTCAAGGAACCGTTAAAGAATGCAAGCGTAACAGCAGAATTCAGTATCCGCTGAAGAAGGAACACGTTCAGTCGAATGTTGCTGTTCTCTCACCACTGAGTGTAGCAGTGGCGCAGACACCTCAGGGCCCACAATCGGAAAGCTGGCTCAAAGCCCACTGTCAACCTTCACTGCCCACCCCACCTGGGCAAATCAGCAACTTAAGGCCTCAGTCCATTCCTCTAAACAGTAAGAATGTTATCCACCTTAAACGGCAGGGGTGGAATTTGGCGGGCAGGGGAAGGTACCAAGAAGTAAGTGCTCGGCACAGAGGTCTGAAAAGGCCTCAGTGTTGCTTCACCGAGGGCAGTCTCTCTGGGCCCTGTTTACTCACATACAACCTATAAATGAGTATAATCTGCATAAACTTAGGTAACTTTGATTGTGGCCTGCAAATCACATTAATATACCCCATATGACCCCATAATAGAGCATCACTTAAATAAACCGTAAGCCACCAAAAATGTTTTCTGCTGATGGGTGTATCAGGCAGGGTTCTCTAGAGGACCCATCAGACATAGTGTGTGACATGAGACATGAGGAGAGGATGTATTAGGAGAACTGAGTATTAGAAGAACTGAATCCCCAGATCACAGAGGCCGAGAAGTCCCACACCAAGCCACCTGCAAGCTGGAGAACCAGAGGAGCTGCAGGTCCGAAAGACTCAAAGCCAGCAAGGCCAGTGCTGTAACCCTTGGTCTAAAGCCCCAGGCCGAGAACCTTCAGGGAGAACCCTTGGGGAAAACCCTCGGGGCTGCTGCTGTCAGTCCTAGAGTCCAAAGACCAGGGAGCCCAAAGTTCTGATGTCCGAGGGCAGGAAGAGAAAAGTGTTCCAGCTCCCGGAGGGAGAGGCAATTCTCCCCTCCTCTGCCTTTCTGTTCCACCTAGGACCCCAGCTAACGGACGGTGCCACCCACACTGACGGGGGATCGTCCCCACACATCCCCCAACTCACACGCCAGCCCTCTCATGGACACACCCAGAGGCAACGCGTTACCAGTTCTCCAGGTACTCCTCAATCCAGTCAAGGTGACAACTGAAATTCAGCAGCACGAGAGGAACTGAAGTTGTTCTCGTATCTGCTAATACAAATACACTTGGAAGGGCATCTTCATGCATACCTTTTTTTTCTAGTTTTGAATTATTTTAAGGTAGAGGCAACATATAGAAATGTCACAGCACAGATGATATGTGTTGACGTGCAGCCTTCTTAAGACATTGTACCAACTTACATTGGCAACAAAAACATATTAATATGTCAGTCTCCATAAACTTTTGTCAGCACTGGAATTAATGTAAAAAAATCCATGCATATATCCATAATACATATACATATATATAATATATACATACATACCTACATAATGATGGCTCAAAGCTATGTGATTTTTCTTTCAATAATCAACACTTAATTAGTAATTCCACGAGGAAAAAGGATTAGAAAAACCAGACTGTTTCTTGCTCCATAATTAGACAAGGAGCTCCTTGAGGGGAGGAATAGTAAGGTCTCGTTTCGAAATTGACCATAGCGACAGAGGAGTGTGGCAGGTTCTCAAAACACGCCAAAAACTGGCTCAGAAAGATCAGGCTGCTCACCAGCAGGGCTGTCCCCTAAAGCCACACGCACAGACTCTCCATAGAGCCACACATGGTCAAAGCCTTCAGCAGGCCCAGGAAACACTTCCAAGAGGGCTGGAGACAGTCAAACAAGCATTGCCAGGCAGCCCTGGGTGCCAGCCCCTCCACATCTCTTACCTGCAGCCCTGGGTGCCAGCCCCTCCACGTCTCTTACCTATAGCTCAGGCCCTGTTGTGACGCAGAGGGACGGGGGGCACAGACCTTGGCAGCACATGACCAGGAGCAATGGAAGCAGGGTTGCCACATGTGATCGTTCCAGCATGTCGAGCTTTGGTGCCCCATATTATCTCACCTAATCCTCACAGGTAAATATTATTTTTTTCTCCAATTGCTAGATGAAGAAATTGAGGCTCAGATCATGACACCTGCCTGGGCTGAAGTCGAGGCTAAGTGATACAGCCAGTTCAAACTCATGTCTGGCTTCTCTCGAAACCCACGGCCTTACCTACAGCCTGTGGTTGTGCCTGATGGACTGAGCTGCAAGAAGGGACTGCTGGAGTCCAGGAACCTCTGTCGACCAGCCCTCGACACTCAGTCTCGCTGTCACTCCAGCGATCATGCTGCTCAGTCCCTGGCCCTAAAAGACACCAGATCTGCTTTGTCCTTTAAGCCACAACCAGGCTTCCTCCGTGGGCAAGCAGACTGGCAGAAAGAACAGGCACTTTCCCTGGAAGAGTGAGGAAACATGGGCTCGAGTGTGTCGCCTCCCTCTTAGAGAGCAGCCCTGTGATACTGGACGAAGCCACGGTGTCTTGGGAGGCCCTGATGTGCTGGATAACGGGGCCTTCCCTGGAGTTGCGCAATCCTGCCAGAGGCCCAGTGCCTGCCTCTGGAACCCTCAGTCTGCCCGTGCAGATGGGATGGTAACGCCTGCCCCACAAGGTCTCTGGGGGTTAAGTGGATGACACATGCAATACACCCAGGGGTTCTATAAGCAGTGGCTCCTTTCTCTCATTGGGCTGCTCTGGACAAGCAGATACCACACTCTGGCTCGGGAACAATTCTGAGGATAAAATGAGGTAACACACACAAAAGCTCTGAGCAAATCGTTAAGACAAAAGCAGCTAAGAGATTTTGAAACACATGCATTGTGTCATGATGAGCAGTAGGGAAAAGAAAAAAACACCACAGCCCAGTGGGGTTGATCCCAGGGAAACAAGGACCAGTTAGCCCTGGAATCCATCAGTGCACACTGCCACATTCACAAGATCAATGATTAAAATCACACGATCATCTCAACTGATGCAGAAAAAGCCTCTAACGAAACTATTAGACATAAAATAGAGCAGCAGCTGTCAAGAGTCTGGAGTAGGCCGGGCGCGGTGGCTCAAGCCTGTAATCCCAGCACTTTGGGAGGCCGAGGCGGGCGGATCACGAGGTCAGGAGATCGAGACCATCCTGGCTAACACGGTGAAACCCCGTTTCTACTAAAAAATACAAAAAATTAGCCGGGCGAGGTGGCGGGCGCCTGTGGTCCCAGCTACTCGGGAGGCTGAGGTGGGAGAATGGCGTGAACCCAGGAGGCGGAGCTTGCAGTGAGCTGAGATCCGGCCACTGCACTCCAGCCTGGGCGGCAGAGCGAGACTCCGTCTCAAAAAAAAAAAAAAAAAGAGTCTGGAGTAGAGGCCAGGGTCGCCTATAAGGGAGTATAAGGGGACATTTTTTTAAGGTGAAGAAATTGTTCTTCATCTTTATTTTGTTGGTGTGATTTCACAGATAACTTTCTCAAAACTCACAGAACTGTACACCAAGAAGAGTGAACTTCAGCACATGTAAACTATATTTCAATAGATCTGAATTTTTAACAAATGAAGAGGCAGCCAGGCACAGTGGCTCACGCCTGTAATCCTAGCACTTTGGGAGGCCGAGGCGGGCAGATCACAAGGTGAGGAGTTCAAGACCATCCTGGCTAACACGGTGAAACCCCGTCTCTACTAAAAATACAAAAAATTAGCCAGGTGTGGTAGCACGCGCCTATAGGGAGGCTGAGGCAAGAGAAGCACCTGAACGTGGGAGGCAAAGGTTGCAATGAGCCGAGATCGCATCACTGCACTCCAGCCTGGGCAACACAGTGAGACTTGGTCCAGAAAAAAAAAAAAAAAAGGAGGAAGAGGAGGGGGAGGAAGGAAAAGGAGGAGGAGAAGGAGGAGAAGAAGAAGAAGAGGAGGAAGAGGAGAGGCAATCCACAGATATACACTAGGAGAACCTGTCATATGTCTTCAATCTCTCTATATATTCAATGCATATATATATATATATCTCTTCACTATATGTGTGTATACATAACATAGTGTCACTATATGTACATAAATATATATGCATATGTATACATATCTTCACTAGATACATCTTCACTGTATATCTGACAAATTATTTAGATCCAGAATATTCAAGAACTCCTACGAGTCTATAAAAATACAAACAACCCATAAAATGCACAAAAGGCTTGAACAGACACTTCAGAAAGGAAAATATATGAATGGCCAATAATCACATGAAGAAGTGTTCAATGTCCTTAGAATGAGGGAACCATAAATTATAATCAACGAAAAGATAATCACCAGAATGACTACAATTTAGAACGTGATCCCACTGTGCTACAGTGAAGATGCAGAGCACCGGAGCTCTTACCTGCCAGGGGAATGTAAAACGGAGCAATGATTTTATCAAACTGTTTTGATAGTTTCTTATAGTTAAACCCACACTTAGTGTATATGACCTAACAATTCTACTCCTTAATAACTACTAGTATTTCCAATCTACCAATATTTCCAAGAAAGAAAAAGCATGTCAACAAAATTACTTGAAAAATGTTCATAACAGCTTTATTCATAATAGCCAAAAACTGAAAACAACTTAAATGTCTATCAATAGAAGAATAAACAAATTACAGTATGTCCAAGCAACGGATTCTAACTGAGCAATAAAAAGAAATGAACTACTGATACAACAACTGGGTTGATCTCACGAACATTACACTGAGCAAAGAAGCAGGATAGAAGAGCAGCTGAGATGCCTATTATGTGACACTCTAAACTAGGCAAAGGCGAAAACATCAGAACCGAGGACACCTCTAGTTAGGGTATGAGGATTAACCTTGATGGGATACAAGAGAACTTTCTGGGGAGATAGAAATGTTCTAAGAGGGAGAAGGTTTAATAGAATGTCTCCATCCATCCAAACTGTAGAGTTAAGATGTGTGCGTTTGGCCGGGCGCGGTGGCTCAAGCCTGTAATCCCAGCACTTTGGGAGGCCGAGACGGGCGGATCACGAGGTCAGCAGATCAAGACCATCCTGGCTAACACGGTGAAACCCCGTCTCTACTAAAAAATACAAAACACTAGCTGGGCGAGGTGGCGGGCACCTGTAGTCCCAGCTACTCGGGAGGCTGAGGCAGGAGAATGGTGCGAACCTGGGAGGCGGAGCTTGCAGTGAGCTGAGATCCGGCCACTGCACTCCAACCCCGGGCGACAGAGTGAGACTCTGTCTCAAAAAAAAAAAAAAAAAGATGTGTGCGTTTAAATGTGTGTAGCTTTACCTTGAAATAAAGTAACTGAAGCTCATTATTATCATGATTCTCCACACTGTCACTCAGTACAGGATGATCACCTGGGCAGAGATGATAAAGATGGGAATGGCTCAACGCTGATGATTACTGAAGCTGTTAAATGGATGTGTGGGTGGTTCCTCACATTCTTCTGTTTACTTTCTATATGTTAAAAGTTTTCCATAGTAAATGAGTTAAATTTAATCACCTATTGCATCCCTGATACAATCTGCCTTGCACATTCACACCTGTGACCTCATTAAGTCCTCCCAACAATCCTGTGAGGCAAGTCCATTATCCAGGAGAAGAAAATGAGATGTGGAGAGCCAGCCAAGGACCCCCATGTTGCCTGTCATCCCTCCCACTACTGACCAATACAGGTCTTTACTGTCACAGACAGGAAGTGCTCCCGATCACGGACAAAGTCCCAAAGGCATTGCCGGGCAGACAGCAACGAAGTGAGTAGTGCAGGGCAGGTAAGCAGACCTCACTGAGGTCCAGAGGGCAGGAGGCAGGCAGGGCTGCTTTCCTGACAAGACTCCTCCTCCTCCTCCATCCCTCCAGCCCAGGGACACCGGAGTGGGCGGGCCCTACTCTTCACCTCTCAGGACACAGCATCCCCCAAACTACCCAGCAATCAGAACTCCAGTGGTCACAGCCACGCTTCACTGTCCCCTAAGGAAGAAATGCTCAGAAAAGCCACTACTTTGGGCTTCAGGGCAAGTGTATCCCCTTCCAGCTTTTCCCCGTCCCTCTTCCTCATCTCCAAAAGGGAGGCCGCTTCATCACCATCTGCCTCCCGTCCACCACGGTACCTCCGTAGGGGAGGAAGGAGAGGCACAGAAGATGGCAGGGTGGGAAGGATACATGCGGTTCTCGGCTGAAGTCACTGCACTTAACAAACACTTACTGGGCTCTCACTGTCAGCTGGCCTTTGTTCTGGGCACTTGAAGAACTCAGAGGAAGGCAGTCCCCGCCCTGAGGGAGCCAATTCCTTAGGAGAAGACAAGCAAGATCAAGCTGTGAAAGACCTCAGCTCAGTGGAGGCCCAATCTAGTTGTGGGCAGTGCAGGCCTCTTAAAAGAAGGGCTGCTCGGTGGAGAGCTCTGGAGGTCCTTCAGGAAGAGAGAACGTCGGGCAGGGACAGGAAGGGGTCAGAGGGCAGGGACTAAGGGACCACAGCAAGTAGCTGGGCTTCTGGTGTGTTGCTTGCCAGTGGTACGACCTGAATTCAGATGCTGATTCCTGTAAGCATCTCAGGAAAATTGCTACCCGATTTTTTAGATGAGGGGACTGGAGCCCAGAAGAGAGACATCACTTGCCCAAGGTCAGCCTTCATGTTAGAAGAGATCTGAAGCCTAGACCTCCTGCCTCTGACCCACTCTCCCCTGTAATAAAAGGAGGCAGTGTGTGCCCATCAAGAAGGTGACCATCAGAGCCCTGCAGACAGGGCTCGGCCCCAGAGCAGGTGACTCCAGAAAAACACCTCCCTTCTTTGCCTCCTAGGCCCCGTGTCTGATAAAATGGAGTTACCGACACCTACCACACTGGACTGTTTTGGAAGTTAAATACTATAATGTACGTAAAATTATTCACAGAGAAACTATGTTTTTATTGTTACTCTAATTATAAATATTATTTTAATAACTCTTGACTGGTTGGGGCCAACTTAGCAGCAGCTCTGTGTGGTCATCACGGAGTAAAGACAGAGAAGATCAGCCCACAGGCAGCAGTCAGCGCGAATGGTCAGATCTCAACTCTGTCAATATGGACAAAGTCCCCACATCCCTCTCCTCCTCCAGCCTGCTTACTGCCACCATGTTGGATGCAAAGGCACTTATTCCTCCTCCATTAGGAGGGTTGCAGCCCCATTGAACTGCCTTCGCCGCCGCCATATAAGTAGTTAGCCAGTGTCATCACTGCCACCACCATTATCAGCTCCAACATTTGTTAAGCATGTACATTATATGCACATCAGTGAAGTGAGCACGGCACAGCATCATCCCCCTTCTTTCCTACAACCATTTTCCCGTAGGAGAAAAGAAGAGGCTGCCAAGTGTTCGGACCCCCTCTCTGCTGCAGAGCCAATGTCTGTGATATTTCTAGGGCTGCACACATTTTCACCTTGAGCTGCAACAGCCACAAGGAAAATGTCCTTCTGAAGCTGGACACGGAGCATTCTGACTCACTTCTGCTTAGCTGCCTTTTGCTGTTACTGATTTGAAGCAACTAAATATTGGAGTGAAATCTCTTATGATAGCCCACTTCTAATGCAACAATAATGAGAAGAGCAATGCTATTAATAACAGCTAACAGGAAGCTCTTGCTTTCCTGCAGGCTTTGCACATGATTCTTGTAAGCCTCAGGCCAGTCCTGAGAGGAGGTGCTATCATGACCCCCATTTTACAGATGAGGAGATGGAGAGACGCAAGCTGTCCAACCACTTTAAAGCACTGTATACATACATAGCATCACTGTGATGAGTCTACATAAGGAAGACAGTTTCTGATTTGCACATATGGAACACAGCACAGCCTATAAATGTCCACTTGATGACATCACTGCCAAAATGGCACCCTGGAGAGCCTCGAGAAGAGCTGCCCTCCCCCGGCTGCTGTGCGTGTGGCCCTTGCTCATCAGCAGGCCTTCGGTGACACTCTCCAGCGACCACCGTACGAGCCGCATCCTTGCTTTACAAAGTAAAAAGTCCACAGACGCTGTTCTTTCTGAAAAAGCCAGGATCTAGCCAGGATCAAACATCGAAGAAAGTGAGGTCAAAGAAAGAGTGCAGAGGAGAGCTCCAGGCCTCCTGGGCCTAGGTGTGCGTCCATCTGCATTCCACGCTGTGTCCCTCGGGCCGTGGGGCCCATCGCCTCTGGGTGCCCATCTGAAACTCAGAGATGACAACACCCAGTTCCTAGGCCACTCATTGTGTGGTCTGAACACGATCACGAAGATCAGCCATGGCACCCCAAGGCTGGCCTTGGCATCAGTGCCTAGTGTCACACAGCCCCCACCAAGACCACATCCAAGCTGCTATGAGTTCATCCATGAAAACAACTATCATGCGCTAGTTAAAATTTGTAGTTGCCACAGATGTAATTATATCTGACATAAACATAAAATGTAAATAACATTTATATAATATATAGAAAATATAACCACAAAATCAGCAGGGTACAATAGTTCACATCTGTAATCCCAGCACTTTGGGAAGCTGAGGCAGGAGGATGGCTTAAGCACAGGAGTTTAAGACCAGCCTGGGCAACATAGCATGACTCTGTCTCTGCAAAAAATTTAAACATTAGCTGGGCATGGTAGCACACGCCTGTAGTCCCAGCCACTCGGGAGGGTGAGGCAGGAGGATCGCTTGAACTCAGGAGGTAAAGGCTACAGTGAGCCTAGATTGTGCCACTGCACTCCAGCCTGAGTGACAGAGCCAGATCCTATCTCAAAAGAAAAAAAAAAAGGAAGAAAATGTAACCACAAAATATAAATGTTATATGATACAAACTTCTTTGTGTATTTAACAAATACCTTCCCATTAGACTGAAAGCTTCATGAGGACAGGAATCAAGGCTCACTTGTTCCACACAAGATACTCAATAAATAATGGTTGAGTAAATGAATAAATTGGTGAATGAACATAATCGTTGCTTTTAGGGAACATGCAGCTTAGTGGAAAAGAATAAAAAATAAACAGATAATCTAATGACTTTCCAACTTTCTTTTCTGTCATCTCATAGAGTTAGGTACCAAGGCAGGTGTGACCAGATGCCTACTCTCAAAGAGCTGACCCCAGAGATCCCAGCCTGAGCCCCAGGGCCAAGGCAGCCCAGAGAAGGTGCCTTCCAATATCTTTTGCTTGCACGCATTTGAGCAGGGCAGGTGCTGGTCAGGGGGACTCCATGGCCAAGAGGCAGGTCAATGTGACGTGACGGACAAGGCAAGGACACAGAACAGGGAGAGGACCCTTCCCACTGTGGACATAAGGAGATGCTTCCTGAACATGGCAGCAGCTGGGCCAGGCCCCAGGGATGGGACCGGAAATGCTGAGATGGGGAGAAGGCAATGCAAGCAGAAGAATGATCGCCTAGAAAACAGAGAGGCAGGAAAGCTGAAGAACCAAAGGGCCGGAACAAGAGAAACCTGGGAGAGGAAACGGAAAAGGCTGTGGTGGCCCCAGATAGAAAAGTCCAGCATGGACAATCGTGGTGTTTCTTATGGAAAAAACATGACTTTCCTCAGAAAATCAAGAACTTCACCCTGCATTTGTCATGGAGATAAAATAATTAAGATACAAAGTGTGAAAAACCAGTAACACTAGTAGAAACACTGCAAGGCAAACTGTCTTCAAAGCATGCGGTTCATCTCTATTTAACTGGAAATTACTCTGAAAGAAAGAAAAACTGTCCCGAAATCAGCTTCCAGACAAGAAAGAACCTGTTCCAAACCATCTCTTTGTGCTTTTCTGTGCGTTCAAATGTCCCCACACTGTCACTTGCAAGAATACAAACTTGTATAGAATTTTGGAAGAACTTTTTAGAGAACATTTCATTTTAACAAAAAGCAAGAAGAAAACTGCGAATGTGCTAGTGGTTTTATAGCAGTGCCATAGGGAGACACTGCCATCATGCTCAGAGAAGGACAGGTACGCCGGAGTGGCTGGACTCGAGTTCAAGCCCAGGCTTTTCAGCACTCTTTGACCCCACCAAAATCTTGGCCTCAGGCAGGGATGGTGGAGTGGCAACTGCACTGGATGGAGGCTTAGTGAGGTACAGGGTTGAACACAGGGGAGGGCTTCCAGAAATGGGACAGAAGGCCAAAGGTTGGATGGCCAGGGATAAATGGATGGAAAAGAGCTTCCTAGGTGGGGAAAGGAAATTATTCTAGGAACTGAAGGCAGTACGGGCAAAAACCTGAATTGCAAGGACAAAGAATGGTCTGGTGGAGGAACTGCACCCACTTTAAGAGGCAGCAGCTCAGGGTTGAGAATGTGTCATCTTCTGAGGAGCCCATGCAGGAACTCAGAGGATGTCACATGCAGGTACACAGGAGCCACAGCCCCAAACTCAGAGGTCTGTGCTCTAACACTAGGTCAGCCACCTCCCCTCCCTGCTCCCAGTCACCACCCAGTCAACAGGGGGCCTGCCCAGCAATGGCTCAAGGCTTTTCAGCTCTGACATTCCTAAAGCAGGATGGATCCTATCATCTCTCCAGCAACTGTACAGCTTTCCAGCCTTGCATGGTGATATGGTTTGGCTGTGTCCCACCCAAATCTCATCTTGAATTGCGGCTCCCATAATTCCCATGGGAATGATGTCATAGGAGGGACCCAGCGGGAGGTAACTGAATCACGGGGGCAGGTATTTCCCATGCTGTTTTCATGATGGTGAATAAGTCTCATGAGATCTGATGGTTTTATAAAGAACTGTTCCCCTGCACACATTCTCTTGCCTGCTGCCATGTAAGATGTGACTTTGCTCCTCATTTCATTCACCTTCTGCCATGATAATGAAGTCTCCCCAGCAATGTGGAACTGCGAGTCCATTAAACCTCTTTCCGTTATAAATTACCCAGTCTCGGGGATGCCTTCATTCACAGAGTGAGAACAGACTGATAAAGATGGCCAGAAGCAACAAAGAATCTGAGACGAGTTCAGACCTTGAATGGGTCACACTTAGTTCATTCTTGTTTCTGCTCCTTTACCAGGTGTCTGAATTTGGCAAGTTTCTTAACTTGATGAGGCCCCAGAGAAGTAAGATAACACCCCCTGCAAAGTGCCCCCAGGACCAGAGAGGTCACAAGCAGAGACTCCAGCAGAAAAGAGGCACCTGAGGAAGGGCAGTGAAGTTTGTTGATATTTATTACAAGTGCTCTCCCTACACTCAAGGACCTGGACTGTTGTTCTCCCCACTTTATAACAACAGTGGCACACTGGCAACAGAAACATCTAATTGTGCATAATAATAAAAAGGCAGGCCAGGCACGGTGACTCATGCCTGCAATCCCAGCACTTTGGGAGGCCAAGGCAGGTGGATTGCTTGAGGTCAGGAGTTTGAGACCAGCCTGCCCAACATGGTGAAACTCCATCTCTACTAAAAATACAAAAATTGGCCAAGCATGGTGGTGGGTGCCTGTAATCCCAGCCACTCGGGAGGCTGAGGCAGGAGAATTGCTTGAACCTGGGAGGTGGAGGTTGCAGTGAGACAAGACTGCACTCCAGCCTGGGCGAGAGAGCAAGATTCTGTCTCAAACTAATAATAATAATAATAACAGTAGTAATAATAATAATAATAAAGAAGGAGAAGGAAGAGGAGGAGGAGGAGGAGGAGGAGGAGGAGGGAGGAGAAAAGAGAAAGAGGGAGAAGGAGGAGGAGAAGGAGGAGGAGAAGGAGGAGGAGAAGACGGAAGAGAAGAAGGTGAAGGCATCACTTTCCTCAGTCAGATGTTATTTCAGCTCAAAGTCTGCTTTAAGAAATGACACTTTGGAATTAACGCTGTTTCATCAAAAGGCCAAGATTCCCAAGAAGAGATATTGAATGATCCAGGGGAATCAAGTACATACAAGGTCAGAGAAGGCACATATATAGTCAATGATGAACATTCCGTACCATGCATGGGTCCTTAATAGTTCTACCTGGAACTTAAAGCTCAGCACTGTGGAAATTGAGAACCACACAAGTAAACTTTCCTTCCGCTTGCAATGCACAACAGCTAACAGTACAAAACACCATACCACACTCATTCTTGTCTTAGTCCATTTGGTGTTGCTGTAACAGAATACCCGAGGGTGGGTAATGTATAAAGAAAAGAGGTTTATTGGCCAGGCGCGGTGACTCACACCTGTAATCCCAGCACTATGGGAGGCTGAGGTGGGTGGATCACGAGGTCAGGAGATCAAGACCATCCTGGCTAACACAGTGAAACACCATCTCTACTAAAAATACGAAAAAAAATTAGCCGGACATGGTGGCGGGCGCCTGTAGTCCCAGCTACTCAGGAGGCTGAGGCAGGAGAATGGTGTGAATGCAGGGGGCGGAGCTTGCAGTGAGCCGAGATCGTGCCACTGCACTCCAGCCTGGGCGACTAAGTGAGACTCCATCTTAAAAAAAAAGAAACAAAAGAGGTTTGTTTTGCTGTGATTCTGGCAGGTGGAAAGTCCACAAGCATGGCACTGGCATCTGTTCAGCTTCTGGTGAGGGCCTTGGGCTGCATCAAGATGTAGCAGACAAGAAGATATGCCCGAGGGCACGTGTAAAGAGATGGGCATTAGGAGTGGTCTTGCTTTATAACAACCCGCTCTCATGGTGACTGATCCAGCCCCATGACGGCGAGAACTCTCTCAGGAGACAGCACCAATCTATTCCGGAGGGTTCAGCCCCCATGACCCAATCACCTCCCACTAGGCCCCACCTCCCAACACTGCCATGCTGGCAATTAAACTTCAAGTAAGAGTTTTGGTGGAAACAAACCACATCCAAACCGTAGCACCTGTCACACTCACATACCCTAAAAACATGAGTTCTAGTGCTATGGCCAGAGCCTTGATCATGCGTGTAATGACCCTGCAAATGAACTCAAGTGCCAAAGAAATAGGTACAGAACCAGAAAGCTTCTGTTGAATGCTTCAGAGTACAGAGTGCTTCATGTCCACTCTCTCCCTAGGTCCTCACGGAAGGACTGTGGGGATGGCGTTGCTATAGCCCATGGTGTCCACGGTACAAAGCCTAGACTTCTCCTGTGCCACCAGCCAGGAAAGCCCCTTCCTCCAGGGAGGAACCCACCCTGGCTCTGGAGGTGTAACCAAAGTTTTTTCAGAGAGGCAAGGCCAAGATTAACCATCCTATGGCATCTATCCCCAGTGTCTCCGCAGCTGAGAACCCTCCTTCTTCAGCAGCACACTCCACCTGGGCCTCTGCTCCTCACAGTCCACTCCCACGTCTCAGGCTGCTCAGCACCCATCAGCCTGGAATTCCAGCTCTGGCGCCTCTCCGCAGAAGATGGCTCCAATGTCTTCTCTTTATTCTCAGCATTTTGCTCCATACAGTCAAGGTGAAGAATAAAATCAACGCAATTTTTTTTTTTTTTTTTTTTTGAGACAGAGTCTCACTCTGTTGCCCAGGCTGGAGTACAGTGGCACAGTCTTAGCTCACTACAACCTCTGCCTCCCAGGTTCAAGCAATTCTCGTACTTCCCAAGTAGCTGGAATTACAGGTACCCGCCACCACACCTGGCTAATTTTTGTATTT
The DNA here is from genome assembly GCF_003255815.1 of Theropithecus gelada. Classification (NCBI taxonomy): domain Eukaryota; kingdom Metazoa; phylum Chordata; class Mammalia; order Primates; family Cercopithecidae; genus Theropithecus; species Theropithecus gelada. The sequence continues at coordinate 142,297,685 of NC_037676.1, forward strand.
TTAGTAGAAACGGGGTTTCACCATGTTGACCAGGGTGGTCTCGAACTCCAGACCTCAGGTGATCTGTCCTCCTTGGCCTCCCGAAGTGCTGGGATTACAGGCATGAGCCACTGCGCCCAGCCAATCAGTGCATTTAGAAATGCACATTTGATTCCTCTGTAAGACATTTTGCATAAAAACACTTACAAATGAGGGGAAACTATGTCAAGTCACATGTTCTTTTGGGGTGGGGACTGGAAAAAGATAGTCACCCAAGTGTTTCAATCCGCTATTCTCTCAAGACAAGGCTGCCTTCCCCCCACCAGTCCATGTGCCTCTCAGTCCGTATCTCGGTCCTCAGCATTGCGCCCAAGGCCCAGCCTACGGGAGGAACTCAGTGAATATGACTTAACTAGCACGCACTGCAGTTTGTAGATATCGGTACCATCTCTGCCTCTCCCAGGGGACCACGCACACCCGTGCTCACCTCCAACTCCTCAGGCCCAGCCATCTCTAGCACACGGCTTGTCTTCAAAGCAAGCCTGGGAACCAAATAAAATTGAAACGTGCTTAACAAGGAAAGGATGTTGTCAGTGAAAGCAGCAGCTTTAAAATGTTTTGACCCATTTCTTCCTTATCTGAAATGTGAGTTTCTCTCCAGCCCATACGAAAGCCACATGTTTCTGTTATCAGACCCAACAGCCACATGTTTCTGTTATCAGACCCAACAGCCACATAAAAGCCACATGTTTTTCTGACCTGGGCCCAGCAGTGATTTTTTTTTTCCTAAGAATTTAAAGGAAGGAAGAACCTGAAACACAACATTAGACAGTAATGTGTTTTCTAAGGATGAAAAATGTGCTGAATAAAGTGGGGAATCATTTTTTTTCCTTGACACAAATATAACTCCATCCCAGCTTGCCCCAGTGAGAAGGAATGCCCAGAAGCATTAGCAGAAAGGGCATCTGCATTTCCCAAATAATAAAGGCAGGTGAGAGGCGAAAGTGCCACCATGTCTTGATATGTTAATGCATTTTAACAACCTAATTAACATTAGGTGGTGACAGATACACAATAGCAAAAGGGTTAAGGAGTAAAGGAATAAAGGAATATAAATGACTGAACTTGAAAATACTGCTTTGAATAGCCTAGCCTTTGACAAACTGTTATTAACTTCATATTTTTCCAGCCTGATGTTCACATTTTTTCTGCTAGAAATACAGCTTTTGCAAAACATTGTTAAACACATTCTTTTCTCCTTTTGTTAAACAAAATACATCTAAATGGTCTGATTTAGTTCAAGATTGTGTGGTTGGAGGTCACAATTCTATGAATTTCAGACAAGGAGCATCCTCAAACTCAGCTGGTCACACTGATTTGGGACTGCTTTTCTGGGAAGCAATTTGACAGCAGGTAACAAAGGACTTAAAAACGTTCTCATCGGCCAGGCACAGTGACTCACGCCTGTAATCCCAGCACTTTGGGTGGCCGAGGTGGGCGGATCACAAGGTCAAGAGATCGAAACCATCCTGGCCAACATGGTAAAACCCCATCTCCACTAAAAATAAAAAAATTAGCTGGGCATGGTGGCATGTGCCTGTAGTCCCAGCTACTCAAGAGGCTGAGGCAGGAGGATTGCTTGAACCCAGAAGGCAGAGGTTGCAGTGAGCTGAGATCACGCCACTGCACTCCAGCCTGGCAACAGAGTGAGACTCCATCTCAAAAAAAAAAAAAAAAAAAAAGTGTTCACATCTTTGGACTCAAAGTAATTCTACTTCAGGGAATCTATCCTAATAATATGACCAGGAAAATCTTTCCACAGAGATAAACAGTGTTAATCACAGCAGTGTTTAATAAAATTACCAATAAATGGGGCAGTATCTCAATATCTAACATTTGGAAAAATATTTAGAATATTCTGATAACATCATAGACAGTCTTTAAAATTACACTGACAAACATTGATTGGAATGGGAAAATGCTTCTGTATTAGTGCTGAGTGGAGAAGGCAGAGTACAGAAACACACACGCAACTCGGACCCAGGGAAGAGTGAGAACCACAGAGAGAAAGGAGAGGACAGAAATCTCAGCTCCACCATTCACAAGCTGCGAGGTCTTGGCCAAACCACCTAATGTTGCTGCCCTTCCATTTCTGTTTGTGTAAACTGGAGAAAAGAATATCCACACAACGGTTTGGTTTTTCTTTCTTTCTTTTTTTTTTTTTTTTTTTTTTTGAGATGGAGTCTTGCTCTGTCACCCAGGCTGGAGAGCAGTGGTGCGATCTTGGCTCACTGCAACCTCTGCTTCCCGGGTTCAAGTGATTCTCCTCCCTCAGCCTCCCAAGTAGCTGGGATTACAGGAACGTGCCACCATGTCCAGCTAATTTTTGTATTTTTAGTAGAGATGGGGTTTCACCACGTTGAGCAGGCTGCTTTTGAACTCCTGACCTCGTGATCTGCCCGTCTCAGTCTCCCAAAGTGCTGGGATTACAGGCGTGAGCACCACACCTGGCCCGGGCTTGGGTTGTTTGTTTGTTTAAGAGTCAGGGTCTTGCTGTGTTGCTCAGATTAGAGTGCAGTGGCTGTTCACAGGCACCATCATCCAAGTGACCGTTTTAATAAAAAGCTTAGAATAGTATGCATCATGGAGTAGGCACTCAGAAAATGGTAGCTATTATTATTATAATTGTACATAGAAAAGGGAATTAAAACATACTATGATTGAGGCTGGGCAGTAGAACCATGGTTAATTTTTTTCCTCCAACATTCTTACAATTTTAGTATCTTCTATAGTAAACATGTTATACTGCTATAATGAAAATCAATCTCTATAAATCTAAAACTGTCCACTTAAAAATCCTAAATAGATAGGGTAATAAAAATATTATTAGTCTCCTCACTTTCACTTCCTTTCTGCCTCAGATGGGAACCCAGCTGTTTTAATCCACATATAACGGCCAATCCGTGGCAAACAGGCTGAGTGTGTCCCTTTTCTGGTTAAAAGCCTTCAATAGTAGCCTATAGCCTACAGGATGATATCCAGGCTCACCGCATGACACTCTAGGGTCTTCATGATCTGACCCCAGCCTACCTTTCTAAAAGGCCAGCATGGAAATCAGAATGTATCACTTCCCCAGTGCTAATGTTGCCCTCTGAGTTCTGCCCGAGAGCCACCAAGGACAGGGCTGCCCTCTGACTGACAGGCAGGCCCAGGACTGTCCAAGGCTCCCTGTGATAAGCAGCATCCTGAAAGATCTGGCGTGGTCCTCAGCCTCTCAGCCAGGTGATGCATCTGTCAGAAAGCCCTGGCTCTGGGGCCTGAAACTTCAAAGGGTAAGATAAGGTTTTTCCTCCCTTGGAGACGTTTACTAAGCATGAGTAACTGCCAGCCACAGGGCTAAGCTCTTGTCTGGTATCTTCTATCCTTGGAGTAAGTGTATCAATAGGCTCATGTTACAGACAGGAAACTGGTATCTAGTGAGGTATGGTAACTTGCCCAAGAGGATAGGCCTGGGATGAGAGTTAGGCTGGACTCTGAGGCCTGTGCTCGCAACGCTTGACTCTGAAAGCTTTCTATCTGTGTGATCTATAGCCAAACCAGGTACAGATTCATGGATAGTGGAGATGGGGGTGCGGGGAGAGCACACTCTGCAGAGCTCCATGTTTCTCGGCAAACACCTTTTGCAAACCTTATGCCCCATGACTCTTTGAAAAAGAGAGCTCCCCAACGCTCCACAGTCTCTGCTGATGCAGTTACACGCATGATGGGGACTACGTGATGAAGGCTCCACGAGCCCACACGCCCACTTCCAGCAGGACTACACCACTGGTGCTTATTTTACACTTTGGGTTCCCTCTGCTTAAGTATGTTTGCAGAAAGAACCTTACTGTCTTTTAAAAAAAAAAAGGCTTGGAAACCACTGGTCTAGACTGAAAAACAGAAATTTCAACCTCTTGTATCTGTACCATCCTGATAAAATCTCTCTCTTTAAATATAAACCATCCTTTCTTTTCCATGCAGAAGCTCTTTCTGTTGTCAAATGAGAACCACCAAAAACTCTCCCGAATGGAAACGCCAGGGAAGCCCCATCAGGCAGCCTGGCCTAAGCTCTGGGGACTGGGTTCGCTGAAGCTGACGTGCTAGAGGGAGCCCAGGACTTTCGATCCCACCAGGTGACCGATTCTGCTGTTCCAGAGTGAGCATCCCTCTTCTGCCCTGCCTACTCACTCAGAGAAGAAAGGGGCAAGTCGTGGACTGCAGGAGCCTGCTGAGGTCCACGCCACCCTGCCCCTACAAAAGCAGATGACAGCCTCTGCTGCGGGGAATCGTGTCCCGATCTGGCGCCTTCCACATGGGGAGCTACAGCCTATCCCTGTCAACGCATCCCCTCTCATTTCTCTGATTCATTGTTAAAAATAAACATTTCTTCTTCAAAGTGCTGGCAGAACTCTCCCCTAAGCCTATTGCTTCCCCCACCCACCCCACAACCCCTTAGGAATCGCTGCAGTTTTTTTCTAAGGGTAGGCTGGCAGAAGGAAGGAAAAATGAAGCCGTTCAGACTTGCACACACAACTCTAAGAAGACTTCTCCATTTTCTAACTATGACTTTCCCCACCTGAAGCAGAAGGCAACCTAGCAGGTTGCCAGATCCTTCCCATCCTCCTGGAGACTAAACCAGAAACACAGCCTAACCAGGGCTTGGATCGTGTGCTTGAGAGCGGGTATGATATGGGTGAAAGACACAGGTTTTGAAATGTGCTATCACAAAGAAAGTACAAGAGGATCCCAGAGTATGGAGGATGAAGAAGGAGGGGAGAGAGGAGATGGTGGGAGAGAAAGGAGGACAGGGGAAGACGCTGAGAAGAGCAGGGAGAGGCAAGAAGAGACAGAAGAAGGGGGGTAGAAATGGAAGGGGAGCAGGTGAGGCAGTCAGCTGAAATGACACGCCTCTCCAGCAACCATTTCACACTGCAGCCCCACACAGCCCCTTTCCTCCGGGACGAGGGCAGCAGCCTCCCCCCACGGCTCTCAGGGGCCACAGCTCCACCTATGCCCTGGTGCCCAGTTCCTGCTGCCTCTGGGGGACTGGTCTTGGGCACCCCATCCTGACCTGCTCCACCCGTCTCTTCCACTGTTCGATCCTTGTCAGTGCACACAATCACACACTGCCAACACCACCTTCAAAACATCCCCCTCTCGGCCGGCCGCGGTGGCTCATGCCTGTAATCCCAGCACTTTGGGAGGCCGAGGCTCGGGATCCTGGGTGGATCGCAAGGTCAGGAGTTCAAGACCAGCCTGACCAAGATGGTGAAACCCCATCTCTACTTTTCTAAAACTACAAAAATTAGCCAGGCACGGTAGCAAGCGCCTGTAATCCCAACCACTCGGGAGGCTGAGGAAGAAGAATTGCTTGAAACCAGGTGGCAGAGGTTGCAGTGAGCCGAGATCACGCCACTGTACTCCAGCCTGGGCAACAGAGTGAGACTCTGTCTCACAAAAAGAAAAAAAAATCCCTCTCTTCATCCCACACCTCCCTCCAACCACCATCCTGTTTCCCCATTCTCTACAGCAGAGCTCCTGCAAGCACTGCCTGCTCGGGCTGGCTCCTCTTCTCACCACCATCAGCCTGCCATCCTCCTACTCCTCTGAAATGACTCTTTCCAATCTCAAAGCCAGTGGTCAACGTCCTGGCCTTGTCTTCCTGATGTTCTCAGCAGCTGTCATTTGCTCCTAAGCCACGCCCCACGTTTCCGGCTTTTGAGCTGCCTGCTTTACTCCCCACTCCCTGGCTCTTCCTCCTGTGTCTCCCGTGCCCTCCCCGCCGGCCCCATCACCCTGCAGATGTCAGGGTGCCTCGAAAGCACAGCACTCTATCTCTACAACCCCCTCAGGAATGTCATCCAGGCCCAGGATTTTAAACGCTGCCTCCAAGCTGCTGACTCTCACACTTCTCCCTCTAGCCCAGACCTCTCCCGGGAGCACAGATGGAGCGCCAACAGGCTCCCGCGCAGCCCCGCTGGAGTGCTGAACGGTGCTCACACATGACTCGCCTGTAGAATATGGTTGCGCTTTCCCCACGCTCAAATCCCCACTGAGCTGCCTCTATCTCAGTAAATAAAACAACCACCATCCAGTTGCTCAGGCTAAAACCTTACAAGGCACCCTTGCTTATTCTTAAGTGCATCTCAGGTCTGAGCACTGTCGCCAACCTCCTCTGCTGCCGCCCTAATCCAAGTCACTGTCATCACTTGTCTGGACAATGCCACCGGCTCCCCACCTCGTCTCCCCTGCCTGTACTTGTCCACGTTTCCCTCTCCACCCTGCAATCCATTCCAACCAGCAGCCACAGTGACCATCCTCACACAAGACGAGCAACCGCACTATTCCCTGGCTCTCTCCCACGGGTTGTCGCCGCCAGCCCCAGAAAAACCCACCATCACTGACAAGGGCCTGAAGAGCAGGCTTCAGCTCCCAGCTCCTCCACCACCATGTGGTACCATCTCTGGACCTCTGCAGCAGCTGTGATTTCAGCTTGGAAGATATGGCTTACCAGAGCCCCTCGCTCTTTAGACGGCTATCTCTTTCTCATGGTTCAGACCTCAGGATAAATGCTACCTCCTCAAGAGATGCTCCTTGGTCACTTTGGCTATACCAGCCTCCCTAGTCCTGCTGGACCATATACTCATATTTCTTCCTGGAACTGTCCCTTTCAGAAGCTATTTTATTTATTTGTTCACACTCACACTTTACCCTCTCCCCATTAGAATACAAGCTCCGTGAAGGCAGGACTCTTAATTGTCTTGTTCACAATTGTATTTTCAGTGTCCTGTAACCCATTTGACACATAGTAGGTGCTCAGTATTTGTTAACTGATAGTTATGCAAGAAAGGTGAAAATCTATCGCCTAAGAGGTAGCCATCCTCGAAACCACCTCAGTGATAAGATCCCACCAACCTAGAGGTAAATAAGAACAAACTTGGGAATGGAAAAGTTGTAGCATAGAAGCGGCAAGCCTCATCTCCACTTAAACACACAACGAGGACTGGGGCCTTTTGAAATTATGACTTGAGAGCAGAATATAAGCGCTATAACCCTTAACAAAGAAGAAATGGCCAGTACTTGAAGGTGGGGTGGGAAATGGTAGAAAGTCTAAGTGCATAAATTCCCTTATTTTTCCTAACAAGAAATTCATCACTAATTTGAAAATGTGACATACACCGTTTACCAATGTAACTATGCTACTTCCTCAGGTTTTCCTCAATCTTTTTTCTTCATCTTAAAGAGACCTTGTAGGAAATCGTATCTCTCATCATGAATAAACGTATCAGAAGTTCAGCAATTCCATAAATTTCACTTCCATTTATGTTTTTCCCTGATACGCTCAAGTAAAATTAAATTAATAGCTTTATTTAAAAGAGCAAGTAGAGTGTGATCCACTTTTAGGGGAAATAACTTCTCCTTACTACCAGTCCTTCTCAGCACACATAAATACAGAGGACGGGTCTGTTTGAAGGTTTCTCTAATGTTAATAACATCGATTTCTGGGTGGTAAGGTTTGGGAAACCTTCTTCTGTAGACCCTTCTGTTGTGCTTGCATTGGTAAAACTGAAAATCATATTTAAGCAAACTGCACTTAAACAACAAACACAGAAATAAAAACAGCAGCTCCACCTCATAATTTAGCAAACCAAGCTCCCACTGTGGGTTGTACAAGTTTCTCCTCGAAGCCCCTCAATGCACTGATGGGGCCTTTTCTCTTCTCTCTCACTGGGCAGCCCACTTCAAAAGCCTCTTCCCCGCCATGTGTTCCCTAGAGTCAGCACCTCATCCTCTCCTATCTGCATGAATTTCTGTATCTTCCAGAAGTCAGAGATACACTCATCTAAAGCCCTTGGGGCCAGGTGTTTTTGAGAACTGAGACTTGCTCAGGTTTTAGAAAGACCATAGGGTATATACACCATGGACCAGGCATACCCTGTAATCAGATGAATTAAGTCTGCAGTCAAATCAATAAATAGTCCTACTGCGTAAAATAAGGGAAGACTTTAAGTGTTCCCATACAAATTCATGCCAGGTTTCACCACTAATGGGCTTGGACACCATCTTCGTGAAAAGATCCTTTCTTTGGGGAGCTTTTTGGATTTTGCAATAGCAGGTGGAGGGCCACGGAGCTGCCTAAGCTGCCTTCCTGCCTGTCTCCCTGAGAGACACTGAGCTCCATAAAGATGAGAACCTCGCCTTCTTTATCACAGATCCCCAGAGCCAAGCAGAGGGTCTGGCACACAGGAGAAGTCCCGCACTTGATAGATGAGTAGGCTGGTAGACCTTCTGAGTGTTTGCTTAAAACATAAGGGCAGGCGGCCAGGCATGGTGGCTCACGCCTGTAATCCCAACACTTAGGGAGGCCGAGGTGGGCAGATCATGAGATCAGGAGATTGAGACCATCCTGGCCAACATGGTAAAATCCCATCTCTACTAAAAATACAAAAAAATTAGCTGGGTATGGTGGCACATGCCTGTAGTCCAAGCTACTCGGGAAGCTGAGGCAGGAAAATAGCTTGAACCTGGGAGGTGGAGGTTGCAGTGAGCCAAGGTCACGCCACTGTACTCCAGTCTGGCAACAGAGCAAGGCTCTGTCTCAAAAAAAAAAAAAAAAGAAAGAAAGAAAACATAAGGGCAGGCAACGTTTATGCAAATTCAAATACAACAGTGACTATGTTGGTCTCCACTGGCTATTATAACATGTAGGTTGACCGGTTTTGAAATCAGTTGAATGTGTCTGTATGAATTCAGTTTCTGCCCATAATATGGAAATACTCACACCAATATATACACATGGAAACACATTGTTCACCTGGCACCAGACACTGCCTCCCATCCTGTGAGCAGCTCCTACAGAAGCCCTCCGACGGTGCGCCACACCTCTCAGACCCAGGGCTGAGAGAACTCAGCTCTCAGGATGCCCCAGGTTCACAGTGAACCCTAAGTGGAGGGCAAGTTTCATTTCGTCACCTGACATTAAACAGCTTATACTTTAAAAAAGTAACCTATTATCTTATCTCCACTGGTGGATTATCAGGCACCAGGTGACTCATTTCCAGGTCACCTGGGAGACCAGGGGGTTGGAGCTAATCCAATAATTCCAGATTTCCTGGCCATTCCAGCTGTGCAGAGGTCCAGGCCAGGCCCTTACCACACTTCATGGCTAACCCTGAAAATCATCATCCCTCACCAAGTGTACCCATCCCTGCTTTCAGAACAAAGTACATGAGCCCATCCCAGGATAAGGAGGGTAGAGAGCCAGGCATCTCATTAATGCCCGGCTCCATCTTGAGCTCACGGAGCGGCCTTGCCTTGCAGCCTGGCTTCCCACGCAGCTGCTCATGGACAGCGGAGGCCAACAGGCTGATGTGACACACAGTGGGATATACATGAAACCCCATTTCTAGGCCATATGAATGGGCTGGCTTCTGGGTGATAAGTCTTAGCTCCAGGAGCCAGACTGGTGTGGCCCTGCTCCCAGAGACTCAAGTGCTCCCAGTGCTACAAAAATTAAAAGTCCAAAAGGCTGAGGACTAGCCTCAAGGACTGACAGAAGACTGCAGAGAGAAAGACAACAAACCATAATTATATAAGAACAAGCGATAAAAAGCAAAACACTGGGTAAGGGATCACATCCCTTCTTAATGAAAGCAGAGGCACAGTGAGACGCAATAGCTCATCTGAGGCCCCACTACTTGGAGGTGGCAGTCAGGCCCCATGCACGCCGCTGCAGGCTCTCCCTCTCCTGCCCCCTCATCCTGAATCCCCTGGAATATCTGCCTTCCTGTCAAGGGTCCATCGTACCATAATGGCCTCAGCTGGCTTCATAACGCTAGGGCGTAATACTAGACCTGGCTCACACTAAACGCTGAATAAATGTCGTGCAAGAAAAACTGGCAGGAGGATGGATGGGTGAGGCTGAGTTAACTGGAGGGGTCTCCGTTTCATGCTCTGGGAAAGGGCAGCCAGGGCTTTCAGAGTCCCAAGAACTCCTCCCAAGTTTCCAGCTGAGCTTGCTTAAAGGAAGCACCCTTTGAAAATGCCTCTACTTCTTAGGTACCACAATGCTACTACCACGGGTATTTCCTGTAGAAACCAGGAGGTTCTCTTTGGAAGATGATGGAAAACCTCATTATACCGTCGAGGATGGAGCTAATATTTGGAGAAATAATTAACTGCAGTGATCTAGATAACAGCAGAGATGAAAGACAGCAGGAAGTCAGCTGCGGCAGGGGCAAGAGGGGCCTCTGAAGTTGGCTTCAAAGGGTTCTGATCTGCTGTCCCGCCTGCTGCGATGAAGTTACAAAAATAACAGAGAATTAAAAACTGTCCTCAACCCAGGACTGCTCTACCCAGCAGTCTCCTCTCAACTGTCAGTGACTCCCTACTGCCTGGGGACAGAGGCCAACCCCAGCGTGGCTTTCAAGACCTTCCACAGTTGCGCCCATCCCACCTCTGCAGACCCATCTCCCGCCAGCCCCACAGCGACCCTTCGATTCAGCCGCAGAACCCTGACCACCCCAGCCCAGACCTCTGCTGTCTCCTCAGTCTAGAATCTCCTCCCTCCTCCTGCCGGCCAGCTCCACTTAGCCACTTTCCAAGCATTCCAAAAAAAAAAACTTTTTGTACCAAAATATTGATGGAAGCCACCATTAGTCATGTACTCTACTAATAAAAGACATTAATCTATTCCTCAACATTTTTTTTTTCACTTTTTTTTTTTTGAGACGGAGTTTTGCTGTCACCCAGGCTAGACTACAATGATGCGATCTCGGCTCACTGCAACCTCCACCTCCTGGGTTCAAGCAATTCTCCTGCCTCAGCCTCCCAAATAGCTGGGATTACAGCCCCCGATGCCACACAAGGCTAATTTTTGTAGTTTTAGTAGAGACGGGGTTTCACCATGTTGGCCAGGCTGGTCTCGAACTCCTGACCTCAGGTGATTCGCCTGCCTAGGCCTCCCAAAGTGCTGGGATTACAGGCATGAGCCACCGCGCCCAGCCACAGTGCATAGAGCATCTAAAATATATATCATTTTATTTTCCAAGTGAGAAAAGGAATCAGAGAGACTGAGTAACTTATCCAAGAGCACACAGCTAATGAGTCCAGGAATCAAACCACAGACTGACTGTCCCCCCAAGCACTTCTCTTTCCCCATATCCCACCCCAATAAGACCAAAAGTGACGACTGCCTACCTCTGGTGACAAAGGGATGATGAAGAGAAAACATCTCACAATGTGATCATCTCTGGGTTCCAGAAATGATGGTGACTTTTCAAGACATTTCTGTATTTTTCATATTTTTGTATTTGTTTTAAACACACAGCAGAAGGGTTAAGAGAATGGAACTCAGATTCAGAAAGACCTTGATTCCAGGCTCAGTCACGTAGGAATTATGAGGGCTTACACCCTCCGGTCTTTATTTTCCTAATCTGTTAAAGGGAGATAATCCATTCACTTCAAGATTATTATGAATCAAGTTAGGCAGCATATATAAAGTACTTAGCACATGGCCTAATGCAAAAAAAAAAAAAAAAAAAAAAATCAGAAGAAAAAAAAAAAAGCTTTCCAGAATGTCCCCCTGCTCATCTTCCTCTTATCAGCCTACACAAAAACCATTCCCCAAACACTCAAAACTCTTTGCCATCAGAGGACCTCCAAAATCTAAGATAAGGACCTTTCCCTGTGGCTTTTGTTCTAGTAGCTACCAACACTTCTTGACAGAGATTCATATTCTCTGCATTCCCTGGAGGTGCATCCTGTGCAGGAAGTTGCTATGGGGTCCCTGTGAGGCTGGAGTTCTACTGGTGTTCCTTGCCTAGTCTTGGGAATAGTGGATGATTCCCAGCAGTTGGTGACCTGAGAACAAGCTCTTAAAGTCCAACAACTATTAAAAACAAGGCTTCAGGCCAGGTGCAGTGGCTCACACCTGTAATCCCAGCATTCTGGGAGGCCAAGGCAGGCAGATTACTTGAGGTCAGGAGTTCTCAAGAGCAGCCTGGCCAACATGGTGAAACTGCATCTCTACCAAAAATATAAAAAATTAGCCAGGCATGGTGGCATATGCCTGTAATCCCAGTTACTCAGGAGGCCAAGGCAATAGAATTGCTTGAACTCAAGAGGCGGAGGTTGCAGTGAGCTGAGATTGTGCCACTGCACTCCAGCCTGGGCGAGACAGCAAGACTTCATCTTAAAAAAAAAAAAAAAGAAAGAAAGAAAAAAAAGAAAAAAGAAAAAGGCTTCAGACAGTAAAACTAAAGTGTTTAAAGCTGGATAGAATTTAGAGGCCAAGCCTGACCCCTCATTGGGCAGAGATGGAAGCTGAGTCCTCCAGAGACAAAGGTGCCTGCCTGAGGTCACCTGGCAATGACTGGCAGGGCTAGACTTAGAATCTCAACCATGGCCATACACCTAATTTCTTTCACCCTTAGTCATCCTCATTACTGTTGCTTTCTTTCCAAAATTCCCCCTGGAGTCCATACTGCATCGATTATGAAGTCTGAGGAAGCTCCCTCCAGGACACACCAGCCAGTCCAGGAGGGTTCCATACTGACCCTCTCCCCAGGTGGCTTCCCTTCCCTTGAAGAGCTGAGGAGGTCATGAGAGCACACCTAGACCATCTCCACTCTGACTACCTGGCCCATTCTGCCCACTCATCACTCAGGACCAGCTTCACCCCGCGGATTGACTCTCTCAGCAACACTCACCACTCTGAACTTAGAGTTGCCAAATTCTTTGGCTGGAGGAGACATGGGGGTCACTTCTGAATAGCAATGGGCGCCGCTTGCTGAGGAGCAGCTGCCTGCAGGGAGGCACACCCACAGCACACCTCACCCCAGGAGCACAAAAGGGTGGTCGTCTTCCATTTTGCCGAAGAAACTCATGCTTGGGTTTCCAGCAACAGGTAGACAGCCTGTGGGTGTGGCAGTGTAGACAGGAGCAGGTCGGGCTGGCTCCGAGAACCACGCACAGTCACTCCATACCTCAAACTCCATGTCCCCCTCACACCTCCTGCCCACCACCATCCAGATGCTGCCAAAGGAAAGGTCAGAAAGGGGAAATGTCTTGCTTTTGGCCACCCTGTTAGCCACAGCACTCCACAGTGTATCCACCATGTAACCCAACACGACTGGTACCTACCAGTGACCCGACAGCTCCACGGGGAGGAAGGGGAGGGAAGGAAAGCGAAGTCCTCAAGAAGAGGACCGCATCCTGTAAGCAAAATCATATCCGACCTAGCACTGGGCACGTGCCCTGGCAAGCAAGACGTCTATGCTGCAACAGAGGCAGAGCCTGCACTCCGGGTCTGAATCCCAGCTCCCCACTTGCCAGCACGTAACTCTGGGCAGCTTCCTTCATTTTCTGGGTCCAAATTCCCTCACCTACAAAACAGGACCAACAGTACTACCCAACTGGCTCTGTATCAAGAGCATAGCACATGAGGATGTATATCGCACCTAGTACATTTATTTCCTCACCTGCAGTAGGTACTCGAAAATATGACTGTTGATTACCAGAGTCCATCCATAAATGTTTTATTGAAATAGTAAATTCATAACCCAAGTCTGATTAGAATTGGATTTCCAGAAGCCAAATCCAGTGGTCACTCTACAATAACACAGGGTCTCTTCTTTCCAAACTCCAAACGATGGTGTGCCTGCCACGGCCACACCTGTCAGGCTACACAAGCAGCAAGGGCCCCCTGAGACCTGAACATCAGATGTCTGGCTGGAGGCCTCAGCAGGTCCTTCAACACCATGGCTGGCAGTTCCTAAAAGCTAAAGCTGGTGCGTGAGTGAGCTGATCATGACGGCAGCTTTATAACATGCACCTGACAGATGGCACGTTGACAGTGAGGGGACCTTCTCTGGGCTGGGACAGAGAATGGCAAATCAACCATCACCGGAGCAAGGCTCTTCCAGCAGAGCTGTGAGGCACTGGTTAGAAAGCTGATGGCTGGCTGTAATCTTGAACAATTACATTAATTAAAAGGTGCATCTTTATCAAGCAACATTTCCCAGGGAGAGAGAGGAGTGAGAAACACAAAAGTGGGAAGGGAGGCCGCAGGAAGGGGACCCACTCCCCAGAAGCCCAGCGTGATCTTCGGGCCTCCAGACGGGACCCAAAGAAACCTGGCTGCCCTTTATGTGCCATGAAAAATCAACCCCCACCAAAAAAAAAAAAAAAAAACACTTTCTCACGGTCATGGAGAAATACTAGAAAAATTTATTACAGGGCATGACGTGCTAGACACCTGAAATGAGTGACTGAGAAGAGGGTCTTGGGAGAGTGGAAAATTTTAAATGGGGTACTCAGCATCAGCCTTGCCCTTACTGAGAAGGTTCTAATTCAGCAAAGACCTGAAAGAGGTGAGGACTTCAGCCTCATAGATAACCAGCAAGGAGCATTTCAGGAAGAGGGGTGTCTCTCTGAGGTGCAGACAAATCCTGCACTCTGGGTTTGAATTCTAGCTCCACCACTTCCCAGCATGTAACTCTGGACAACTTTCTTCATTTTTGGGTCTACATTCCCTCACCTACAAAGCAGGACCAACGGTACTACCTGGTTGGCTCTGTATCAAGAGCATACCACGTGAGGGAGGACATATATTCCACCTAGTACATTTACTCACTTGGAGGGGGACTCAGAAATATGACGGGTGATTACCAGAGTCCACCCATAAATGTTTGAAATAATGAATGCACAACCCAAGCCTCTGCAAAGACAATAAATTAGTAGTGTGTCCACATATTCCTTCAATAGCTAAAATACACAGGGGCTGAGCGTCAGAGGGAGGAGAGGAGACAGGGAGGTAAGTGGGAGGCAACAAGGTTACGGAGAGCCTTTCAAGCCATTGTAAAAACTTCAGATTTTACTCTGACCAGCTAGGGAGCCACTGCAGAGAAATGATACATTTCACTTAGATGTTAACAGGATCCCTCCGGCCACATGTTGAAAACAGAACAGACTGCAGACAGAAAAGCTGGAAACATGGAACCCAGTGAGGAAATTACTGCAATAATCCAAGTGAGTGCGAATGGTGACCTGAATCCGTGAAAGAAGGTAAGAAGTAGCTGCTTCTAAATACATTTTAGAGATAGAGAAAACAGAATTCTTGAGGAATAGGTATGAAGTTGAACAGAATGGTAAAGAATGACTCCAAGGTATCTGGCTTAAGCAACTGGAAGGATGAAGTTGCCATCATCAAAGTCAGGGAAACTGCAGAGCAGGTTGGGAGTAAACCATCAGTCACGTTGAGTGCAGGATGACTGGAAGACACCCAGTAGAGATACTAGGTAGGGAAGTGGAGAGGAGTGCTTGAAATTGAGAAAATGCAGAAGTTGCCCTCATCTGGTACTGACAGCCACGAGCGTGCAGGAGACCACCGTGAGGAAGTGTGGAAGGAGCAGAGAGAAGGACTAGGACAGGGACGTGGACTGGATGTGAGACACTCCTATGCTGAGAAGTCAAGAAGAATGTGTCCTCGCAGCCCCTCCTGCAGCACCTCACAGTGCACAATCAGCTGAGCCAGCCGATCCAGCATAGAGGTGTGAAAACCTGTCCAGGTCGTTGGTGTATGGCCAGAACAATGGCACAGGGCAGGGCAAAGATGCTCACCCAGGTCTTCAAGGTGCAGGTGGAGCTGTGTGGCAGTCAGAAGGGAAGGGACCTCCTCTATCCGGCTCCAGGTCTGGTTCTCGTGCACTGCTGCAGCAGTGCTGTAGTTGACAAAGTAAAGACATCCACCCTGGTCCTCCGTGCAGCTGGCACTGTGTCACAATCAGCAGAAGAGGAACACCCCCAACCACCAGGTCCTGAGTGCACAGACGCAACAGTAACACGGCCCACAGGAGGAGACCGCTCACCTGAGTCCTCCAAGAGAAGCCCTGCCACTGTCTGCAGGGTAAGGACACCCACCTGGATCCTTGTGCCAGCCATAGCTGTGCCCCAGTCCGTGGGGTAAGCACTCCCCCAGAGTAAGGACTCCCGCCTGAGTCCTGGCTGCGCAGCCTGTGTTGCCATTCGCAGGGTAATACACTCGCCTGCATCGTGGGTGCCCCGCCACCGCCCTGCCACAGTCTACGAAGTAAGAACGCCCGTCTGGGTCCCTAGTGTGCAGCCACAGCTGTGCTGCTGCCCACAGGATAAAAACTCCTGGCCACAGATGTGCCACAGGTGACAGGATAAGAATGCCCAGCTGGATCTTGGGGTGCACAGCCCCAGTGTGCCTCAGTCCACAGGGTAAGAACATCGCGCCGGTCCTTGGTACCCAGTCGCCGCTGAACTGCTGTCCTCATAAGAATGCCTATCTAGGTGGGTCCTTGGTGCACAACTACAGCCGCGCTGCAGTCCACAGAGTAAGGAGCCTGCCTGGGTCCTCCATACGCAGTCGCAGCTGTGCCGCTGCTCCCAGGGTCATGACGCCTACCCAGGTCCTTGGTGCGTGGCTACAGACTTGCCGCAGTCCTACGGGGAATGATACCAGCTCATGTCCTCAATAAGCAGCTGCAGAATAGCCGCCGTATGAAGGATAAAGATGCCCACCAACATACGCAGTCGCACCCTTGTCGCAGTCCGCAGGGTAAAGACGCTCACCAGGTCCTCCGCAGCCAACTGCAGGGTAGTGTCACCCAGGTAGCTCTCAGCGCCGGCTTCAGCAGCACCAGGCAATCCGCAGGGTAAGAGCGTCTGCCGGGCTCCTCGGCAGCTATCTGCAGAGTAGGGAACGCTCAGCTAGGTCTCAGTGCAGGGCTTAGCAGCGCTGAGATCAGTGGGGTAAAATGCCCGCCCAGGTCCTCCACAGCCATCCACAGAGAAGGACACTCAGCTAGATCTCAGCGCGAGGCTTCAGCATTCCTGCGACCTCCAGAGCCACCCAGATCCTCCGTAGTCTACCACAGGGGAAGACACCCAGCTAGGTATCCGTGCGCGGCTTCAGCAACGTCGCAATCCACAGTGTAAAGAGTCCGCCCAGGTCCTCCGCAGGCTTCCGCAGGGGAGGACACTCAGCTAGGTCTTTGAGCGCGGCTTCCACAGCACCAGGCGATCCGTAGGCTAAAAACGCCCCCCAGGGTTCTTCGCTGCCATCCGCAGGGCAGGGACACCCAGCTAGGTCTCAGTGCACAGCGTCCACAGCACCAGCATCCGCAATATAATAACGCCCGCCCGGGTTCTCCGCAGCCGTCCACTGGGTGGGGACACCCAGTTAGGTCTCAGTGCATGGCTTCAGCATCCCCGCTATGCACAAAGTAACGATGCCTCCTCCCTCCTCATCCTCTACAGCCGTCCGCAGAGGAAGACACCAGCTAGGTCTCAGTGCGCAGCTGCAGCATTCCTGCGATGCACAAAGTAATGGCGCCCACCCTGGTCCTCCGCAGCCCTCCGCAGGGGAAGACGCCAGCTAGGTCTAAGTGCGCAACTGCAGCAATCCAGCGATCCACAAAGTGATGACGCCCGCCCATATCCTCTGCAGCCGCTCATAGAGGAGAACACCCAGCTAGGTCTCAGTGCGCAGCAGCAGCAGCATTCCCGCGATCAACAAAGTAACGACGCCGGCCCAGATCCTCCGCAGCTGTGCACAGGGAAGGACACCTAGCTAGGTCTCAGTGCGGGGCTTCAGCAGCGCTAGGCCATTCACAGGGTAAAGACGCCCACCAGGGTTCTCCATCGCCATCGCAGGGTAAGACACTCAGCTAGGTCTCAGTGCGCAGCTGCAGGAGTGCCGCAATCCGCAATCCGCAAGGTACTGACGCCCTCCGTGATCCTCCACAGCGTTCGGCAGGGGAGACACCCAGCTAGGTCTCTGCGCAGCTGCAGGAGTGCCGCAATCCGCAGGGTAATGACGCTCTCCGGAATCTGCCGCAGCATACCGCAGCGTGGCGCAGCGGAGACACCCAGCGAGGTGTCTGCGCAGCTGCAGTAGTGCCGCAATCTGCAGGCTACTGACGCCCTCCAGAGTTCTCCGCAGCCTTCCGCAGGGGAGACACTCAGGTCTCAGCGAGCAGCTGCAGGAGTGCCGCAATGCACAAGCTACTGACGCCCACCCGGCTTCTCCGCAGCCTTCCACAGGGGAGGACGCATAGTTAGGTCTCAGTGAGCTGCTTCAGTATCCCGGGATCCACAAAGTAACGACGTTCGCCCAGATCCCCCGCAGTCGTCCCGAGGGAAGACACCCAGCTAGGTCTCAGTGCGCAAGTGCAGAAGTGCCGCAGTCTACAGGGTACTGACCACCGCCCGGGTCCCCCACAGCCTTCTGCAAGGGAGACACCCAGTTAGGTCCCTGCACAGCTGCAGGACTGCCGCAATCCACAGGGTACTGACGCCCGCCCGGGTCTCCGCAGGCTTCCACAGGGTAGGAACACCCAGCTAGGTCTCAGTGCCCGGCTTCAGCATCCCCGTGACGCGCGGGGTACTGACGCCCACCCTGGTCCTCCGCAGTCTTCTGCAGAGGAGGACATCCAGCTAGGTCTCTGCGCTGCTGCAGAAGTGCCACAATCCTCAGGGTATTGACGCTCACCCAGGTCTTCCGCAGCGTTCCGCAGGGAAGATACCCAGCTAGGTCTCAGCGCGCGGCTTCAGCATCCCCGCGATCTGCAGGGTATTGGCGCCCACCCGGGTCCTCCGCAGCCTAGAGCAGGGGACTGCGGAAGGAGTACCGCAGTCTTCAGGGTATTGACGTCCACCCGGGTCCTCCACAGCCTAGAGCAGCAGACTGCGGAAGGAGTGCCACAATCCTCAGGGTATCGACGCCCACCCAATTCCTCCGCAGCCTTCTGCAGGGGAGATACGCAGCTAGGTCTCAGTGCGCAGCTTCAGCATCCCCATGATCCGCGGGGTACTGATGCCCACCAAGGTCCTCCGCAGCCGTCAGCAGGGCATTAAAATAAGCAGGGTAGTGACATCCAGCCAGGTCTCCGTGCATGGCTTCAGGAGTGCCGCGATTCACAGGGTATTGATGGTCACCCAGGTCTTCTACTGCAGTATGCAGGGTCGGGACACCCAGTTAGGTCTCGGTTTGTGACTTCAGCCGCAACATGATCCGCGCAGTAAGGACGCCCGCCAGCCCAGGTCCTCCATGTACTACTGCGGCTCTGGCGCAGACTGCAGTGGAAACACCCCCGGTCGTACGTCCGGCCCCGCCCTCAGCCACTCCCTTCCTGGGCACCATTGGGGCCCAGGAGCAGGGCTGTGCTCGCACCGGATCCGAAGCAGACTCTGCATTCAGGCTCACGTGCTCTGGAAGGGGAGGGTGCTGGAGATGAGGGCGGCTGTGCGTCTGCGAGCTGTGAAGGCTGTTTGCGACTGTAATCTCGCTCACCGGAGACAGGCCCTGAGGATGACTCTGTGTCCTAGACTGCGGGTATTTACACGGGGCCTCTTCCGTGCCTTTCCGAAGCGAAAACCTGGGTGGGTTCGGGGGCGTCAGCGCTAAAATCCTATAGGCTAAGTTCCAGGGCCTTCTTGCTTTATTAACTAAAGGACTAGAAACAGCCTCAGAGCGCTCCCTGGAGGACCATTTGTGACTTACTAATTTCTAACAAAAAGTTGAAATTAAGAAATTTCCACCTTTTTATGCTTTTGTACATGGAGTGCTATTTGAACCATTTATGTTTTCTTATTTGTCCTTCCTCTTCTAGCCACAGGCCATCTTTTGGCCAGGAAGCTTTAGTCCAAATCAAAATGAGCATATTTTTTTCTTTGAGAGGAAGTCTTGCTCTGCCACCCAGGCTGGAGTGCAATGGTGCCATCTTGGCTCACTCCAACCTCTGCCTCCCAGATTCAAGTGATTCTCCTGCCTCACCCTCCCAAGTAGCTGAAATTACAGGTGCACACATGCCTAATTTTTGTATTTTTACTAGAAATGGAATTTCACTATGTTGGCCAGGATGGTCTTGAACTCCTGAGCTCAGGTGATCCACCCACCTCTGCCTCCCAAAGTGCTGGGATTACACACCTGAGCCACTGTGTCTGGCCATTAAAATAAGCATTTTAACATACATTTTTAGGTGCTGATCACAGAGAAATATTTGAAAATTCTGGTTACTATGAATTTGGGTTGGTTTTGTAGGGTCTTCTTCTTCTTTTTTTTTTTTTTTTTTTTTTTTTTTTTTTTTTTTGAGACATAGTTTTCCTCTTGTCACCCAGGCTGGAGTGCAATAGTGCAATCTCGGCTCACTGCAACCTCCACCTTCTGGGTTCAAGCAATTCTCCTGCCTCAGTCACCCAAGTAGCTGGGATTACAGGCATAAACCACCACATCCAGCAAATTTTTGTATTTTTAGTAGAGATAGGGTTTCACCATGTTGGCCAGGCTGGTCTCGAACTTGTGACCTCAGGTGATCCACCCACCTCAGTCTCCCAAAGTGCTGGGATTACAGGTGTGAGCCACCGCGCCCAGCCTGGTTTTTTTGTTGTTGTTGTTGTTGTTGTTGTTGTTGTTTCCTTTCTTTTTTTTCTTTTTGGTAAATTTTGCATGAGGAAAAGAATGTCTTCAGAGTTGGGAAAAATATTTATTTCATGATATTCTGGTATACCAATATTTAAATTGCTATTTGGAGTGTCTTATCCCAGTTAAATATCAGATTGGCTCCAGAAAATGCATATTGGAGAGTAGTTTGCTTTTTGTTCCTTGTGGTTTTATATGCTGTTTTGTTGGTTTGTATCTGCCTAGTTACCAGAGTCCAAACTGTAACAGAATGTAGTTAAAACCAGTGATTGATGTAACTTATGATGCTTTGTAAGAGACAATAAATGTGGTATTTGGGGTTGTTGCTGTGATTACTAGTGCAACTCAAAATTATTGCTTCTCTCAAAGTTTATAATACTCTGTGTTAACTTTAATTTGAAAAAATGTGTCTAATGTGTTTTCCTGACTACCCAGGTGGAAATGAAAGAAAGAGATGTAATAGACTCATGTGAATTTAATGGAAAATCTTAGCCTGGGTCTCAGAGAAATTGAAATTCTTATAATGTCTTAAGTAGGTGTTTGGCACATACTGCTAGACAATAAATATTTGTCCAATAAATCAAATACCAGCCTCCCCCTACCACACACACACACACACACAGACATGAGGGAGGAGAAGACATAGTTTACCATGTTCTCTCCCACACACAACTTCCTCTTTGGCTGGTCCACACACAACTCTTGGTTTGGTTTGGTATGGACCTGCCTAGTTCACTGCTTACTTCTGTCTCCATCTTCTGATTAGAGTAGGTTGAAGGGAGGACAGAAGGAGAGAGACTGGAGAAGTGAGCAGAGACAAGTTTTTCTGGAGGCTGGCCTGTAAAGGCCAACAAGAATGGCAGTGTGGACTCAGAGGACACATGGCTGCCTCTTGCACTTGATGCTATCTTGCTGCATGATTCTGGGCAAATACTTTCAAGTTCTGCCTCTCACTCTGTCCACCTGCAGAGCGAGGGACTGAGCAGGGTAAAGCTCAACCCCCCACAGGCCTGCAGTTCCCATTTTGAGGGAGTTGCAACGCTGAGTGTCTGAAGAGCCAGGGTCATGTCTGACTTAACAAGATGATGCACAATCCTCACCAAACAAGCACCCAATGATGAAGGGATGCCAGAAAGCAGGAATTCCACTAGCAGAAGGAGGCATGAAAGACCTGCCACTCCCCACTCCCACAGCACAGACAAGAGGACCGAGGGATGAGGTAACAACAGAGGGTTAGCAGTAGGGTTTCCTCATACTCAGCCTGAGACACCCTCCTTACTTACATCAGCGCTCTCTTCCAGACCCTCGATGACAATTGTTTAGGAGCTTCCCTTTTTCAGAAGCATTTTGAATGTAGCATTATTGGGGCAAACATTTACCTCCCTGTGCCTCAGTTTCCTCATCTGTAAACCAGGACTAGCAATAGGACCCACCTTGGAGAATTGTGAAGATTTAATGACAGAACTCAAGTGAGGCAGCGCCTCTCACCAGGGGCAATTCTGTCCCCAACCCCACCTGCAGGGGAGCTTTGGCAATATCTGGTTGACATTCTGGTTGGTACAAGTGATTGGGGCAGGAAGGGACCCTACTGGCCTCCAGTGGGTTGAAGTCAGGGATGCTGCTAAACATCCTATATCCTGTACCCACCCCCAATGACAAAGAATTATCTAGAAAAAATGTCATAGTGTTGCTGTTGAAAAGTCCTGATGTGAAATCTTAGAATAGTGCCTAGAATCTAATAAGTAGCAATAAAGAATAGTTGATACCACATTACTAATGATACCATCATGACTACAAAGCACTCTCCTTAGCCATGATGCTATCTCAGCTGGTCTTCGCAATGACCCTCGGAGATGCACACTACTATTCTTTTTACAGATGAAGGTACTGAGAGGTTCTAAGACAAAATGTGACTTGCCAAGAGTTGCCCAGCTAAGAAGAAACAGGATCAGTCTTGAACAGGGGCAGCCCAACTCCTGTGTTCTTTCTACCACTCCACCCTCCCACCTGGGAGAGAGAGGCAGTGTATACCAACAGCTGATTCCTGAGCAACAGAAATACGTGCTTTTGAGCGTATCAATGAAGACATCTGAAGAAATAATTTATTGGCATGCATCTCTAAATCCAGACGCTGGACCATCCCTTTGCTTCCTATGTTTATTCATTCACTCAGCAGTTACTTAGCACTTATCCTGGGTACCAAGCATTGTACCATATGCCAGGCTGGAGACGCAGGGATGAAACTGTCTCCTGGGAGGGCAGATCTGTAAACAAAGAATGACAGTAGAATACATGTGCTACACTGCATGCCAGGGCTGTCAGCTATAAGCACAGAGCTATGGAGCCAGAGGAAAGACCTCTGCAACAGCTTGAATGGAACCAGAAGGGCTCCCCGCTCTGCGATGGGTCTTGAAGAATGAGGCGTTTTCTAGGAAGATCAGTGAAGAAAGATGTTCTTGGAAGGGAGAACTATGAAGCAACATGGCATATCATCAGGAACAAAGATGACTGAGACCCTGAGGTCTCTGAGACACGCACAGGCCCTTGCAACAGTCGGATATCTACGTGGGCACTCACGATCTTAGACAAATAATATGCAAGTAGTATGATGGCAGGATGGGGGCAGATGTGAACTATCTAGGGAAACAGATGAAAGAGGCCAAGTTTCCCCCCCAGGTTTTCAGCCGCGGTCTGAAATGCAGCAGCTCTGAGGCAGGGAGATGACAACACAGGCGGCAGGAATGCTGCGTCACACACAGGTGCTGCGAAAAGCTATGACACACACCCTCCTGGGGGTGCCATTCCCCAGCCCAGGCACCAGGCTTGGACCAGCTGTAGTTACCCAGCTAACAGAAGAATGATTCACACCAACAAGCGTACTTCTTAAACATCCTTCTTGTGATTAGGACATTTCCCAGAGTTGCCGCGAACTGAAGCCTCACTTCCTCTTTCTAACCCTTTTAGAAACAGTGTTAATGGCGACATTTAACGACATGGAGCTCCCTGAGTTGACTCTGCCTCTGCTTGCCCCCTGGGCCTGTCATCCACGCTGCATCGTGGCAGGGTCCCGCTCAGCAGCAGCCCTGACTGCATGGCTCCTGGGACAGCCCAAATGTACTTAGGCACCACTTGGCCAGCTCCCGCCACTCACCCCGAGGACTGAAGGTTATACAGATACACAGACCTAGTCCACCCTCCGCGAGGTCTCCCCTTTCCAATCCCAGGTCATAAAGTCCTAGGTTCCTGTTTCTTACTGTGATTAGCAGCATATCATTATCATTAGTGGCCTCACCCAGAGGCCTCATCTCAAGGGAAATAGTGCTTGACACATCATAAATGCTCTATAAATATATGGCAAACTGATGGATGAATTGGTAATTTATTCTGAACACTCAGCGCTTCTCTTGAGACTTTGGCTCACACTGTTGAATCTGTCTCCTCCTGGTTATCCGGTTTGACTCCCTGGGCTGGTCAGATGGCTCCTTCCTGGCCACAGTACAGGGTCCTTCTTCCTGGAACCACTGGGCCTCCTCATTGTCAAGAGAGAAAGAAATAACTCTACTTCATAGACACCTGCTTAGGAGACAAAACAGAGCGCCATGTGTATAAACCTCCTGATGTGCCTTATCTTTTCACACTTCCCTCCCTTTGAGCACCCTGTGGACCTTTCTGGAATGAGCTCCATCTACCCTTCTCTTGCCCACCTGGTAAACACCTCATCTCCTCCAAGACCAAGGGGTACCTCCTCTGTGAAGCCTTTCCTCAGCTCCTTCTCCCTGCCCTCCTTATGTCTCCTCTGGGACACTTTCTTTTTGTCTTTAATCACATCTTCATTATCTAACTTACCCTGTGGTGGGGGGAGGCTCCAGGAAGGAGACAGACTGCATGCGGTCTGAATTGCAGACCACCAGAGGGTCTATACTCAGTGAGAGGGCCAGCGGGCAGCGTTTCCAGGCTGGCCACTCCATCACAGGAGACCTCATGTGGCAGAAGGTCTCTCATTTTTCCTTAAAAGCAGAAAGGACAAGAACGAGTGATGAAAGGTCCAAGCCTATCCAAAGAGCTAAATCACCAAGTCAAATGTGGATTTTGTAATGATGAATTAAAAAAAAAAAAAGTCTGGTGCTCAGATCAAAAAGCAACACCAATGACAAAGTGCTGGATGATGAATCACACAGGGCTCAGCTCAACATTCAGAACAAAGGCAAGGTCAGTGCTGCCGGGGCGAGAGCCTCTCTGCCTGTTTCCTCATTCAGCTCCTGAACGACGGCCATCAGAGCGGAGGCCCTGGGTCCCAAAATCTCAGCACCAGGTTTGCATTTTTGGGTCAGACAGCCGTTCACAGAAAAGCCAGAAGAGTTGCTGACAGGTGCCTAGGAAACTGATTTTGACTGAAGATCAAAAAGAATTTCCCAACTATCAGTTATCCCAAAACTAGACAAGATGCCTGAGAGGGGACTGCCGGTTCCTAGGCAAGTTCACACAACATCGGTCCCTGAGGAATGCAGGTCAAGCCAGGCCTCACCAAGATGCCTGCAGGGTGAGTAGATGCCATGGCCTATGGGGCTGCTGGGATGGCCGTTCAAAGCAACCATACACGGAGGGGCAGACATCAGCCGTGTTCTTGGTCGGGGGCTGCGGGGGGCGGAAGTGAGGTGGGACAGGGAAACCCAAGCTTTGGAGCGAGAGAAACGGACTGAAGTCTCTTACTGACCGGCTGTGTGACCTCGAAACGGCCACTTCACCTTTGAGGCTCAAACTCTTCCCGTGAAAAAGCAGGATAACGCCAACCTCAAATGTATTGTTATGAGAACAAAGTAAGGTAGCCTATATAAAGGGCTTGAACAGTGCCAAGCTCCACAGAGATACGCAGAAACACAGATCCCTTTCCTGTGTTTCTCCTTGAATAGTACTGATCTTTACATCCCTGGCAATTAGCAAAGTGCCTGGCACATAATACAGTCTTAATAAACATGTGCAAACTTTCACATTTCAGTGGCGCCTCTGTTCAAAACAGGAGTTCGGATCCTGAGCTCCACGAGTGCTGGCAGTCTAAGAATCTCCGGGCATAGAGAGGAGATTTTGTGCATGTGTCCTTTCTTTTGAGGGAATGATCCATGGCTTTAAATTAGAGATTCAAAGGAGTCCTTGGCCAAAAATACAGCAAGGACCACCGTACTACAGGCATTGAAACCACCACTGGGAGCATAGCCTTCTTCTCCTCCTCTCTACTCTGCTTTCAAGTCCCGATTCAATTCAAATCCCCTCCTCTGAAGTCTCAGAGCACTTACTGTCTGTACAAGGTCTTAGTAATTATGAAATCTCAGATCCACAGGAAGGTAGAAACGGAAGGCTTTTTACGGTCATTCCTTTGTTTATTCGCTAAGTGTTCAGTTCAGCTCCTCCAATGCACCAGGCATGGCGCTCTATGCTAAGACCAGAACATCAAGTAAAATGGAACAGTCCCCGCCCTCCAGACAACTGCAACAAAGATAAAACTAAGTAACTGAATAACTGTCATTGTAAGAGAACCAAAGGATGCTATGAAAGGGACATGAAGCCGAGCCGTCCAGAATTGGAGGCAAATGTTACTGTGGGAGCAGCCCTTAGTTCCAGCAATGCCTCTCAGAAGTGACACCTGAGAATGGAGGAGGAGGCAGCCAAGTGCAAGGGCGAAGAGGAATGGTGCCGCAGGCAGTAGGTAAGTATGGCCAAGGCTTACAGGCGAGAGCATGGGAATCATTTCCTTGAGGCCAGGCCACAAGACAGCCATGGGAAGAGCTGAGGCAAGACTGGCCAAGGGTGTGGGCTTTATTCTAAGGGAGGTGGGAAGGTATGCATGGTGCACTCTGATTGGGGGTCACAGAGGCAGCACGGAGACTCAATCTGTACAGGGCAGAGAGGAGTGAAACATTTAAAGTCTGGCAGTTTCCATCTTGCCCACAATTTAGGCCAGGAAGAGCAAGTATGGGGCTCTTGGTTTTCAAAATGTGTGTGGTGGGGGTGGGGTGTAGGGAAACGAGACAGACATGCACATATATATGCATGTAGATATGAGGATACATGTGTTTATATATAGACAGGCTATCCTCTGGGTGATATCTGAACTCAAAATTCACTGATTCATAAATCTGTGGAGGATGAATAGAGAAGGGGGTGGGCGGGGGGTTGAGAATTTCCCAGTACAGTCCTCTGTTTCCAAATAAGGAAACTGAGTCCTAGAGAAGGTAAATAGCCAAGTATACAATTATCAAATAAGTCTCTTAGTTATTTGGAAAACCAGAATCAGAAGCCAAACTGCAGATGCCCAGCCCTGCGCCCACAGGCTCTAGGGGCACAGCCCACAGCCCGTCATCACGCATCTTAGATCCCTGGCAGCCTCTCAGAGTGGATGGGCAGCACTTGCTCAATTCTGATGAGCTCGTTTGGTCTTTCATCCCCAACCCAGTCACATAGAAGCTCTGCACCATACCCAGCACAGTGCCTGACCCAGAGAAGGCGCTGAAAGTGAAGTGTCCATTTGACTTCACAGCATTTTGGTAGTACAAATCTTGCATTCGCCCCCTTGCCCAGGGCCTTCCCAGCCCCCACAGCTACTCCTACCCTCAGGCCTCCCAGGTGTGTATGACCAGGAAGCTAAGTTGAAAGGATGAAGCCTTTTTGAAGGGTGGTTGTCAGACTCCCCCACCTTAGAAGAGCATCTTCCTGATGGTGTTTTTGGTTTGGTTTGTTCTCTGTTGTGTCCCAGTGCCTAGAAGCACACGCAGTGTGCAGAAGGCCCTCAGCAAGCATGCAGGGAATTCACTGGCCGGATGTTCCCCATGACCCATGCAGCTACTATTTGGCTTCAGCGAGAGCAGTGTGACATTTATCTGTTATGTATTTGGGGGATCTGTGAAGGTTTCACTTGAAGCAGCAACATCCTATGACTAAGAATAGATTGAAAACCACTATCCAGAGGGGAGATTTTTTTTTCTTTTCCTTATTTCGAGAAGCCTTTTTACTTACTGAAAAACAGTGCAATATAAATGGAGTTTCCAAAAACCAAAACAGAGGTAATTTATAACTACCCAAAATACTTTACTTTTCCTTTCCAATTCTGAAACAAATGTGATTCCAAAATGCCTCTAGGTACATGTTCAGATTTTATAAAAATTACATAATGAAAGTGATGTCTCACAAGCAAAGGGAAGGTGAGGTCGACACAAGCCTCTCGCCATCTGTGGGCAGAGCACAGAGACAAACAGAGGCCCCCCCCACCTGCTGAGCACCAGGAGGACACCCCGAGTGACTCCAGGACATTCTGAGATGGGGAGGGGGCACTATTAATCACTCCTGGGCAGTATGAACAGGGCCTGTCTCGGACAAACCGGGACATAGGTCAGTCTGGTAATAACCAGCAGCAGGTCATTAAATGCAAGGTCACCATTGGTCAAAATGGATGATGATCATCTGGGAGGGTCAAGTCCTACAAAATATGATTGCCACTCAAAAATATGAAGGGAAAACAGACCACGTGGCACAGTGATACAAACATATCTGGGTCTAAATTCCAGGCCTGCCATTTACTAGGTGCATGACCTTGAAAAAAATACTATATGATGTATCCCTCAGGGTTAAGGATTAAATAAGAAAAAAAAATATGAGTGTAATCTACTGCACCCTACTGTGTTCAGAGGGTTGTGGGTATAGTGAGAAGCAGCTAAGGGGTCAATGGTGCCTTCCCATTCCACCCCGTCAAAAACTGAGGGATATGGGGCAAGTTATTGAACCTCCCAAAAAATTCCTTTCCTCATTTGCCAACCAATAACCTCTCCCACCTGACAACATCAAAACAGATGACAGACACAGCCCCGTGTTTTACCCTGGACCACCCCGGCCGCCCAGGTCACTTTCCTGATCTGATGAACGCTGAGGAAAGTCAACAGAAGCTGGGGGACTGGGCTTTGAATCCTTGTAAAAATTAATTACACTTAAACCCTTCATGCTGAACATGCTCTGTATGCTCCTCCTGATCTGCTTCCACCCTGTGCTGTGTTCCAAGAGGCAGACTCAGGTGACAGTATCAACAGGCTCCGCATGCCCCTGAGCTTCTGGCCAGGCTCAGCCCATGGGAGGCAACAGAGGAGACAGCAGAGAGTAGGGCTGCAGCCGTTGCTCCCCTGACCCCAGACTGCCAGGCTCTGCTCTGCTCTTCCCAAAGAGCCCAGCTGCCCTCCGGCAGCAGCTCCCCCTATAGCAGCTCCCCTCTGCACCCCCTGCAGCAGCTCCCCCATGCTCCCCCTGCAGCAGCTCCCCCGTAGCAGCTCCCCCCATGTTCCCCCTGCAGCAGCTCCCCCTGCAGCAGGTCCCCCCTGCACCCCCTGTAGCAGCTCCCTCCATCCTCCTACTGTAGCAGCTCCCCTCATGCTTCCCCTGCAGCAGCTCTCCCTGCAGCAGATCCCCCTGCACCCCCTGCAGCAGCTCCCCCTGCACACCCTGCAGCAGCTCTCCCCTGAACACCTTGTAGCAGCTCTCCTCTGTACCCCCGTAGCAGCTGCCACTATGCTTCCCCCATAGCAGGTCCCCTCTGCACCCCCTGTAGCAGCTCCTCCCATGCTCCCACTGTAGCAGCTCCCCTCTGCACCCCCTGCAGCAGATCCCCCTGCAGCAGCTCCCCACCGGTTTGGGTAACTGCTTCCTCTTGTCCTACCGGGAGGGTCTAAAGCCCCCAGCTGCTGCTAGCCCCAGGCTGCTTCCCATGCCTCCTGGGTTTCCCTTCACCACGCAGGCCCTTGGAAAGTCCCCTTTATTAAACTGTCCCCAGTCACCCCTCTGAGTATGCTGCCTGTTTCCTGTGGGGCCCTGACTGATACATCCATTAAAAGTCCCTTCCTTTTTCAGTTACTCCTCAGTTTGGGCCTTAAACCTAGCACAGGCTGACCAGATTCCCTGAGGCTCAGTGAGGTCAGCTCCTCCTACCAGGTAAGCTCAGAGGTCACTGCCTTCAACACACCCATCCAGACTCTTCTCCACCTGCCTCTGCCCAGGCTGGCCTCAGCACCTTGGCTGCCAGCTCCATGAGCACCCTAACCCCATGCTGTGCTCCTTGGTCACTTTGCTGTTGCTGCCCCTGGAACGTGGTGGGGGGAAGCAGGAGCACAGAGAACAATGTACATTCCCCACACAGCCCCCTACCTAACAGCACCTGGAACAAGGTGGGCACTCAGTGACAGCTGCACTGATGCCCGTGAGCAGAGCGAGACGCCCAGAGCAGGTCTCCCTAAGATACAAACCCGGGTGCACACGCTCACGTTTCTCAGGCATGAGAGTCATTCATTCATTAAAAGAGTCCCAATGTATGGATGAGGACAACATAGAACTTTCCTTCAAAACAGAGGTAAAACAGAAAGGAAAGACACTGACAGCAGGATTTGCAACTCACTGGTAAGAACAAGGCAAGATACTTTGTCCTGGAAAAGTGATCAGTGTGACAGATTAATATACAGAAAACAGTGGGCAGATAAAACTCCTTAAAATATTTATGACTTTCGAGTGACTCTGAAAAGAAGCAAGCTCTCCCTGTATGTGCCAGCACACTCCATCAACGGGGACATTTTAATAAGGTGACTCCTGCAGGAGGCTCAGGCACAGGCGCCATGGCAGGACCTGGTGGTATGTTTCATAAAATATTCACAGCTTTCTCCAGAAAAGAACCTCTTTGGGTAGCCCTTCTCCTTCATCAATTTGGCCATGTTCATAAACAGAGGAGGAATAATAAAACTGACACGCCAATGGGAAGCTTCAGCTCGCCTTGCCTTGGGCGCGAGGAGATAACGGAGAATTCCAGATGTTGGTAGGACAGGTGCGAGGAGAGTAATGGAAAATTCCAGATAATGGTCGGAGCTCCCCTCCAGTAAGCCTCCATTTCATGTCAGGCACAGGGCTGGACACTGGAGATGCATTATTTTTCACCCTCTCAACAGATCTGTGAGCTGTCCCCATCTTTCCAGAAGAAACTACAGGTCACAGCGGGTTCATCATCATCTCCTAGTCTCATAACAGCCTGTCAGATAGAATGGCCACATTCACAGGTGAAGACACTCTACTTAGAGGCCCCACTTTTAATAGGTGGCCTTGCAGATCATGAGCTGCAATTCGAAGACATTCTACTTAGAGGCCCCACTTTTAATAGGTGGCCTTGCAGATCATGAGCTGCAATTCAAACCCAGGTCTGTCTGATTTGGGGGCTTGCATCATGCTATATCCCAGACATATCGCTATTTTTTAAATTCCTTTTTTTTATTTTTTATTTTTGAGACTGAGTCCCGCTCTGTCACCCAGTCTGAAATGCAGTGGCACAATCTCGGCTCACTGCAACCTCCACCTCCTGGGTTCAAGTGATTCTCCTGCCTTAGCCTCCCGAGTAGTTGGGACTACAGGCATGAGCCACTGCACCCAGCCTAAATTCCTCTTTTCTTGACTAAAAAAAAATTCTTCCACATAATGTTTCCTTTGCTTACTTATATATGAGAGAGCAGTTGGGAATTTCAGGGGTTGGAAATATGTCTAATATTATGTGGGGAACAGAGAGATGGGTGAAGAAAGGAAAGAGCACAGGCCCAGCGGTGACCGATGTCCTGTGAAGTTTCGACAAATAGAGCATAGTCCACTGGACACAGGTGCTTCATTTCAGGGAGAATGACACAAGCAGCGCCATCCCAGGCAGCATGTGCTGTGTCATGGGGAGGCTGAAGCCTGCTCTCAAACTCATGGCGGCTGGGACGGTATTTCCAGCAGGACCATCAGGAAAGTGTCCAGAAGTAGGCAGCACAGAAGGTGGGCCTTTGAGAATGAAATGACACAGATGTTTGCCATCACTTACCATGGCAGGATGAACTGTTTTCATACGGCAAAAATGTCGGGTGGTGATTTCTATGTTAAGGATGGGGACAGAGACCACCCCTTCCCGGCTTTAGGGTTGCAGGAACAGGCACCTGCCTGGCCACTCACCGCTCAGAGGGAGTCCTGGGTGTGGGGAAGTAAGGGAGGAGACGCCAGGCAGGCTCAGCAGGGACCTTCCACTGTGAACCTGGGCTCTGCCTGTCCCTAGGAAGCAACAACTTCCATTTCCTACACCCCAAGTCACAGAGGCAGGTTCCTCAAGTTTTGGGGGATAAGTTCAACTCCAGGGAGGGAAGTCCACATGAGTAGAACTGATAAACTGAATTCTTCGCTGCCAACTTGATGAATGGTGCACGTGGAGTTTTCACCTCCCAACCTTTAATTGGCCCTCAACTCAAAAGGCCCTCTACATGTCCACATTAGAGTCCCGGACACAGTCAAAGCCTGTGCAGCCCGCTCATCCACAGAACTTCTGGCTCATTTACATAAGAGCTGCCTCAAAGTCTCTGATCAGAACTGATTGTTTCCAGAATCCCTCCCTAAGCCCTTCCTTTGAGTGAGGTGCCTCTCACCTACTTCAGCAGCACCCAGTAGCGCCTCTGGTCGCGTGGCTGGTGGCTGGTCTGAGTTCCTCACAAAACTCACTCTGCTTCCAAGCAGGGACTGTTACTCCTGTTTCCAATCCCATCACCTAGACTAACACCTCCAGGTCAGAAGGCACTCCTTACATTTGAGGAGTCAATGCAACACCATCCCCAGGCCATTTTCCAGCAAACCAGTCAACAATGAATGCCTCTACGTGCCTAGCGATGGGTTCATAAGGACGAAAAGAACTGAAGGAAAGAAAAAAAAAAACCCTCCCAAAAGAAAATATTCCTAACAGCAACTGCTGACGCTGCAAAAGACACATGACACTTGAGGGCCATGTAGTCCAAAGTAGAAATCTGATATCATAATGTCATTAATTTGAGTGTTCTCATCGACAAAAATTTGAATTAAGCTTGATCAGAAAGATGACATTAATGTAGCCATCCTTGGCACTTTGTGGTAAAATCTTTAATCCCAGCACAGGATGGAATCATAATAGGACCATCCGTCACTGATGCAATCATTTTCTAATTGCTTTTAGGCCCCGGGTCATTACATCCAAGACTTAAAGACAAAGGAGGAGGGAAGAGGTGCAGTGCCTGTGATTAGGAGAGCAAATACGTGGCACGTGAGGAGGAAGCATATGGGAGCGGGAGGGAGAACTGCAAAGCCTCCTTGGACACACACAAGGTTTCTGCAAGAGGAAGGAAGTAAAAGGAGCCAAGAGACAAGAGGAGGGAGGGAATTGTCGATGATCCGGAATATGTGGGTAATAACATAGGACTCCATGAAAAAGATGCAATATCCACGGAATAATACATTCAATTAAGTTCAATCAAGAGTCTGACCACCTCCTGAGAGCTGGGTCTGTGCTAGACCATGGAAGGAAAGAGAAGAATAAAGCAGGATACTTCCTGACTGAAGGAAGCCCACAATGGAAGCAAAGTACAACGGCAGGTAATAAATGACAATAGAGTTTGCTAATTGTAGCAATAAAAAGTGCAGCCATGGGGAACTGGCTCCAGGAACCCCACAAACACCGAAATCCTTGATTCTTGAGTTCCGGTATAAAATGGCACAGTATTTGCATGTCACCCACATTCTCCTGTGTACCTTAAATCATCTCTAGGTTACTTACTTACAACCTAATACAATGTAAGTGCTTTGTAAACAGTTGTTTTTGGGTTTTTTGTTGTTTTTTTTTTTGAGACGGAGTCTCCCTCTGTCGCCCAGGCTGGAGTGCAGTGGCATGATCTCAACTCACTGCAACCTCCACCTCCCGGGTTCAAGCAATTCTCTGCCTCAGTCTCCCGAGTAGCTGGGATTACAGGCACCCACCACCGCACCCAGGGAATTTTTTTGTATTTTTAGTAGAGACGGGGTTTCACCACTTTGACCAGGTTAGTCTTGAACTCCTGACCTCATAATCCACCCGCCTCGGCTTCCCAAAGTGCTGGGATTACAGGTGTGAGCCACTGCACCTGGCTGTTATACTGTATTTTTTCGGTTGTATTATTTTTTTCCTCCAAATATTTTCAATCTATGGTTGCTTGAATCTAAGGATGTGGAACCGGTGGATGCAGTAAGGCCTAGCTGTAGAGTGAATGCACAGAGCAGGGGCTGGATAATCACCTGGGAGAAGCGGCCTGGCGAAGGGAAGAGCGTACAGCCTTTGGAACCAGATTTGGGCCTAAAGGTTTGTTCCACACTTTTGGGCTATGGGACACTGAGGATGCTGTGCCCAGGGCCCTTGTTCTCCTTCCAAGGGCCAGTAATAGTCACCCTCCAAGGGACGGTGTGACGAGTGAATGTGACAGTGCTCGTGAACACCTACAAGAACACCTGGCACACAGCAGGTGTGGATTATGATTATTATTGGAGGAAGGAAAGACTGCATAGAAGGCAGTGCCTGAGCACAGATTGGAAGGAGCTCATGAGCATAAAAGGTGAGGAAGGCTGTTCCCAGCAGAGGGGGCAGCAGGCAAAGAGGTGTGATAAAGAACAGTGAGCCCAGGAACTGCACGCAGGATATGAGGGGACAGGGAGAGGCAGGGGCAGGGTGTGTGTCTGTCTGATGGGCTAAGGGGGTAAATTTTTTATTCTTAAGGCAATTAGCAGTAATGAAAAGGTTTAAAGTCGGGTGAGATGTGATCGTACCAGCATTATAGAAAGACCATGCTGGCAGCTATATGGAAGCTGGACAGGGTGTATTTTGCACCTGTTAAAAGAATCCACGACCACCATTCGGAGGCAGAAAATTCATACCTAAAAGTAACGATTATCACTCCCCTAGAGGCACCAATTCTGCATGTGATGTGTTCTCTTCTTGTGAAATTTCAAAGGAATCCAGTTAAGCAGCCAACTAAGCACTCAGTTTTTTTCCTTTGAGAAAAGGTAAGAATTGTACAGAACCTGAGGGAAGGTGATGAGTCATTTGTTTGGCACTGCCGTTATTTTACTGATGCTGATGCCTGTAATTTACATATTTTAGGGGACCATTTTAAAGAGTCACATATATCTCTCCAGCACTAAAATTGATTCATGATGCTATTGTGTTTTAAAGACAACAAATGCTTGCTGTGGTTCTGAGTAGAAGTTACCCCAGGCGCTGCTCAGGTCTGAGGTACACCCTTCTGGCAGCAGCTGACAAGCTAGAGAAGTGATCTACGGTTTCTCAGTCCAAAGGTACCCTAGAGGTTTCCTACAGTGGGGGGAGCAGCAGTGGTGGGGCTGAGTGGGCGGAGTTCAGGCTCTCCCACACCAACCACCCAGATGCAGCCAGAGCAACCGGTCACAGGCTGGATCGACACAAATAGGAGGAGATGTCCTCTCACCTGAAGTTCTAACACCGCCCTATTCTGACCCTTGAGCTAGCAGGGTACTAAGGGAAGAGAAGAGTCTTTGGAGTCTGAGAGTCTTACTGACTTAACTGTGCACATCATTTTGACACACTAAGACTCAGTTTCTCCATCTGTAAAGTGGAGATAATATGTTCTTTGTAGACTGGTGTAAGGATAAAAATGAGATGATACATGCAAAGTGCTCACCACACAGTACGCATATCTTAGTCTATTTTGTACTGCTGTAATAGAATGCCTGAGACTGGGTACTTTATAAGGAGCAACTAGCTCACAGTTCTGGAGGCTGGGAAGTCCAAGATCAAGGCTCTAGCAAGTGAGAGCCTGGTTTCTCTGCTTGCGAGATGGTACCTTGCGTGCTACATCCTCTGGAGGAGGACACGCTGCTTCCTCACATGACAGGAGGACAGAAGGGCCAAGAGAGCTCACTCCCCAAAGCTCTTTTATGAAATCATTATGCCCACTCATTAGAGTGGGGCCCTCATGCCCTAATCACCTCTTAAAGGCCCCACCTCTTAACATTATTATACTGGCAATTAAATCTCAACATGAGTTTTGGAGGAGACAAACATTCAAACCATAGCAAGGCATATGGTGGCAGCTTTTATTTAGTGCTGAGCAGTGAAAAAACAAACATAGGAAGTGAGTGAGCCTCTAACATGCTACATAACAGAACTCATTGAGCAGCAAAAGTAAGCTTGATGTTTTTTTCTCTCAAAGAGAATTTGGAAAATAAATTCTGATTCATCACTACAGTTACAAGATACAACATCAAATGTACATTGTCTAGAAAACAAAAAATAGATTTCTCTCACGCTAAAGAGCTTCAAAGACCAACAATGCATTTGTGATTTACCTCTCAGAACTGAACTATACCGTTTACCTGTAACCACTAGGAATTTGAAATAATAACTGTGTAACTAATTTAGAGCTTACAAAGTCCATACAAATATATTTTCTCATTTTTACCTCATAAACTCTATGAAATGGTCACTATTAATCCCATTTAAATCAGAAACCAAGATTTGCTCCAGGCAAAGCTCCATGAGATGCATGTGGGTGGTGCTTTGACACCGAGGAGGGAGACCCCAGTGGCTACAGCACCCACACAACAGCCCAGCTGCCTGGAAAGGGAACCGGACAGGAAGTTCACCTGAGTCCAGCTAGAACAAAGCAACTACTGCAACACACGCTTCACCCCCGGAATGTAGGTAGCGCCTGCCATTATAGGTGATTAGCACATGTTTAATGAATGAACATCCATCATTTCAACTGTTAGGGCCTTCAAGAGGCTCCAGAGATTCGAGGTTAGTAGTCAAAGGATTCAGCAACATCTGAGTACCTTAGTGGATACCCTGTGAAGTCTCTTCCTAGCCCACAATGGTCTCCTTCTTTGTGAACTGTCGTCTGTGCACAGGAAAGGCCTCTGGTAGCCATGTCTGTCACTAAGGGGCTCAGGTCCCACTGGCCCCAGGTGGCAGGACCAGAGAAGGACACGTAATAGAAGCTGGGCCAAGAAGATGCCTCCACCTGCCGGTCTGGAGTTGGTGCTGAGAGAATCCTATCAGGCTGTAGGTCTCATCTGTCATGATGTGAACTGGGGGCTGAGACAGCTATGGGTGAGGGGCATGGGTTTGAAGCAGCAGAGGAGCCACTGCACAGAAAAAGACAAAGGAAGGATGAGAAGCCACAGAGCAAGTGACAGCACTTGAGTGACAGTGCACAGTGGTGTGGAGAGTCCGGCAGGCTGGTTCTGAGGACTCTCCAGCCCAGGTTCCACCTGCAGCCTGGCCCTGCAGTGTGTCCTGGCTTCCTGTGAGACACTAGGACAGTCCCTCTTTGGCTTACGACAGCGTGAAGGTGATTTTGTTAACTACAGTCAAGGGTCTTCATTTAAATGGGCCCCTTCCAAATGCAGTCTAACGTCAGGCCAAGGCCATCTGAAGTGTAAGCATCTCCAGGAGACCCAGGTAGGCACAACTGTGTCACAGCAAGACAAGGCAGGGGAAAAGAGAAGCGGAAAGCCGGAGTGCACAGCAGGAGGCGAGGACAAAAAGAAGGCCAGCCGAACCATGCCAGGCGTGGCGTCCTGCAGCCAGCAAGCACACAGGGCTGTCATCTGGAATGAGTTCAGGAAACTCAGGCTAATTTTAGCCATAGCCTAAGAAAACTGTGATCAGGATGAATTGGCTGAGCAAAAACGTAATGCATGATAGGGCAAAACAGAAGTCCTTTCAGGATGGCCCCTCAAGTGGCTCCTCCCAACCCCCTTTCCCGCAAGTCCCCACCATGCCACCAGCACCGCTGACCAGAGGCATCCTCACTCCACGGCTCACCCCACCCCAGCCTCCTATCAGCCCCTCTGGCTATAAAGTGCTTTCTTCTTCATGTGCAACTCCCAGCCACCCTCTAAGGGCCAGCTCCCACAACCTAATGAAGATGAACGTAATCCCTCAAGGCATTTCCATAGCCTATTAAGTCATTAGACCATCACATATATACACACTTGGGTACATAGTAACATTCCCATCTTTGGGGTTAAAAACTGAAGTAACAAGAGGTCGCATAACATCTTCAGAGTGGCTCATGCTGAGAAATAAACCAGGGAATTTAACCAGGTCTTTAACTCCAAATTCTTCTACCTCATACCATGGGGTCTCTCAAATGTCACCTTCTCTATTAAAACCTTCCAAGTTCATCCAAACCAGAAAGGAACCCCTCTTCCTCTCACCTGGGCTCCTGTAGAACTGTTCGTGGGTTTCTCACAGTATTTCCCTCCATCTCCCTCTAACCTACTTCCTTCTATACACATCTCAGTACCCTTGGCAAGACTGAATTCCTTCCAAGTCCCATTCAGATTCCAGGACGCCACAGTTTCACATAATGGGTGGTCAGTAGATGTTTAGAAAGCGAATGAAGATAAACTGACATAGCACATCCTTTAGGATTTATTTCTTAAGGTAACCCCTGGGTTTTTGGCATGTATGTGTTCAGCACTGGTCTAGGCACTGTGGCAGATGAGAGGCGACACAGCCCCAGCCTTGAGTTAGATAACTTATACCACAAGATGGAAATTAAGGCAGCCTTGAACTCCAACATAAAATACCTTCAGCTCAAAGTATAGTGTAATTTCTTTTCCTTATTTACCAGAAAAATAAACACAACCAGCCCTGAGCTGAAATGATGAATGAGGCGGGTACTCTTCCAGCACCTCTCCTCAGCAACTGGAAGGAGAGATCGTTAGCATTTCCCTGATTAGCAAGCTGAGTTAATTAATACAATATAGAGCGCTTCTCCCAAGAAGGAATTTTAAATAGATTTTGTTTTTAAGATTTTCACTTCCACACAGCTTTTCTGCAATACTCTTATCCATCCAGCCTCCATCTATCTATCCATCCAACAACCATCCATCATGCAACATCCATCCAACATCCATCCATCCATCCATCCAACATCCATCCAACATCCATCCATCCATCCAACATCCAGCCATCCATCCAACATCCATCCAACATCCATCCATCATCCATCCATCCAACATCCATCCATCTATCCATCCAACATCCATTCATCCATCCAACATCCATCCCTCCATCAAACACCCATCCATCTATCCATCCAACATCCATCCATCCATCCAACATGCATCCATCCAACATCCATCCATCCAACATCCAGCCATCCATCCAACATCCATCCATTCATCCAACATCCATCCATCCATCCAACATCCATCCAACATCCATCCATCCATCCATCATCCATCCATCCAACATCCATCCATCCATCCATCCAACATCCATCCAACATCCATTCATCCATCCAACATCCATCCATCCATCAAACATCCATCCATCTATCCATCCAACATCCATCCAACATCCATTCTTCCATCCAACATCCATCCATCCATCCAACATCCATCCATCCAACATCCATCCATCCAACATCCATCTATCCATCCAACATCCATCCATCCATCTATCCATCATCCATCCATTCTTCCAACATCCATCCATCCAATATCCATCCATCCATTCATCCAACATCCATCCATCCAACATCCATTCATCCAACATCATCCACTCAACCATCCATCCACCCATTCAATCAAGATGTGAGGGGCACATGCCGTCAACAAATACTGTGGAAGTTTCTGAGAATACAGAGGTGAATATTTTTTAAGGATCAAGGAATAAAACCAAATCACTAGGCAAGATGTTGGGTTCTCTAAGAGTTCTCTATGAACTTTCCCTCAGGATGTCAGGGATGCCTCCACTGAGGAGTAACCCTGAAAGAAAAGTAGGAATTAACTAAGTCACATATTTGTGTGGGAAATTTAAGTGAGGAAGGGGATGAAAGGAGATTTTTAGGGAGAGAACACAAAGGGTGCAAAGGCCTGAGACAGAACAGAGTGATCAGAACATCCACGGGCCTGGGTGTTGTTGGACCTTGAGATGCAAGAGAGACAGTGCCAAGGGTCAGGGTTGGAGAAGCAAGAAAGGAAAAGACCATGGAGAACTTGGTTTATCTAAGAAGTTTGAGTTTTATCTCAGAGCCATGGGGAAGTCACAGTCAGACTGTCACTTAAGATACTCTGGCAGTAAGGAAGAGGCAGGAAGGCCAGGGCACAAAGTGCTGCAGTGACCCAGGGGAGAAGTGGTGCAGGCCTGGGGCAGGGCCCAGGCAGCAGCAGCAACAGAAGCCCCAGAGAGGACAGAGTGGATTCAGAGAGATGACCTAGATTTTCCTGCCAATGTTATAATTATAGGCACACTGTGAAGTCATTACCAAAGGCAAACTTGTGTGCCTATCCTATTGTAAACTCAACTATAGGCCCTTTGATGAAGAATCACTGGCTTCCACTTCACCATCACTTATTGAAGGTATCCTCTGGAGAGCTCTGTGCTCCTTCCAGTAGGGGTGAAAGTGATAAATAGGGCAGAGTCATGTGTCTGCAGGGCAGGCTCTTAAAGGGGTCCCATGATCCCTACCCTCTGGTGTTCATACTACTATGTGATCCTCTCCCCTTGAGGATGTCGATGGGTCCTGTGACTTGCTTAAAGCAGAAGTGGTAGGACCTATGTGATTACCCATATATGATTACATTACAAGAGACTGTAGGCTCATGTTGCTGGAGTCCGTCTCTCTCTCAGTCTCTCTCTCTCTCTCTCCCCCCCCCTCCCCCTCCCCTTCTCCCCCCCCCCATTTTCTTTTTTTTTTTTTTTTTTTTTGAGATGGAGTCAAGCTCTGTCGCCCAGGCTGGAGTGCAGTGGCCGGATCTCAGCTCACTGCAAGCTCCGCCTCCCGGGTTCACGCCATTCTCCTGCCTCAGCCTCCCGAGTAGCTGGGACTACAGGCGCCCGCCACCTCGCCCGGCTAGTTTTTTGTATTTTTTTTAGTAGAGACGGGGTTTCACCGTGTTAGCCAGGATGGTCTCGATCTCCTGACCTCGTGATCCGCCCGTCTCAGCCTCCCAAAGTGCTCCTCCCACACTATCTTTGAGGATGCAAACAGTCATGCTGGGAAACTTCAATGGGTCAAGGATCTGCAGGTGGCCTCTAGATGCTGAGGCGCATTCTCCAGCCAATAACCAGCTAGAAACCAAAGCTCTCACTCCTATGACTACAAATAACTGGATTCCACCAACAACCAAAGGGAGCTCAGAAACAGATCCATCCCCAGTTGTGCTTCAAATGAGACTGCAGCTCTGGCCAACACCTTGACTTCAGCCTTGTCAGACTCTAAGCAGAGGACCCAGCTAAGCCATGCCTGGACTCCTGACCCATAGAAACTGTGTGCTAATTAATACACGTTGTTCTAGGCCACTACATTTGTGGCCAGTTGTTAGAAAGCAATAGATAACTATTGCATATAGTCGAAATGAACAAAAGTCTCAGATCTAATTCAGTGCCCATATCTGCTATTTATTACCTCTGTGACTTGGGTTAAGAGACAAAAGCTTTCCAAGCCTTAGTTTTCCCTTTCTAAGAGAAATAATGCCTACATCCTGATGTTTCTGTGAGAATTAAATTTTTTTAAGTGTATGTCTAGATCCAACACAAAGAAGAACTCAGTGCCTCTTCTGTACCTCAAAGACCGGGTAATGAGCAGGGAGCGGCAGAGAGGAACAAAGCTGCCTCAAGTGTCTGAGGAGGGGTTCCATGCTGCAAGGCAAGTGTGCAGCACAGACGGGAGGCAGGTGACTCAGCCGTGAGGCTCAGGAAGCCTCTCTCAAGAAGGGGCACCTGAGCCCATCTTGAAGGGCCCAAATGATTTTGTGAGGCTGGGGCCAGAGACATGGGATCCACAGCCATCCTGAGAACGAGGTCATTCACAGTTTGCATAGATTTAATGTTTGCTGCATGTGCACATTGAAAAGTGTTACTTGGTCCTATACATTTTTATTTTTATTTAATGTGTTGAGAAAGATGCACCCACACAACTGCCAATCTGACATCTCTGTTTGGATGTCACACAGATACCTCAAATTACTGCCTCTTCAACCACATTTCTTAATTTCCCCTTTAAACCTGATCCTCTTCCAGGCTTCCCATCTCAGTAACTGGCCGCACCATCCACCTTGTTGCTGGTCACTGTCCTCAACCCCTCATTCTTCCTCACAAAGCGCTTCAGAGCCCTTTCCACGGTCACGTCCGCCATGACGCCCCACTCTCACCCAAGCTCACAAGTGCTCCAGCCGGACCTCCCACTGCCACACTTGCCTCTTGCTCACATTCTCCCAAGTGGATCTGTTTGTAAGTGAAACTGCACATTTCACTTTCCTGCTGAAAAACCCTTCCCTGGCACCTACTGCCTCTTGATCAAATGCAGACCCCCGACCACCTCCACGGTCTTGCAGAACCCAGCCTTGCCAGCTTTGGACTGGTCACATCTGCTCTCCCTGCCCTCACAGCCCAGTCACACCCACTCTGCCATGGGCATCCAGGGTGCCGACATGCTGCTTCCTCTCCAGCCACGATCCCCACCCCAACTGCACAGCTGGGTTCTTCTTACCCCACCACACCTTATTTATTCCATCATGCCCCGTGTATTTCTTGCACATCACTCATCAAAAATTATAGTTACATAGTCATCTGTTGCTTATTTATTTTCTGTCTTCCCAGGAAAACTATAAGCTCCACGAGAGTAAGAACAATTGGTGTCTGTTTGTTACTGATTGTATACTGGGGCCAAACAGTGCCTGGCCGTCAAAGAACACTGCAAAGTATTTACTGAATGAATGGAAGTCTTGAGTTCTTTGTGAGGAGTGCAGGTGAAGTGGGATCATCAGGAGAGGCAAGGTTATGCTGTGGTAACAAGAACCTCCAAATCTCAGTGGCTTACAACCAAGGTTCATTTCTTCACTGGACAGGCTCTGGTCCATGTCTGTCTCACTCTGGACCCTGGCTGAAGCAGCACGTGTCCCCATCAGGACTTTGCTCACCTCATGCTGGAAGCAAAAGAAAGATGGCCACAGCCCCCCATCGGCTCTTTAAACTTCTGCTCAGCAGTTTACATGTGCCTCTGTATTAGGCTTGTATTGCTGTTATGACAAATGATCACAAATTTAGTGGCTTAAAACAACACAAACTGATCATCTCCCAGTTCTAGAGGTCAGAAGCCTGCACACCGGCGTGGCTCCAGGGCTGCGTTCCTGGGGTGGGGTGCGGGGGGGACTCTGCCTGAGCCCCTTCCAGCTTCTGGAGGCTGCTCGCTCTTCCCGGCTGTGGCCCCTTCCTGCATTGCCCCAACCTCTGGCTTCCATAGTCATAGCCCCTACTCCTCTCTCTGCCCTGTCCTGCCTCCCTCTTGGAAGGACCCTGGTGATGACACTGGGCCCACCTGGATGATCCAGGATGATGGCCTCCCTTCTCAAGGTCCTTAACTTCATCACATCAGCAAAGTCCCTTTGGCTACATCAGGTCACATGTACACAAGGTCTGATACACAAGGTCTGAGCATCAGGACGTGGACATCTTTGGGTAGGGGCATTACTGCATCTACCGTGTGCCCTGACCATTCGCAGGGGCCAAAGCAAATCACAAACCCAAGCCTGACACTGCCCAGGCAGGGAAGCACAGCCCCTCACGGGAAGGCCCTCACAGGGGAGGACCCTCACAGGGGAGGACCGTCGGAGAGGAGGACCCTCACAGGGGAGGACTATCTGAGAGGAGGACCACAATCACTCTAGAAGTCTGAAGGCAGTGAGGTGGGGGTATAACCTGGTATAACACTGCCCAGGGAGGGCAGCACACACCTGGTAGTAATCAGAGGATCTGCCATAGTAGGGGTGGTCACTGGGAGAAAAGAGTCTTCATTATTTGGCTCTAGGAAATATTAATAAGTAGTTTCATATTTTGTAGAGCTTAAAAAGAAGACATTTGGGTCCAAATGCTGCCATTTTTAGAAAGAAAGCCCCATACCCTGAAGGCAAGTTCTTGATAAAAACTGTAGGGTATCACTGTCCCCCAACCTGGTGGCCTCAGAAAAAACCCGGACACTGCTCTTCACATTCTTCAAAGAGAGACGGCAGCATCCCCTGCCCACCTCCTCACGGGGCTGCGAGGGGAAGTGAGGCAAGGGACAGTGGCAGGAGCTGGGCTGATGGTGATGCAGCAGCCGAGGTCAGCAGGCAGAGGCCCACCCAGAGCTCGGGGGCAGGACACAGCCTCCCTAAGGGCCTCAAAGGTAACTGGCCCAGGGGCACTCAGAGGGAACCACCAAGCTGGGTTGTTTCTAGGAAAGATCACTCTGGAAACAGAGGAGGCACCGAAAGGAGTGCTGCTCAGCAGATGGCTGCAGCAACCCAGGGAGAATCGACAGGAGCCTAGTCATCGGCACGGAGCAGGGGCACGCAGACCACGGGGTCAACTCAGGTTTACGAGGTCACAGATCATTGGCATGGAACTCTGGAAAGGGCATCATCTGTCATTTCAGAAAGCATGGCAGTGTCTGTCTGGGAATGGGGGTGAAGGGAAGGTGTGCAGGGGACCTGTGGGTGACAGGAACATTCTAGGTCTTGGGCATGTTCATGTTCATTTGTCAAATCTCATTCTTTTTTCTTTTTTTTTTTTTTTTTTTTTTGGAGATGGAGCCTCCCTCTCTCGCCCAGGCTGGAGTGCAGTGGCGCTATCTTGGCTCACCGCAAGCTCCGCCTCCCAGGTTCATGCCATTCTCCTGACTC
The DNA here is from genome assembly GCF_003255815.1 of Theropithecus gelada. Classification (NCBI taxonomy): domain Eukaryota; kingdom Metazoa; phylum Chordata; class Mammalia; order Primates; family Cercopithecidae; genus Theropithecus; species Theropithecus gelada. The sequence continues at coordinate 142,341,669 of NC_037676.1, forward strand.
AGCCTCCCGAGTAGCTGGGATTACAAGTGTGTGCCACCATGCCCGGCTAATTTTTTTTTTGTATTTTTAGTAGAGATGGGTTTCACCGTGTTAGTCAGGATGGTCTCAATCTCCTGACCTTGTCATCCGCCAGCCTCGGCCTCCCAAAGTGCTGGGATTACAGGCGTGAGCCACCGTGCCAGGCCTGTCAAATCTCATTCTTTACACAATTCAAATGGGGGCATTTTGTGGTACATAACTTCTTCCTTAGTAAAGTCGATTTGAAAGAGATTATCAAGCAGACTCGGAGGAAAGCAGATGAGGGGCAAAGCTGCTCTCAGCTCTTCTCCTGGCTCCCCAGTGCGGGGTGTCCACTGAGATGGCCAGGGAGGGAGAGGACCAAGCTGGAAGAGGGGATGCGGTAGGCCCCATCTGGAGCATCTTAACCATGAGACACCAGTCACAGGAAAACCGACAGGTCCATTTCAGAACCGGACTCTCAGGCACCAGGTTCCAAACAAAGACGTTAACGAATCAGCCCCCCAGTCCCATGTCAAGGAGTTCTCTCAAGGAACATTGGCAGAAGGGAATTCAAACACCCCATCGTGAGAAGTTAATCAGACACTTGTAAGAACATAATATTTTACAGTGATAAAAGCTCTGAGATAGGGTCCAATTTAGTCTGCAGTTGAATACAAGAAGCACAATGATCCTGAAATTAAATGACATCATCTGTCAAAACAGCAGCTTTCTAATTTGAATTACAGCACTGTGGAATGTTAAATGAAAAAGAAACATTTAATTAGGACAGTGTATTTAGCCAGAGCATAAGTAGCGAGAAGTAGCTCAGTCTGGCTAACTTTACCAAATCTCATCTCCAGGCCCCACAAAGGCAGAGATGTGGAAGGGAAGCCTTGAAATCCTGCAGGGTGGGCCTGGCATGGCAGGGGTTGGGGGCAAAGAGTGGATTCACGGGTGCTGTGACCCTCACTATTTGGACGACACTGAACACGTCACTAATTGTGCGTCCCCAGCTTCATGGCACACCACTGACAGCCACGAGCTCTCATCCTCACCCAATCCTTTCCCGGATGGGGCTGGGTGCTAGACGAGGCAGAGGAGAGCTGGGTCTGGAACTGGAGTCTACCTTTCTCCAGCAGCCATGTCTGGGCATCTCTAACATATGTATCTGGAGACACTGCTTCTTCACTTGCAAACCAAGAGAGAGAAACCCTCCTCTCAATGGGCTCTGGAAATTAAAGATGGTCAAGTGCAAAAAGGCATTTAGCATGGCAGTTGGCTCAAAGGCAATGTCTGATCGTTGTTTCTCTCAAACATGCAGGTTTGCAACAAACAAGGATCTGGACAGAAGCTCTGTGAGGCATGCTCCAAGCCTACCTGTGTGATGGACAGGGGCTCAGGACATATTTATCCATTGACTGAACAAATGAATGGATGAATGAACAGAATCATGAACATACATGACCAACTATGTTAGAGTATTAAGAAACAGAATTAAATTTATTTTCAGTGATTTAAATCATACATCATACCCTATAAAACGCATTATCACAAAGCTCTCTTCAATCAGATGCTAAGCCTCTCGAGGACAGTGGCCATGCTTCATCCATGACCCTATCCCAGCAGCAAGGTTGGCACCTGGCATGGAGCAGGCCCTCAAGAAATATCCAAGGACCTAAAGAAACAAGTATCTCTTGGCCTCCTTGATTTATAATCACGTTAAGGACTCAGGGTTTTTTTAAACCACAGATTTCATTGATAATAAAAGTGCATATTCCAGAAATCATTTCATTTTATCAACAAACATTAAAGGAGATACGTTCTTGATTGCAAAGGCATTCCCATCACAGGAAATAGCTACCATATCCAAAAAACATTGCTCCTATACAGAAACTAGCACAAGCCTAAAACCATGACACTAAAGAAAATCTGAGTTTACAAATCTGTGTTGCTCCACCAGGTTCTTGCCAAAAATGAGTCCCCAAGAATATAAGAGCTGAGGTGATTTTACTGAATTAACCTGAAGTCATAAATTCTAAAGCATAAATTCACCTGCATTAAGAAAGTATAAGCAGTGTGGTGGCTTTTGCAGGGTGAGTTATAAACCAACAGAGATAGCGTCTACTTGCCTTACTAAAATGATTCATGGTGAAGAGCTAAATGGGCTTTTCAGCCAAAAACAAAGACAGCACAGACAATGGCATATACCAAAGTTAGAATTTACAATTGTGTTAATTTGTTTTTATCAATACCAAAGGCAACAAATGTTTATCTTACTTTCCTGTGGCTCCTTTAGTGGCAGCCTAATTCAGATCACCATAGTACAGTTCAATCACAATTATGCTCGGTGCTGAGACAGCCTAAGTGTGGTTTCATTTACTTTAAAGCAAAGAAAAAAAAAATACACACATACACACACGTTTTCACGGAAACCAACTCCAGCTCCGGCGTAAGCAAGCTGTCCACGGGAGACGGCTGGTGCTCACAGACAGACCGCAGTGGGTCACCCTGTGCCCAGCCAGAATGGAGACTGCATGCAACAAGCAGTGACTAATGGTCTGAGGTTCATGAGCAGGCTAAAGGCCAAGGGTGGGGACACATGCTAGGGTATAAACTGTGTCCAATTTTTCCAAAAAAATCTGGGTGAGGCAAATTCATTCTCTTTGAGAGAAGTGAAGGCAGGAAACTGGCACTATTGAATACCCACTGTGCTCCCTGTACAGCAGATCCTCAAAATCATCCCGTGAGGCAGGGATTATCAATGCTACACTTTTCAAGAGAAAACTGAGGCTCCCAAGGGGTCGGCATGATTTAGCCAGTCAATGGCGGAGCTTAGATGTGGAGCCAGCTCTGTCCAGCTGCAAAGCCACTGCTCTTTCCACCTAGCCATTCTGCCTCAGTTACGCCCTCCTGGCGATGAGTCGGTCCCAGGAACAGGCCTGCACACGGGAGATCCCAAAGCTGCTTCCTTTTGAATGCAGACAACTTCCCAGGCATTTAAGCTCCCCGTTAAGAAGACTCCTCTCCTACAGATTCGCTGCTCTGCCAACGAGGTTGATTTTCACGGGGATTTTCAGTTAGCAGAAGCAAAGTCCTTCTTTCTAAGTCTCCAGTCACCTCTAAAGCATATGCTAATTCCCTACTTAAATCTGTTTCTTTAACAACAGATTGGTGTACATTTCCTTTCCGAACAAGGAAGGCCTGAGGTTCCTGGGTGAGGCAGGGCAGACAGGTATCCATGAGGAGGGGAGGCTGGCTTGGCGGGGGGTGTCTGACCCCTTGCAAGGTGAGGTGGCATCCACTGAGGGGGACGCCCAGGGGAGAGTCAATGCCCCAAGAGAATGAAGTGGACATCTGTGTGTGAAATCTCAGGGCCTGAGCAGGGTGCGGGGGCCTGGAGGTGGAGCCCAAACAGGCCATGTGAAGAGCCCAACTAGGGAGAGGAAGCGATCCCAGGGAGGGGCAAGCTGGCCCAGGGCATTGGAGCCAAGGAGGGGTCTGAAGGGTGTCTGCACATGGAGTTAGCCAGCACGGGGGATGGAGCCTGAGCTGGGTGGGCAGGATGTCCACACGGAGGGCAGGGGGCAGTAGAGGCGATAGGAGACTGGGTACACACAGGAGGACTGAACACCTAAGTCAACGTGGAAGGATGGTGAGAGCCAGCTTTCTCCCTGAGAGAAAAGGGAGTTACAAACACAGAGAGAGAAAATTAGAAGAAAGCCAGTGATACCGGATCGGAATTGGAGGGGTCTCTGAGAATTCATGTTTTTCGATGCACAGAGATGGACAGATAGATAGAAATGTAAATGCATGTGTATGCATGCACACGTACATACATATATGACCCATTCACTGAGAGGGCCTGAAAGCAGTGGCATCCCAATCAGCTACATGCACACTTCAAGCCCCAACTGTGGCTCCGGAGCAATCAGGGCCCCTGGAGAGATGACTGATTACAGGGCTGGAGCAGGGAAAGGACAACGTTAGCCTGGAGCATCTCACGCCAGGAAGCAAGGAAGACCTCAAAGAGTGATGCCCATGTGTCAGAAGGACACGGGCAGCTTGAGGGGTGCCCACTGGCCAGGTCTGAGACAATCTGGGTATCAAAATAAAGAACTGGGGTGGATCATCACCATTAAACAGAATGAGACCGTGAATTCATAGTGCCGTGAAGACAGGCGTGCACACACCAGAAGTCTGATAAGAACAGGATCTTTACATCACTTTACAGCACCTTCGTAGAAATGCTTCCAAATTTCAGAGTAACTTCACAGTGGAGAGGCCAGGCAAACACTTTACTCAAGTGATCATTGTGACACTGTCAGAACTGCGATGAACCACCTGACACGTACGATGGGAACATGGCATCATTCTGTAGTATTCCTGTCCAAATTACAGAACCTGACTCTTGTCATGAGGTAGCCTCAAAGCCAACTTGAGGGGCATCCTCCAGAATAACTGAATTATAATCTTGAACATTGAAGAAAGCCTGAGGAATGCTCCAGATCACAGACAGGCTAAAAGAATCAGATGATTCGAAGTGGAACCCTTTCATCTAAAGGCCACTCCTGGGACAGCTGGAAAATGTGAACAGGGTGTGTGGACCGGATGACCATTTCCTTATTTTGATGGTTATGCTGTGGGGTACAGAGAATGCTTTGTGTTGTTTGGAAACACACAGGAAAGTGTTTGGGGTGACGGGGCATCAGGTTGACAGCTCAGCGGATTGAGGGGGTTCTTTGTACTATGCTCGAATCTTCTGTAAGTATGTGATTGCGTCAAAATTTTTAAAAATCACACAGAAAAATTGCCAAGCACGATAGATGTTCATTGTACAAAATTTAGGAAACAGGACAGAAAATTAAAATAATCTATTATTCTCATCACTGAGGTAACTGTCATTAATTCCATATGCAGCCTTCCAATGCTTTTGCTATGAATAGATTTTTAATAAGCTGAAATTATACTGTAAAGATATTTTATAAGGGCACTTTTAAAACTTTCTCAGTGGCTACATTTTATTCCATTGTAAAGGTGTTCAATAATTCAATTAACCAATCCTCTATTATTTCAAATTTAGATTGTTTCCAATTTTTCCTTTGTGATAAATAACACTGCAATACACATTGTTATGCCTGTCAGGTTTTGTTCCTTAGGGTATATTAGTAAAAGTGGAATCATTGGGTAATAGGGTACAGACTTCTTAAAGGTTCTTGATACATAAAGGACTGCCAAATTTCCCTGCAGAAACATTACACTAAACTATACTACACAACTGTATTCAGAGTATCTGCTAAAAAGTGCTTTGAATTTTAACACAATCACCATCTGTCCAGTGTTAGCTGCTTATAAGGCTTTTTCATAGACATGGTTCATCTGGCCTCTGCAACACCCCCTGAAGAAGAAAAGAGTAGCATGAACCTCTAACTACATCCTGAGAAAGCCAGGCTCAGCGGCTCAGTCATGAGCCAGGCCTCCTGGCTGCCAAGAAGTGCGGCTCTGGGGTGGAAACTGCACACCCCTTCTCCTAGATGACCCTGTCCTAGACAACCCTGCCACCGAAAAATGAAGGACTGACTTCTTCTCCCCTCTGGGTTCAAACCCAAGACCTGTTCTTTCACAAAGAACCTTGAGGGAGCAAAGGCTTGAGGGGGAGTCGCCTGGTGGTCCTCGCCAGCCAGACAATCCAGGGCTCCCAGACAACTCCTCACTCACACACATTCAGTAACATCTCACCGACTTCAAGGTTTAGCAAAAAGTCCACCAAAGCTCTCCCTAATCTGGCCCAAAGCTTACATTTGGCTCCAGCCTCACATCCTACAAGGGTTCGGAGTCAGCCCTTTTCCCGGGGGCCAAGGGGACCGCTGTCCCTGCACCTTACTGGATGCACCGTGAACTTTCACAATCGGCCCCCCATGAGGACATCTCTCAGCCCTCCAGCCACAGAATTCCCACGTGCCCTGAAGGCCACGTAGTCCCCGCTCTCCAGATCCCCCCTGGTCACACCTCTGCTATCACCTTCCATGTTACGACAAGAGAGCCGTCTCAAATCCAGTCCCTGTTCCCTGGAAACTAAATAGGGGTGGTGACTGACGGGGACTTTCTCATCTCTGCATCCAGGGTCCAGCACAGCACGGTCCTCCGTCCAAAGGCTGCAGAAGTTGGTGCCTCCAAAACAACGTGCTCCTTGGACTTTCCCTTTATAGGAAGTGTTTATACTTAGAAGAGGAAAAGGCCATTAAAAAGGGGCCGAAACCACATAAGACTTCATTTCTAATCTTGACACCCACGGGTCTTTGTATTTGCCAGAGGCGTTTGTAAAACAGCATCATTTTCTCTCATATTATTTTATTATCACCCAAACCCCAACCTCAGTAGATTGCCATCATCTTCCCTGTTTCCACTGTGAGTCACTGAAAAATGAGATTAGGGCTTTACTTTCACCACTGCAGCTTCACTCCATCAAGCCCACCACCGCAGAGCTTGACACAAACACAGAAAAAACAGCAGTCCCCACGCACACGGCAGGGCCTCCTAATCCCTCCAACAAGCACTCACCAAGTGAACTGAAAAGACTTTAGCCCTGGAGACCTAGGTCTAGTGGGCAAGACAGATAGGACACAAGACAATGACAGGACACTGATGAGGACAGGGTCATGCAGAATGCCTGGGAAAGGTGCAGGTGGGAGACTCAGAATAACCTTCCAACAGGAGGCCAATTCTGAGGAGGAGGAGGAAATAGGAAAAGGGAGAAATCCTTGATGGTGGACATAGCAGCAAGTGCTAAGGCAAGGGAGGGCATGTGCACCCAAGGAACTACAAGTGGGATGGGTCATCAGAAACCTCCCTACCAGGAAGTCGAGGACCAGACGGCTCACTAGAAAATCTGACCCAACATTTAAAGGAGAATTAAAACCAAACCTTGTTAAACTGTCAAAAAATATAAGAGGAAGGAATGCTTCTAAACTCATTCTATAAGGCCAGCAGCATCACCCTGAAACCAGATCAAGACAAAGTCATCGCAAGAAAAGAGGAAAGCTACCAATATTCCTGATGAATATCAATGCAAAACCCTCAACAAAATACTAGGAAGCCAAATTGAACAGTAAACTAAAAGGATTATGTACCATGACCAAGGGGGATTTATTCCTAGAACATAAGGATAGTTCGACATTTTTTTAAAAATCAAGGTGATGTACCATATTGATATAACGGAAAAGATCCACATGATCATCTCAATTGATGCAGGAAAAATATTGACAAAATTCAACATCCTTTCATGATAAAACATAAAAATCCAGCCAGCAAAACAGAAACAGAAGGGAAATTCCTCAGCACGATAAAGGGTATCTATGAAAAACCCACAGCTAACATCACACTCAACAGAGAAAGACTGAAAGCTTCCCCTAAGACCAGGAACAGGACAGCATGCCTGCTTCCCCCACTGCTATTCAATCCTGAACCAGAGTCATCCTCAGAGCAATTAAACAACAAAAAGAAATAAAAGGCATCCAAATTAGAAAGGAAAAAGTAAAACTCTCTGTATTCACAGGTGACATAAGCCTACATTAGAAAATCTCAAAGAACATACAAGAAGGCCACTAGAGCTAATAAATTCAGGTACGTTGCAAGATACAAATTCAGCACACAAAACTCAGTTGTATTTCTACACACCAGCAAAGAATAATCTGAAAAGAAAATTTAGAAAGCAATTCCATTTAAAATAGTATATGGAATAATACCTAGGAATAAATTTAACCAAAGAGGTAAAAGACTTGTACAGTACAAATTACAAAACATCGCTTAAAAAAATAAGGATGACCTAAATAAATGGCAGACATCCCACATTCATGGATATTAGATTTATTATTAAGATGCCAATACTACCCAAAACAAAGATTCAACTCAATCCCTTTCAAAATTCCAACAGCATTTTTTTTCAGAAATGGAAAAAATGACCCTCAATTTCTCACAGAATTGCAAGGGGCCCCAAATAGCAAAAACAATATTGAAAAAAAGGAACAAAGTTAGAGGACTCACATTTCCTAATTTCAAAAGTATCTACAAAGCCATGATAATCCAAACATTGTGGTTCTGACATAATAATAGACACACAGACCAAGAGAATAAGATTGAAAGTCAAGAAATAAACTCATACTTCTATAGCCAATTGATGGTCTTTCATTGTTGTTGTTGTTGTTGTTTTGCTTTTCCCAGGCAGAGTCTTGCTCTGTCACCCAGGCTGGAAAGTTGTGGTGCGATCTTGATTCACTGCAACCTCCGCTTCCTGAGTTCAAGCCATTCTCCTGCCTCACCCTCCCGAGTAGCTGGGATTACAGGTGCTTGCCACCGTGCCCAGCTAATTTTTGTGTTTTTAGTAGAGACAGGATTTCACAGCCAGGCTGGTCTCAAACTCCTGACCTTGTGATCGACCCACCTCAGCCTCCCAAAGTGCTGGGATTACAGGTGTGAGCCACCACACTTGGCCAGCCAATTGATTTTCAACAAAGGTGTCAAGTTCATGCAATGGGGAAATAATAGTCTCTTCACCAAATATTACTGGTACAACTGGAGTTCCACATGCAAAGGAATGAAGTTGACCCCTACCTCACCCCATATACATAAATTAACTCAAATAGTATCAGTGTCCTAAATGTAAGGGGTAAAACCATAAAACTCTTAGAAGAAAAACAGATAAATCTTCATGACCTAGACTTGTCAATAACACAAGCAAAAGAAGAAACAAAACAGATATATTGGACTTGATCAAAATTTCAAACTTTGGTGAATCAAAGGATATTATCAAGAAAATGAAAAGATAGTCTACAGAACGGGAGAACATATTTGCAAATCATGTATCTGATAAGGGTTTAAAATTCAGAATATCTAAAGAACTCCCACAACTCAACGACAAAAAAATAACCCAAATTAAAAATGGGCAAAGGCCTTAGAGAGATTTTTCTTCAAAGAAGATATAAAAATGGCCAATAAGCATATGAAAAAACACTGAACATTACTAGTCATCAGGGAAATGCAAATCAAAAGCACAATGAGCTAACACTTCCCACCTAGTAGGATGGCAGTAATGAGCGAAACAGAAAATAACAAGTGCTGGGGGATGTCGAGAAATTGAAACCCTTGCGCATTGCTAGTGGGAGTGAAAAATGGTACAACCAATGTGGAAACTTTTGGTGGTTCCTCAAAAAGCTAACCATAGAATCCTCGTATGTCATAGCAATTCCACTCCCAGATGTATACCTCAGGGATTCAAACATATAATTTATCCCAATACTCATAGCAACATTAGTCACAATAGCCAAGAGGCAAAAGCAAACCAAGCATAAATGGATAAACGAAATGCACTATATATACATAATGGAATATTATTCAGCCATAAAGGGAAGGAAATTTTGACACATGCCACAACATGGATGAACTTTAACAACATTGTGCCAGGTGAAATAAGCCAGGCACAAAAGGACAAATACTGTATAATTCCACATACTGAATCATCTAGAATAGGCAAATCCATACAGACAGAAAGTAGATGAGAGGTTACCGGGTGCTAGGAGTACGGAAGAATGAGGAATTATTGCTTCATGGATACAGAGCTTCTATTTGGGGTGATGGAAAACTTTTGGAAATGGTAGCGAGAGTTGCATAACATGGTGAATGTAATTAATGCCACTGACTTGCACATGTGAAGATGGTTGAAATGACATACAAATGTCACAATACAACTTTTTAAAAGAGACAACAAAAACACGAAGTAGTTGCTGTGCTCTGAGTTAAGAAGCAGTGGTTGGTTCGGGGTTGCTGGTAAGGTAGTGGGAGCCTGGCTTTCCTTCTATAAAGAGAAGCGTAATAGAGTCAGCTCTGTGTTCTACAAAGATGCATCATGATGATAAAACAAAAGTGATAAATTACTAAACTCTAATCGGGAAAAGATGAAATTACAAATCACCACACCACAGTGGGGCATGGGGAGAAAAAAAAGGAAATGGATTTCTCTCTCCATTTTCCTATCTGTTATGTTTCCAGTAATTTGGAGAGGAAGATAGGTACATTCCTATGCCCTACGAAGGCTTAAAAAAAAAAGACAAGGGCAGTGGTGGCTTAGGGACCAGTGGGCAGGGGAGAGGGCTGTCGGAAGGACCTGGTCTGGATATTTCAGGTTCCACCGGAAAAAGCAAAGCCACACAAAACCAGGTGACCATCAGATCTGGGCGTGACCTCTCTGAAGCAGCAGGAGTCCACACAGGAGGACAGGGACACAAGGCCTGGCTGCCTGGCAGGCACGAGCAGGACGAACTCCCCACTCAGAGCCTGTTGTCTGAAGTGCCATCTTCATGGGGCCTTACTAAGCACATTCATGCATTTACTGCTCGGTACCTACCCATGGGCAAGGAACAGTGTGACACTGGGAAGCACAGAAATGAGTCTCAAACTCTAATCCTGTCCTCCAGGAACTTAAAACCTAGGGCAGTTTGGCTGGGCGCAGTGGCTCACACCTGTAATCCCAGCACTTTGGGAGGCCAAGGCGGATGGATCACCTGAGGTCAGGAGTTCAAGACCAGTCTAGCCAACATGGTGAAACCCCGTCTCTACTAAAAATACAAAAATTAGCTGGGCATGATCATGGGCGCCTGTAACCCCAGCAACAGGGGAGGCTGAGGCAGGAGAATCACTTGAACCCGGGAGGCAGAAGTTGCAGTGAGCCGAGATCATGCCACTACACTCCAGCCAGGGTGACAAGAGCAAAACTCAGTCTCAAAAAAAAAAAAAAAACAACAACAACTAGGGCAGGGCCTACAATGGGAGCGGCCTCGAATGCGGAAAGGAACACCAGGGGAGGGGTGAGAGGAGCAGCCAAGGCTTTGGGGAGGACGTACCGCTTCAGTTGGGTCTGGAAGGACAGGGAGAACCAGACAGGTAGAGATGGGCAGGAGCATTGTAGCAGCAGGAGGCACACCCACCCCAAGAGGTGGCAGGGCACAGGGTCTAGACTCAGGTCCCCAGGCTGATGGGACAGTGGGAGGTCCACGCTGTGCCACATCCTGGGTACAGCCCGAGTGGACAAGGTGCCCATGTCAGAGGGACAGGACCAGAGACATGAGCTGACAAAGGGTGCTGAGGAAGTGCCTGATTCCAAACCAGGAAGCATGTGTTTTGCAGACCTCCCACCTAATTAAGAGAATTTAAACCCAAGGTTGAAGGGGGAGGGATAAAACTGCCCAACTAAACTGCAAAACTGGGCAGGACAGAAATGACAAGATACCCAAAGCACAACGGAGCAAGAGAAGGCAAAAACCTCTCAGGAAAAAGCGGGGAGAGGGGAAGGGAAGGGCCAGCGCCCACAGGGCTCCGGCAATGCACACCCACCACGGCCTGACCCTTTTAACTTGAAATAAACAGGGCCACAATCAGCAAATGGACAAAGCCATACAGTACACCAAGAGGGCTCACCGCATCCCCTCATTTGAGTCATCCTGGGAGTCAGTGCTCCTCACTGAGCTGTCAGCAACTCCAAAGCAGAGACCACACGCTCCAGTGACCACCTTGGCTCCACACTTGGCACTCAAGGAGGTCTGTGTAATTAATAAGTGCTGGGTCTCATCATAGAGACGAGTGTCCAAAGTGCGTTGCTCCAGATCACTCTGGAGCAGGCAGTGAGCTCTCCACGGCGGATAACACAGTGGCGAGCATGTCCTGGGAGCCTACCGCAGACTGGCGCTGGGCAGCCTCACCCCACACTGCCCACCCACTGTGATGGCCAGGATCAAGCCACTGCAGCAGGATCTCCCACACCAGCCCCACCCCACACCTGCTGAATCAGGTCCTACATTTTAACAAGACTCTCCAATGGTTTACATTGTCTTTAAAATTTGAGATGTATCTGATTCACGCTTCGGTATTTCGTTTACAATACTACGCAGTAGATATTCGCAGCTCTATCTTATATATGAAACACTGGGGTTTGGGGATATCATTAATTTTGTCCAAGTAATGAGATTAGCATTTAAATCCATGTATGTTTACTTTGTAAACCATAAACATATACAATTATAATTTTTCAATAAGTAAAACCAAATCCAGGTATATTTGATTCTGAAATGTGTGCACATAGGCATATCATGTGTTATTAGCAAATCTCCATGAGATATTGGCATAATACATGCCAATATTACTGTCATCTTATTAAAGCAATAATTTAAATAGCAGCTGGCCAGATGCAGTGGCTCACACCTGTAATCCCAGCACTCGGGGAGGCGGAGATGGGCGAATCACTTAAGGTCAGGAGTTTAAGACCAGCCTGACCAACATGGTGAAACCCCATCTCTGCCAAAAATACAAAAACTAGCCAGGTACGGTGGGCAAACACCTGTAATCTCAGCTACTCAGGAGGTTGAAGCAGGAGAATCACCTGAATCTGGGAGGCGGAGGTTGCAGTGAGCCGAGATCGCATCACTGCACTCCAGCCTGGGCAACAGAGTGAGACCCCAATCTCAAAAATAAATCAATAAATATAAAAATAAAATAGCAGCTAATCCTGGAGTGCACTAAACTGCGTGTTAGGCACTGTGTGTGTGTTTAACACACAATCTCTCTCTGAGCTCTGGGTCTGTTAAGAAGGGGCTTGGGAGAGGTAAAAAGGATGCTCCACGTCCTAAAGGCCCTTTCTAAAGCAGCGTCTTTGCCAGTTCTCTCAGTGTGATGTGCTCTGCATCCCCCGGTCCCTCTATGTGCTTGCTGGAATTTATGGTGATTCTCAGTTCTGGCCTGACTGATCCCAGAAGGTGAGACCAGCTTCTGTCTCTGGGTTGATGCTTCCCTGTATGGGGACAGCAGTTCAGAACAGTAAGCTCATTCTGCCTGGTCCACTCGGAGTCTAAACCAGCAGAGACACACAATGGCAGGAATGCATCTGCCGTGCTCAGCCTTCAGGAGACAGAAACAAGTGGTAAGCAAACAAACAGGTTGGTGTCAGGATTTTTTCTCCTAAAAAGATAAATTAAATGGGGGGGATCAGTGTCAGATACACGGCAGCATGCTCAACCCTGACCTAGGGAGTGGCCAATATCTGTAGCCTGGGGCAGTGACCCAGGTGTGCAGTCTGAGGGTGCAGAGGGCTGAACCATCACAGAAAACTGTCTGTACTTGGTCAGAGTCAGAGACTCAATGGCATCCTAATGCTCAGAGAACTGGGAGTAGGCCATGCACGATGCTTGGAAGCTTTAAGGTTTAGGCACAGAAGTCCACATCACGCCCATTCTAGAAAGAGCAGCCAACTAAAGGATTCAGAAGCAAAGGATGGCACAGGTAAGGAATCCTTGAAGTCAAGAGTCCAATGGGCAGAGGGCTGAGGAGGACAGCAAGTCAGGGAACGGTGGGTGCCTGTCACTCCTGTTCTCGCTGCCGGGAGCCTGTCCCACCCCTGGCCTGGCACATTCCTATCCATACTTTACGGCCTGCTCAGATTCGGTGAAACCCTCCTCAAAACCCTCCCTGGGAGAGTTAGGTCCTCCTCCCACTTTGTATCCCTTTCACCTTGACTACACGGTCCTCATAGGAATGTTCTCATAAATAAAGACACAGAACTTCTGATCCAGCATTTCACATGAGGGTTATACCCAACAGAACTATGTGAATACGTGCCCCAAAAAGACCCAGACAAAAACATTCATCCAGCATCCTTATATAACAGCGCCAAATGGGAAATAATTCAAAGGCCCATCAACAGCAGAAAGAATCCACTGTGGTGTATTATACAGTGGAATACGGTAGTCCAGCGAAAAATGTGTAAACTACTGCCACATACAAAAACATAACACTGCAGAAAAGCCAGATACAAAAAAAAGTACTCATCATACAAAGCCATTTATGTGAAGTTCAAAACAGGCAAAATAACCTGTGGTATTAGGTTTGGGACAGTTGCTACCCTGGGGAGGAACGGACAGTGAATGTGCAGGGGCACCGCGGGAGGCCCTCCGAGAGCTGCTTATGTTGCATTTCTCATTCTGAGAAGTGGTTATCTAACAGCGTTCAAAAGTTCGCAGTTTTGCCAAGGTAGGCAGTATTTCATTATGCTGTATGCCACCTGATGATTTGTGCGTTTTTCTGACTTTGTGCTTTAATTCAACAACAAGTTCATTTTTAAACAAACAGCTACCATTTACTGAGGGAATGGTATACTATGTTCATTGTGAATAATAATGACCACACCCCGTGAAGGCACGACCACAAGGGGGCGCTTGTGCGCAGGCAGTCGTGAACAGCTGTGTGCCCCGCGAGGGCAGGTGAAGGGGTGAGCACGCGCAGAGGCAGGGGGCAGGTGAAGGGCTGAGCACCGGCAGAGGCAGTTCCAAACCAGAAAAGGGCTTCTTGGAAGTAGTCCCATACTCTTCTATGAACCACTCACTGAATCAGGAACTGCTCTCTCCTTTCCCTTAGAATTCAGATATCCCAGCTCCCTGTGGCAGCCCTTTGTCTTCCTCAAACCACTCCTTCACATGTTTATAAATTACACTTAACTTGTTCAGATAAGCTATTCATTCCAGAGATGCAAGTCCTCCGATTAAGTGAGACGTTCTAAAGAGCAAGAAACTTCTGTTTTCCTACTGGTGTTGTGTGGTGGTGGGTTTTTCGGTGGGTTGTTTTGTTTTGTGGGTTGTTATTTTTTTTTTTTTTTGGCCTGTATATTTAATACCTTGCTTTCCCCAGTATGCTGGGTGTATCTGGCATTGAACAAGAGCATCAAAGTGTCTCTTCTACATATCAATCAGCGAATGAAACATAATCAACAAGGCATCCTCCCATATAGTGATTTAGAGATAAAACTTGTATGCACTTCAGAATTCCACCCATAATCCCTCATGTCCCACTGCCTTTCTGCCTCCCAGATCTTGCCACATCACCCACATAGCTATCTTCATAAAGCAGAAGTCAGATCAAGTCAGCGCTTCCCTTGGAAACCTGCAGTGACTCCTCAGTAAGTAGTCATTCCTCAGTGAGGTGCTCTTGGCCTTCAGTGGTCCAGCATCGTGTGATCTTTCCAGCCTCAGCTTCCACTAGATCCCTCCAGAGATTTATTTCTGCTACAACCACCTCAATGGGCTGCATGGTCAGTTTTCCCCTCAGCCAGTCATTTCTCTACTACTTTCCCTCACTATGCTAATCATAGTTAATCCCGAGGAGTTATCCAAACGGCAGCTTTTCGACACTTCTACAGAGCACTTCTGCTATCTTTGTATAATAATTATTTTGTTCCTCCTGCTAACATACTTGTTTAACTTTAAGCAACTTGTGGGTAGGAGAACCAACCACATTTCTAACATGGCGTGCCTCATGGGAGAGTTCATTAAAAGCATGGGGAATTCATAAGTCTACTTATTAGACTATATTCTCCCCTTTTCCCCTGTTCACTTCCCATGGTTTCAGCTGCCCGTGGTCAACCATGGTTCAAAAATATTAAGTGGAGAATAGCAGAAATAAACAATTTGTAAGTTTTGAATTGAGTGCCTTCTGAGTAGCATGATGAATCTCTCACTGCCCTGCTCTCTCCCTGCTGGGACCAGCATCCTCCCTTATCTGGCGCATCCACACTGTAGACACTCTCAACCCATCAGTCACTTAGGAGCTGCCTCGGTTATCAGATTTTCTTAAAACCCAGTACACATAGGGTTCCATACTGTCCACAGTTTCAGGCATCTGCTGGGGTCTTGGAACACACACCCCCAAGGATAAGAGGGGACGACTGTATGTCTCTGTTCTGTTTGTTTTGAACCCACTGACCCATGAGTCCTTCTAGGTAAATCAGGACTGCACCATGTCCTAAGGGATGTCAGGTTCACAGCTTCTTGTAGTGGTGCTCTAGTTAACAAATTAATATTCATAAAGAGATACTTTGATTTTTTAAATCAATAAGTTGCTAAATGAGAGAAATCATATGCAGTGAAGCAGGAACAACAGATCTTAAGGGACTGGTTAGTCCATATTCAAAATCAACAGATGACTTCAGCACCCCGGCGGGTGGCAGTGGCTACCTAGCTACCTTTACTGTTATATGTTAAGGACAGGGGGAACCTTGACTAATATTAATTAGTGGTGCTGCCCACTCATTTGTCCAGTTTATTCACTGTTGAAACATAAAAGGCACTCCATCTTGGTTTCCGTTTCAGAGTACATTTATGCATTCAAATGCTGCCGAGCACCCTGGGGGAACAAAGCACAGGGCTGATAGACTCTTCCAAGGCAAAAGGGTTAATGGTAACCATGGCAACTGCCTCCAAGAATAGCATCATCTGCAGCAGCATTCATGCTGGGGCAGTCGACAGAATGGTTATAAATATACCTATTAGCAGCCTGAGCTGAATCTTTAAACAGCACTGTTGGGAGGAAAGGTGCCTAAAAATAGCTCCCCACGCTTGCATTTGAAGACATGTCCTCAGAAACACGGCATCTCGTGCACACACTCGCACACGCACAGAAAGAGTTTTCATCTTCATTTTTCTCCAAGTGCCAAGAATTGAACATTTGAGGCACACAATAGACAATGTGACATCTGATGACCTTCCTCTTTCACTGCCAGATTCCAAAAAGCACCCCCAAAAGAGAAAGGGCAGCCATATGCTGGTCCAGATTCAACAGTAGGCTGGTGTGGGCCGGCACCGCAGCAGCCCCACTGCCCACATGGCAGTGTGGCCCTGGCAGGCTCCATGTGCCCTGCTCACTGGGAAGGCTGCTCCTGCAACGGACCCACGTGGAGACGACAGGCTGGACTGAACAGCTGCTCCCAGCAAGGGGGTGGCTGATTCCCGCCCTCACAGCCCTGCCAGGTGGACAGCCCACTTCTTCCATGCAGTCTTCTCCTATTTCCCCCACTTTTACACTCCAGGGACATCTTATCCACATTTCTCATAAAAGATGGGTTATTTTCCACATACGAGCAGGGTGCTTGAAGTTAGACAGTTGCAGTCTTGAATTTCAGCTTAGCTGCATTATTAGTTTACTGGCCTAAATAAATCAGCCTCTCCAAACCTTCATTTCTTCATTTGTACAGAAGTATAATGAAATGCCAGATGTAGAGGGCTGCTGTAAGGAATAAATCAGAGAGTAAAAGAAAAATGCCTCACATCTGGTAGTGCCCAACCTGTGAGTTTTCCTCCTCTTCTCACTTTCTCTTCTACTCAGGTACATTAAAACCCTCTGAAAAGCGGGGACCACGTCACCCAAACTACACATCCAAGTAGCACAGCACCCAGGATAAAAGCAGCTGTTAGATGAGCGAGTGAATGAGTGGCTGCAGCTCCATACTGAGCTCTGGGACACATATATAGAAAGGAACAGGGCAGAGAATAAAGGGAGCTGAGACAGTGTGCTAGTTAGCATGCGTTTCCCTGATTAGTATTTGTAAGTGCATTATGGGCCAGAAGCGATGGCTCATGCCTGTAATCCCAGCACTTTGGGAGGCCAAGGTGGGCGGATCATGAGGTCAGGAGATCGAGACCATCCTGGCTAACACAGTGAAACCCTGTCTCTACTAAAAATGCAAAAAAATCAGCCGGGCGTGGTGGCGGGTGCCTGTAGTCCCAGCTACTTGGGAGGCAGAGGCAGAATGGCGTGAACCCGGGAGGCAGAGCTGGGAGCGAGCCGAGATCGTGCCACTGCACTCCAGCCTGGGCAACAGAGTGAGACTCTGTCTCAAAAAAAAAAAAAAAAAAAAAAAAAAGCATTATCAAAAATATTTCATCTCCAGGTGGTGTACAGGCATCCATCAATCAAAGCAAGGCTGGGCAGAAGCTTGGGCATGGTCATGCTAGGGACCCTGGCAGCATAATCTGTGCCCCACTCATTCAGGCTTCAGCTCCACTGCCCACTTCCCTGACTCCTCCTCACTGATCTGTCAGTGGGACTCACTCTTATAGTCTACTTACCAGTCCTTTGATGGCTATATGTGTCAGTCACGTCTCCTCCCCTTTTGGAAATTCTCTAACTTTCCTTCATTTGGGATATTTCGTATATACACAAAAATGCATAACACATGTAACTTGCATGTAAATTTTGCTCATAATGTCCTTCTTAAAAGTTTGTAAACATTTAATAGAATCAAACGGATCAATCTTTTCCTTCTTGGTTTGTGCTTTATCTGCCAAGCTTAAGAAAGTCTTCTCTATCTCATGGTCTTTAAGACAGGCTCCTACATTATCTTCTAAAATGTTAAACATGTTTCTCATTCATACCTGTGTATTTATCCTAGTGGGTGCTGACTTTGTTAGTGGCATTTCACATGTTTTCGTATGTGTAAGCAAATGTCCCAGCATCATTTATGAAAAGTTCTGACTTTCTCCCACTGATTTATAATGCCTCCATGCCATTCCATATTCCATCAACTCTAAAATTCTTATCAGAAGGTTTTCATAAAACTATGTATGGTCTGCCATCTGGCTGACAACAATTATAAAACTCCAGAGATTGTAAGATGAATTTGTATTTCAAGATAAAACAAAGATGCTTCTTGGAATTACTGACATAGTGCATATCAAACTTCTCTATACCTATAAATCTGATTTGGGGCTTTCCATTCTCATTCATTTGTCTATTTGTCAAATAAATAATCTGTGTAAGACTATTTTAATTACTGTTGCTTTATAAGCCTTAATATCTAATAGGCCAAGACCCCTTAACTTGGTCACACCCTTCAGTCTACCTTGGCTATTCTTGGCTACTTCTTCTAGTATATGAATTCTAACATTTACTTCTTAAGTTGATTTTAAAATTCCTGTTGGAATTTTGCCAGGAGTTAGGTGCAATTCATAAATAGAGAGTAAGTTGACACCTCCAAAATACTGTCTTCCAATCCATGAATATGGTATATTTTGCTATTTTATCAGGTCTACATTTACATTTTGCATGTTTATTGTTTTGTAATACTCCTCATAAAGTCTTATACATATCATGAGGTTCTTTTCAAGGTACCTCAGGGTACTGTTGGTTAATGAATGAGACTATTTTTCTTTTATTTATTTATTTAGTTAGTTAGTTAGTTAGTTTTTAAGATGGAGTCTCACTCTTTTGCCCAGGCTGGAGTGCAGCAGTACAATCTCAGCTTACTGCAACCTCTGCCTCCCAGGTTCAAGCGATTCTCCTGCCTCAGCCTCCTGAGTAGCTGGGATTACAGGCATGCGCCACCACGCCTGGCTAACTTGTATTTTTTGTAGAGACAGGGTTTCACCATGTTGGTCAGGCTGGTCTCAAACTCCTGACCTCAGGTGATCTGCCCACCTAGGCCTCCCAAAGTGCTAGGATTACAGGCGTGAGCCACCGTGCCCAGCTGTAACTGTAGTTTCTAACTGGTTTTTATGGATCTAGATGAATGTTACTAATTTTTTATGTTGCATAGAGGAAATCTGTTGAACTTTTTTTCTCTCTGCTTTTTTTGTTTGTTTGTTTGTTTCTTTTCCCTGAGATGGAGTCTCACTCTGTCTCCCAGGCAGGAATACAGTGGAGTGATCTCTGCTCACTGCAACCTCCACCTCTCGGGTTCATGCGATTCTCCTGTCTCAGAGGCCTCCCAAGTAGCTGGGATTACAGGCACGTGCTGCCACACCCAGCTAATGTTTGCATTTTAGTAGAGACAGGGTTTCACCATGTTGGCCAGGCTGGTCTCAAACTCCTGACCTCAGGTGATCCACCCGCCTCAGCCTCCCAAAGTGCTGGGATTACAGGCGTGAGCCACCGCGCCCAGCCTGTTTAATTCTAACAGTTTATCCATAGATTGTCTTGAATTTTCCATACAGACAATCTTCTCTTCTACAAATAAGGACAGTTTTGTTTCTTCCATTCTAATTCATACACCTTTTTTTCCCTATTGCAGTAGCTAGAACGGAGAAATTCCAAGCAGGAGCAGTGATGGCAGACGCCCTTGTCTTGTTCGTGACGTTAAAGGTAATGTGCCTAGAGTTTCAACATTAAGCATGTTTCCTAGAGATTTCTGACAGACATGCTTTATTAAGCCAATAATGCTCTCTTGCAGTCTATTTAAAAAGAGCTGTTATTATAAATAAATGGTGAACTTTACTGAATTACTATTTAAATTATTTTTTCCTCAATTAATCTGCTAGTATATACGTAGCATCGGGAAATGTTCTGCTGTAGAACCATCTTTGCATCTCTGAGATAAACTCTACTTGTTTCTGACATGGTATTTATTTTATACCTGGCAGATTTGGATTTGCTAATATTTCACTTAGTTGGTTTTTTTTTTTTTTTTTAATATGCTAAAATCCTAGCCACTGGTGAACTTTTTGGACCAAGAACCCAGCTAATAGATTTTCATATTAGATTTTATTTCCATTTCATGAAATGTTTATCTTACTTTTTAACTCAGAGATATTTTTTATTTTCTCCCTTTACATGTTTTCTGTTATTGCCTAAGTCTTTTTGCTGGCAAGGACAAATCAAAGCCTGACCTTACTGAGCTATCTTGGTTAGAATTCCAGGCCAATTCCCTTTCAATCATTCCATCCTCATCATCTCTCCTGTTTCCAGACTTTCACCTAAACTCAGTACTTATCACCTCACATGGGACAGTGGATATTAAAGGTCCTAGTAAAATACCTGGAATATCATAGTGAGTCAATCCAATTAACTGATATATGTTCAATAAACTAGTCAAATTTTCAAAACCAACTTTTTTCAAGGACAAAAAGTTTGGAAATGTTATATATCTAATAAATTCTTGACCAGCTACTCAGTTCTTCTATCTTCTGGACTTTCTAAGTATCTTCTCTGCCCGGTTCAGAAATGCATTACATGCTACTGCACATGCAGGAGGCAGCTGTGGGGGCCACCCCAGCATGGATGCCAGTGCCTACAGCAAACACCTATCTGCCCACTCAGAACAGGTTCCAAGTCGCATGTGGCCAGGAACTGAATCCTACACTCAACCTTGGGGAGTATTTGTCAGTGGGAACTGTGTGTGCTGGGGGTGGGGAAGGTGGTATAAGAATGTGACTGTGTGCATATACACATTGTTTCTAATTCGACTTCTATTTCAGCCAGTTTATGTATCTCCATTTAAAAAAAAAAAAAAAAAAAAAACAGCATGACCTTGGAAACTACATCTACTTTAAAAGACTTTTCTTAAGTATGACATTTTGTAATTAATTTAAATTTTAAAATTTCCTTTAAAAATGTGACCTCCACCTTAACGAGATGGCTCTTGCCTGCCTCTCTCATCTTCCTATGCCTCTAATATTTCATAATGAATGTAACTCATAAGCTTCTTACAGCATCCCACGGGCCAGGCTCTGAAACCACTTGCTCTGTCATTTTATAAACTCTATAACCTTGAGCAAGTTACTTAATATCTATGAGCCTCAGTTTTCTAACTAAAAAAAAAAAAAAAAAAGGCGAGGAAAAGAGCACTTATTTTCCAATATGATTTTAATAACTAAATGTGAAAAAGTATGTGAAAGTACCCGTTACACAGACGCTCAATAAAGACTTATTTCCTTCTATCGACATTTCTATTCAAACTGTTGGCTTGGTGCAAAAGTAATCACAGTTTTTGCCACTAAAAGTAGCAGTATCTTGTTTTCTTTCTACATTATTGCCTCCTCTCATTTTCCAGTTCCATATTTTACTCTACCCTACAATATTAAACAGCTAAATACCCACTTTGTTGTTCCTGCCTTTTCCTGGTTTTCTTAGACTATTTCTGCCTTCTTAGCACGCACACTTTAGTGTGAACCAGTGCAGAAAACCCAGGAAGGCATAAGTGCTGCCACTGGTAAGAACCTCTTCTGATGTCTGGATCTCTCCTCCGGGTCAATCCTAATGCCACGAATCTCTAAAATAGATTTCAATGAATTCCTTTGTTCAGTGAGGGCAGCACAAATGCTCCTAGCACACAGGCACAACTTCGCACTTCACAAACGTCTCAATTCTGCAGGTGAGGCTTGTTCCCGGCATGAAGACTGAGGTGCGGTGGCCGGCCCTGGAAAGGTGAGCTGGTCAGACAAGAAGTCCTGTTTCAATGCCTTTCTCATAAGTGGTCATAATATTTATTATACATGGATAACTTCAGGGCAAGAAGATAAGAAATCAAAGCCTGAATAAGAACTTAGCAACATGATTAGAGTTCTGTTTAAGTGACCATCACTCCGGCTTAAAGGAGTATAATTACAGTGATAGACAGTGGTAGACAGACAGACACAGCTTAATGAGTGTTTAATTAATAACACTTTGTGGTTTTAAAAGCATTTTCATATGGATTATTTTACTTGATTCTCAAAATAAGCCGCAGAGAGTTAATTTACAGATGACACCGAAGCCGAAGTAGAGACCTCAGCAAAGCGACACAGCATCGGCTCAGGACAAGCACATGGAGCCTGCGCCCAGACCCGGCGGGTCTAAGGCGTTGCCTCCTCCTGCCAGGCACACGGAAGTGCCCGGCTTCTCACTGGAACTCAGTGGTCAGGGAAGGCAGCCATGCACTTACTCTCCTGCTCAAGAAACACTTCCTGAGATCCCACTGTGTGCCAGGTGCTGGCTCCGGCCGGCCCAGGGACACAGCAATGAAGCAGACACATTCAGCCTCCTGGAGCCTGTGCTCCGCGCTCCCTTGTCACGCACACAGGCAGCCCCCACCAAGCAGGATGTGAGGTCCAGGGCTAGGGGAGTGCGCAGGGAGGAGGGACAGCCCTCAGACAGCCGGAGGGAGTCAGATATATCCTGAACATTTTGTATGTAAAAACCCTGATCATGTTAATAAAAAATGATGCTCTTGGTCATTATTCCACATTTTCAGAGCTAATTTCCATTCATCATTCATTCACGGGAGTAAACCACATTTCACTTGACTTTCACACCCACATTCTAGACTCAGCTTGGTTACACTGAACTCTTTTTCATGCCAAGTTTTCCATTGTCAGAGAAAAGAAAATTCCCAGTGTCCTTCATGGACTCACTATCTGTAAAGAAACTTCAGAGCTGTCCATTTATCACCTCATCCTCACTGTCCAGAGTCATTTTAATGTGCTGCAAGGCCATAAATAGTCCACACTGAAGCTCAGGGCACCAAGAACCCCTCTGGCCACATGCCAACATCCCACGGTCCCAACACATCTCAGTGAAAGCTTCATGTCCCCACTCACCCTGACCCTATGAGGTTCCCCCCAAAAAGCTTTCCTTTCCAGTATGCCTTCCAGCTACCTTGCTCCAGATGAGAGAAAATGCCAAGCAATTCATTTAGAGACTCATATCCCACCTTAAAACAGAAGGCATAAAAAACACTTTGGGGACTGGTGAGCTCATAGTTTTCAGCACAAGAAGAATGATAGAATGAACAACTTGGATAGAGTTATTCTCATTCTTGTATTCAGTTTTTCTATTTGTTGTTGCAATCTGTTCATACTTTATTGGGATTGCAAATTGTTAATTTACAGCCATTATTTATAGCTGTGTTCTATCGATCATGCTTCCTGAAGAAGCTAATGCATTTGGGGGTGGTTTTCTTCTTATGTTCACCGTATCTAAAACAAAAAAGAGCACAAGGGTTTTATATTTCAATGTGTGCTTTGCTGGGCTAAACCAGTTTGTCCTGTGGCACTAATACATATGAAAACGCTTACCAGGTGGCAGGACGAGCGTCCGAGTGCCCCTGCATGCATCTAAGATGTCACCCTCTGCTCTTGTTCCATCACCCTCTGCTCTTGTTCCATGCATCTAAGATGTCACCCTCTGCTCTTGCAGGTAAGGACCAATGGGTCCCATCAGCAGCATGGCCAGCATGGGCCTAGAAGAAGAGCCACTCCTAATGGACCAGGACGTTCAAAAACAAATGCAGGATCCTTGAGCTCTCAAAAAGGAATGAGAATATTATTCCCTAGGGCCAGGCATAGTGGCTCACACCTGTAATCCCAGCACTTTGGGAGGCCAAGGTGGGTGGATCACTTGAGCTCAGGAGTTCGAGACCAGCTGGGCCAACACGGTGAAACCCCGTCTCTAATAAAAATACAGAAATTACCTGGGTATGGTGGCGCCTGCCTGTAGTCTCAGCTACTCAGGAGGCTGAGGCAGGAGAATCACTTGAGCCCAGGAGGTGGAGGTTGTAGTGAGCTGAGATCGCGCCATTGCACTCCAGCGATTAGTGACTAGGCTTCAATTCCTCATTTGTGAAATGGGAATAAAATCTCTACCACGTGGGGATGCTGTCTGACTCGAATGTACGTCAGTCATCTTCCATGATGCCCAGCAAATATTTACTAATCCCCTTCTCATCTCCTCGAAATGTCTGCTTGCCTTGACGCAGCACATGAAGTACAAGTGCAAGCCCAGTGGAACCTATGTGAGGTGGCTCTCTATATAGCATGCATATATGCATGCATGTATGTATGTGTATGTGTTATATAAAACACTATTTAAATCCCATAGGATTCCAGACTTGGTAAGAGGAAGAAGGAACCAGGAGACCTTCTCAGCCAGAACAGAGCTCAAACATTTGTAGCCTCCATCCAATAGCAAGGACACAGAGACAGGCCATCTCCGATGAGAGATATGTGTCACATGATGACAGTGGCAGTGGTTATAATGATGGTGACCAGGTCTTAAGGGCTTAGCATGTACCAGGCACTGTGGCCAAGTTCTCTATTATCTTATTTAGGCCAGGTGTGGTGGCTCATGCTTGTAATCCCACCACTTTGGGAGGCCGAGACAGGCAAATTACCTGAGGCCAGGAGCTTGAGACCAGCCAGGCCAACATGGCGAAACCCTGTCTCTACTAAAAATACCAAAAAAATTAGCCGGGTGTGATGGCAGGCACCTGTAATCCCAGCTATCCGGGAGGCTGAGGCAGAAGAACTGCCTGAACCCGGGAGGTGGAGGCTGCAGTGAGCCGAGATCATGCCACCGCCCTCCAGCCTGAGCAACAAGAGCAAAACACTGTCACAAAAAAAAAAAAAAAAAAATTATCTCATTTAATCATTCAACCTCATGTGTACGTATTATCCTCATTTTGTAGATGAGGAAACTGAAGCCCAAGAGTTGGTTGGGATGGATATTAAATAGACTAAAGGATTCATCCAAAGGGGCATGGATAGTAGCAGGCAGCAGCTGGAACCAGAGAGATGAAATCATCCACGCAGGGAAAGGAAGGTGTAAAGATCACGTGGGTGACAACCAGACCCTGGGCAGCACCCACATTCCAGGGGCCCGGGGAGAAGAGGAACCTAGGAAGGAATCAGATGAGCACAACTTCAAGGGTCCTGGGACCCAGAGGCAAGAGGAAGAAGACCTTCAACACCACCTCCAGGCTCGGCCACCCTTCTGTCACCGTGTCTTGCAGTTTGTTTTTGTTTGTTTTTCATCAGCGACTTCAAATAAGGACAAAAGAAGTATGTCTGTTTCAATGCTGTGGACACCACAGGTCTGTAGGGAACACTATCCTGAAAGACAGCAGAGCTGAAATTATAAGCGACTTCTACTGGCTGATACACAGAACCAAAACCAGCACAATGACATTTAGCTAACAGAGACGCGTCTAGCTCCCACATTTAGGTTCAAAAAAATCAGCTGCACCGGAACAGAAATGGGGAAGTGGAGATTGACAGCAGGGGAGGGGATAAAGAACGAGGGAAGGTATCTGACACACCCACTTCTCCTCAAGGGGGGCCAGAAGCACCACTCAGCGCTGGTGGGGGGCACAGCCTCAGGTGGCATCCACATCAAAGCTGCTCCCATGCAGCAGCTGTAATCTCAGGCCTCTGGGCTCAGACTCACAGCAGGCCTGGGGTTCTGTCCCCTGGTGACTCTGACCCTGCTGAGCTTCCCTATGGGACGGCCTTCCTCCCGCTCTGTATTAGACTGGGAGGGCTGCTGTGATAAAGGCTGCAAACCCAGCAGCGGAAGCCACACAGATTCCTTGCCTTGTAACTTTGGGCGCCAGAAGGCTGAGATCAAGACATCGGCAGGATCAGCTCCTTGGAGGCCTCTCTCCTTGGCTTGCCAATGGCATCTTCATGCTCCTACGTGCCCTCCCTGTAAGTGTGCCTGCCTCCAAATGTCCCCTTTTCATGAGGACACCAGGCATATTGGACTAAGGTTCACCCTGGTAACCTCATTTTACCTGGATGACTTCTGTAAAGACTCTCCATATAAGATCACATTCTGAGGTGTTGAGGGTTAAGAGTTCAACACAGGAATGTGGCGGGAATGTCATTTAACCCGTAATACTCTTTCAGCTCCTGTGACCCAGAAGGCCTGTCATCAGCTAGCGGCTCTCCTCACCGGACAGTCCAGTGATCTCCACCCCACAATGACGGCAACATCTGTCTTCACACCAGTGACACTCAAATCTTTACCACAAGCCTAGTTCTCTCTCCTACTTCCAGATGTGATGCCAACTGCCTGCTCAACACCTCAGCCTCGATACACCCCACACTGCTCTGGCATTCACTTTTGCCCTGGGAAAAGAGCCATATTCCATGGAGGCTAAGACCATGCACTGGGGAGCCAGAATGGCTGGAATTCTGCTCTCCTTGCTTCCCAGCTCTATGACCTTGGGCTGGTTATTTCCCATTTCCTCGCCTAGTTAATGTGGCTTGATAGGGTCCCTTTTACAAAGAGTAGTTAACGCGGCCGGGCGCGGTGGCTCAAAGTGCTTGTAATCCAGCACTTTGGGAAGCCGAGGTGGGCAGATCACAAGGCCAGGAGATCGAGACCATCCTGGCTAACATGGTGAAACCCCGTCTCTACTAAAAATAGAAAAATTAGCCAGGCGTGATGGTAGGTACCTGTAGTCCCAGCTACTCAGGAGGCTGAGGCAGGAGAATGGCGTGAACCCGGGAGGTGGAACTTGCAGTGAGCCAAGATCGCACCACTGCACTCCAGCCTGGGCAACAGAGCCAGACTCCATCTCCAAAAAAAAAGAAAAAAGAGTAGTTAACCCATATAAAAGGATTAGAAAAAAACCTCAGACAGTATAGTTCTAATACATATTGATTATTCATTAAATTAACTATGTGCATGAAGGCATTCTCTCAGGAACTTAAGCTTTAAAAAAAAACAAAAACAAAAACAAAAACAGTGACTCTTAGGATTAGCTTGTCAATTTCTACCAAAAAAACGAGATTTTGATAAGGAATGCATTGAACCTGTACATCAGTTTGGGTAATGTTGCCATCTTAATAATATTAAGTCTTCTGATCCATGAGCATGGTATGTCTTTACATAAATAGGTCTTGTTTAACTTCTTTCAGTGATGTTTTTATGGTGGTCAGTTTACAAGTCTTGCAATTCTTTTTGTTAGGTTTATTCCTAATTATTTTGCTATTTTTGAGGTCATTTGACTTCCTCCTTTCCAACCTGGATGCTGTTTATTTCAGTTTCTAACACAATTATGACCTTTTTGCACAATGTTGAATCTAAGTGGCAGGAGTGGACATCCTGTCTTATTCCTAATCTTAGAAGGAACCCTATTTTTCTTTACCATTAAGTGTGATGTTAGCTGAGGGTTTTTCAAAGTTATCCGTTATCCATTTAAGGAATTTCACCTTTATTTCTAATGAGGCTTTGGTTCTGTTTCCTGCTCATTTGTATCATGAAAGGATATCCTCAGTCTCTTGCCTGCAAATCCATTCTCCCCACAGCTCCTAATGTGATCTTCCTAAAATGCGAAGCTCATGATGTCACAGCTTTTTCTTCAGACTACAGGACACTGCCCAAACACAGGCCCCTCCTCATTCCTCACCAGTTTTGCTTTGCCCCTTGACTTCTGGCAACAAATTGATTAAGATTTCCTAACATACACTGCTACTTCTTCCCTCCATGATTTGTTCTTTCTGTCTCTTCTGTTTGGAATGCAATTGCTATGACCATTCATTTGCCTCTATAATTCTTTTTAAATTGCATGATTTCATCTTAGAAAACTTCCCTAAATGTAATGTAGGTAAGCTTCCTTTCTCCTATGCTATCAACACTCTGTGTACATGTGTATCATTACAATTATCATACTGTATTCTAATGTTATGTTTATGGCTCTGTCTTTCCCCATAGACAATCAATTCGTTAAAGGCATTCTCTGCCTTATTGACCTTTGTTTTACAGCATTTAACACAGTGCCTTGCATACAGTATGTAACATATGACATTGTTGAATGAATGAATGAATGAATGAATGACTCATCAAATCAATCTTTCACTTAACCGGCATAGTGATTTTTCTAAAGTGCAAATTTGATTGTAACATTCAATTGCTAAAAATCCTTCAATAGCCGCAGATACATTTCAGGATCAAGTCCAAATTTCTTCACAGGGTATCAAAGATTCTCCAGGATCTGCCCTGACCGCACCGCTCTCCATTCACATCTTTTCTAACACACCCCATGCTCTAACTGGCACCCAGAGCTCATTCAAGCCTCCTACGTTTGCTTACGTCACACCCTCTGCCTCAGAGTGCCTTGAACAGCCTTCCCTACTATTTACCTGGAACCACCCAATCATTTTCTCAAGAGTCAGCTCAAACATCACCTTTGAGCTCTAGATTTGTTTATACAGCTGTCGACTTTGCTTGGATGTTTTAAAGGCACCCTAAACTCGCCAGATCTAGGACTAAACTCATGATCGCCTCTACCCTACCTCTGCCCATAAAAAGAGAACATCTTTCCTTTCCCATGTGCCCTAGCTCAACCGTGACTCCACTCCCCATCCAACACCCAGGCCAGAAATCTGTGAGCCATTACTGATTTCATCACCTCTCTCCGTGTCCTTTTTTTGTTCCCAAGTATCTCTGAAATCCACCCATTTCTCTCTGGCTCCACATCCACCTTGTTCCAAGCTATCACCGTGTTTTCCCACATCTTGTACAACAGTTTCTTCACTGACCCCCTCCGCCTCCACACTGGCCTCCCCATCCAGCAGCTGGGGTGCAAATCTCATCATCTTGCTCCTCCCCAAGCACAGTCCTGAAAAGGCTCCCGTTGCTCTGATGATCAATAATGCCCAACCCCACTGTGGTGTTGCTCTGATGATCAATATCCAACCCCACTGTGGCCTCTCAAACTGTGTGTTCAATTCTTCCCCCACCACTGCTCCCACCTCCTAGCCCTCTGCCACCTCTGCTTTGAGCATTTCCCCTCTCCTCCCTTCAACTCACTAACGATTACTCATCCTTCTGATCTCAGCTTGCACTTCATCTCCCCAGAAAAACCTGGTCTTACACCCTTGTCTAGGCCTGCCTATGAAATCACATCCCTTTTCTTCACAGCTTTTATCTCAGTTAGAAGTAATATCCTCATTTGAATTAAATTACTATGTCTACAGACTATAAACCCATGGAAGAAGGCACCATGTCATCATGTCCCTATTGTCCAGCACATGGCTGGCACAGAGAAGGCACTCAGTAAAGTATTTGTGAAGCAAAATCTTTATCATTGTAACTCTCGAGTAGGAATGGCCAGTTCCCCTCTGCAGGCTCCACTGTGCCTTGTCAGTATCCTAGCATAGCATGCAGGGCATCCTGTTAGAATCCTCTGTTGATGTATCTTCTCCTACTAGACTGTGAGTTTCACCTGGACAGGCTTCTTCATGGCAATCCCTGGCACTCAGCCAAGGCTCAATAAATATCTCATGACTGGAAGGTATATTCAAGGGATGGGTGGATTCTGGGGGCTACAAGTGAAAACGACCAAAGGTTTCATTGGTAAATACCACAAAAGGGGTGAGGAGATCACGACGGGTTTCTCCACCGGGGCCATTTGGCTCAAAGACAGAGAGGCTTAGGAGAGACGGACTCCAGACTCCCTCCCCTCAGGATTAGGAGCTGCTAATGCCAACTTGGTGAGGCTCCAGAGGCAGGGACCAGGACCCATAAGTGGAAGCTGCAGGTGGCAGCTACGGGAAAGAGCGTGTGCTCCCACCACTGGCACCTGTTACCAAGCAGGCGGCCACCGCCACCCCACAGCCCTGCCTTTGCTACAGCTTCAACTAGATTCCTGATGTTCAAGAGTGTTTGCTGAACACCTGTGACATGAAAGCCGGGAACCAGAGAAAGAGATACAGAGAAGACCCATGTTGCAACAGAGGGGAGCTCGCAGATGATCACACAGGCGATCACGCAGGCTGCTTCCAACCCTCGGGCTCTAAGAAATCACTTTAATAAATTAAAAGGACAATCTCGTTTGTTTTAACACGTAACCCTTCAGCCAAAAAGATAAATTTCTTTGGGTCTATTGATAGGGACCCCCTGGCTGTCAATCAATGTCCAAAAAAGCAAGATAGCTAAACCAATTGAACGTATCATTTGATTTTTCCAACAGTTGCCAAATGGATTGGCAATGCCTCATAGGAAAGGGGCTATGTTCTAACAACAACAAAGATATCATCTCTCTTTTTCCAAAGACACTTGCAAACCTTTAAAATAACTTATCTGAGAGCCACTACTGACATTCAAGGGCATATCTTGCTTGGGTAGCCATAAGAGTCAATACACTTGCTTATGGCCCCCAAGGAACACATGGAGGGGGGGGAGTGGAGGGGTTTGGAATCGGGGACCCGAGCTCCCGCCAGTCACGTTAGCTGTGTGACTGAGGACAGTCTTCTTGACTCTCTGAGCCGCAGCTAAATGAAAGGGTACCATGCAAAGCAGACAGGCTTGCTAGGTGAATCAGAAGAGAACCACCGCAACACCAGGGTCCCATTCGCATACTCAACACCTCCCGCCACCACCTGCTTCATGTAGCCTGTGTACCCTGACGAAAATGATAAACACACAGACATCTGGCAGCACAAACCTGGGAGCGAGGCGACCGGAGCATTCAATGCAACCTGGACATTCACTAGTTATGTAACTTCAGTGCAATCATTTAACATCTTAAAGCCTCAGTTTCTGCCCTGAAAAGTGAAAATAATGGTAATGCCTCCCACACAGGGATCCTGCGAGGCTCCAAATGAAAAATGGATACAAAAGTACTCTGTGAAACTTGGGTTATTATCACTGCAAGTAGAAATACTAACAAATTATTTAGTAATTACACATTTATTTTCCTGCTTCTATCGTACAAGAAAAAGACTACATGATTCCTGAAAGAAATCTGGCAATAGGCTGTCTCTGCAGCGGGAGTCTCGGAGTTTTGTAATATTAGAACGGAACTGCTGAAGCAACAGAGCTCCAGCCCTGCTTCCTCCGTGACCTCTCCACAAACAGAAGATGCAGCCTCAGGCTCAGAGAGATGAAGAAAAATCATCCGTTTTTAAGTTACAGCCATGAAGAAAAGAGTACCACCACTGATACAATATGAGGGCTGTCAGAGGAGCTGTAGAATGGAGACATTGCAGCGAAGATGCTAAAATAAAAAGGTGTGAAAACAGACAGAACGACAACAATTTTAATGCAAGAAGGGGAGAGCTTCAAAAAAGCAGGCCCAAATAAAATGAGCATAAAGCCATTGTGCTGCAGCAAAAATTGGAAAAGCATTCCTTTTCCATTCAAAAGCCTTCCTTTTCTTCCTTCTGTGACAAGGTGGAGGGGAGGGAGGAAAAGGGAGGGAGGAACCAATCCACCATCAATGAATGACAAAAGGAGTACAGGGGTCTAGGAAGATTCCGGAGCAGAACAATGAGATTCCATGTAACACTGTGAGATGCTAAAGCAAGGGGACTCTCGTTCAATCTGGGGCTAAGAAGACAATTAAAATAAAAACCCAACTCATTTTCAACAAGTGAAACTCTCAGATGTCAATTCTGTATTCGATCATACATTTTCTTTCCCACTAAATTCAATAATCTTTCTTTAAAAAAAAAAAAAAGGAGGGGGTTCTTTTTCTAAGACTAACGCATTTTCACTGTCAAAACATTAGGAAACAGTGAAAAGCAAAAAGAAGAAAAATTGCCTATAATCCCAAAACACAGAAATAACCCTTGTTAACATCTTAGTGTATATTCCCCTAGACATTTTTCTATGCATATATATAAATGCATTTTTATAAGAACAGGATCATATCATTCACACTGTTTTATAACTTGCCTTTTATTTCTTAAGCCATAGATATTTTTCTGTGTTAATAGTCTTTCTAGCCCTTTATTTTTAATGGTCATATGTCATAATTTCATTCCCTGTTGTTGGACATTTATGATGCTTCTGATAATCCTGGCATTATAAATAATGCTATAACAGATAACCTAATATACACATCTTAGTGCACTCGTCCATTTTTTTCTTCAACATGGAATTGTTAGTCAAAAGATTTGTATATGACAGTAGACCAAGTAACAGCCCCCCCTCAAATACATCCCAATCCCAAGAACCTGTGAAAACGTGACCTTACGTACAAAAGAGACTGCAGATGTGGTTAAGATGAAGATTCTGAGATGAGGGGATTATCCTGGCTTATCCTAGTAGGCTCTCAGTGTAATCACAAGGGTCCCTATTAGGGAAAGAAGGAAGCAGGCATGTCAGAGGAAACTGAATGTGCAACACTGCAAGCTCTGGAGACAGAGGAAGGGGCCACAAGCCAAGAGATGCAGGCAGCCTGCAGAAGCCAGGAGGGCAGGGAGACAGACTCTCCCCAAGAGCCCTGGGAGTGAAGGCGTTTCACCCACTAAGACCTCTGGTCTCCAGAACTGCAAGGTAACAAATTTGTGTTGTTTTAAGCCACTGAGTTTATAGCGTCTCTTATAGCAGCAATAAGAACCACATATATGTTTAACAAATTTAAATGTTTATTTTAAAA
This sequence comes from Theropithecus gelada, assembly GCF_003255815.1. Lineage (NCBI taxonomy): Eukaryota > Metazoa > Chordata > Mammalia > Primates > Cercopithecidae > Theropithecus > Theropithecus gelada. Next base: position 142,374,394 of record NC_037676.1, read on the forward strand.
GTACGTTACTTCTAAAGTAAGCGATATTTGATAAATCACTACAACCTTCCCATTCTAATCCTGCAAGCTGAGCAGCTTCTGTGCTCCAGAGCCATGCAGATTCCCCTGCTGTGGATGGTGGGCAGACTGTCCCCAGAACGGAAGTAACATTGTCTTGAGCATCTACTATGTGCCAAGCTCTACTCTGGATTCATCTCATCTCTTCCCCTCAACTTGGAAACAAGAACTTATTTGACACGATTTTACAACTTAACAAAACAAACGAGAGCTCAAGAATGTCAAGTGACTTCCCCTGGATGCATGTCTGTATTCATCCATCATCCATCAGCTACGGGAAGAACACCTACGAACATCCAGATGCTGAAGTTTACGCACTGAAGCTGGAGCGTGTGTAAGACTGAGTCTCTGCCCTTGGTGGAACTTCCCTGCCAGGGACAGACCCGGGAAGCGGAGAGCCAGGCTGGGTGCCTAAGTCCCACCTGCCCACAACACAGCAACTCCTCTGCCCACCGCTGCCAAGCCTGCAAGTCTCTTCCTCTGCCTTTTTCTTTTGTTCTTAATACCTAGTACCTAAAATTCCACTTTGGGAAATTTAGATTTAAAATGCCTAAATCTATTATCACATTTACTATCACCCCTACCAGAACGCAGGCTCTACGGGAGCAGGAATCTTTCTTCCAGTCATGGATTTATCCCACACACCGGGAACAGTGCCTTGCACATAGCAGGCCCTCAGGAGATAATTGTTGAATTAGTGACCACAGCTCATGCAATTTCCCCAGTATCCCACTGTTCTCCAACTCCTCAGACATCTGCCGATGTCTCCTCTGCAAAGGTCTGCCTCCTACCTACCTCCAAATCATGTCCATAAATACAGCACATTAGGCAAGGAAGAAAGAGAGTACTGCATTTTAAATAAAGCAATATTTCATAGATAATGCCAGAATGTCTTCTGAATCTCATCCAAATCATTTAGCTAAAGTAAGGAAGGAAGTCGAGTCTCTCTGCAAATCCAAAGAAAACCGAGCATTACATGTACAAGAGGAGCAAAAAAACCCCAAATCAAATTCTCAATCCTATTTCTGAAACAAGCCTTGTGTAAGGTGCCCACGGTGGTGCAAAGCACTGTTTTATGAGAAAGGGCAGCCCTGTGTGGCCAAACAGATGAACTGCAATGTTCCACATCGCCTGCCACTGCATCAACCGCGTTCCTCTTCCTCACACCACCAGGGAAAATAGTCTGCGGTCCCTGTTTTAGAAGTTACTGCCCTTTTTAGGCTAATATCCAGAATCTACAAAGAACTTAAACAAATTTACAAGAAAAAAACAAACAACCCCATCAAAAAGTGGCCAAAGGATATAAAGATATTTCTCAAAAGAAGACATTTATGCAGCCAACAGACACATGAAAAAATGCTCATCCTCACTGCTCATTAGAGAAATGCAAATCAAAACCACAATGAGATATATCTCACATCAGTTAGAATGGCGATCATTAAAAAGTCAGGAAACAACAGATGCTGGAGAGGATGTGGAGAAATAGGAACACTTTTACACTGTTGGTGGGACTGTAAACTAGTCCAACCATTGTGGAAGACAGTGTGGCGATTCCTCAAGGATCTAGAACTAAAAGTACCATTTGACCCAGTGACCCCATTACTGGGTATATACCCAAAGGACTATAAATCATTCTATAAAGACACATGCACATGTATGTTTACTGCAGCACTGTTCACAATAGCAAAGACTTGGAACCAACCCAGATGTCCATCAATGATAAACTGGATTAAGAAAATGTGGCACATATACACCATGGAATACTATGCAGCCATAAAAAAGGATGAGTTCATGTCCTTTGCAGGGACATGGATGAAGCCGGAATCCATCATTCTCAGCAAACTGTCACATGGACAGAAAACCAAACACCACATGCTCTCACTCATAGGTGGGAATTGAGCAATGAGAACACATGGACACAGGAAGGGGAACATCACACACTGGGGCCTGTCGGGGGGTGGGGGGGGTGGGGGGCTGGGGGAGGGATAGCATTAGGAGATACACCTAATGTAAATGACAAGTTGATGGGTGCAACACACCAACACGGCCCATGTATACATATGTAACAAACCTGCACGTTGTGCACATGTACCCTAGAACTTAAAGTATAATAAAAAATAAAAAACAAATAAAATAAAAAGGAAGCTTGAAGTTTCTTGGGAAAAAAAAAAGAAGTTCCTGCCCTATTTAATAGTCAGTGAAAGGGAGCAGATACCAATGAACCAGATTATCATGAGTTCTGAAACAAGAACGAGATTCCTAAGCGCTCGCTATGTGCCGTAGAATGTTTCCGGGGCTTAAATTAATTGCCTGACTTCATCAGAAGTGGCTATTTTTATCTCTTTTACAGATGAGGAAGTTGAGGCTTAGAGGAGTCAATGACTGCTAAAATGTCTCATGGCTAAGAACTCACTGACCCTAGAGTCTGCTGGGACTCAGTGTTTCCATCGAAAGCAAGAACGCCCATATCCCCCTACCCCCTCTTCAGTAGGGGAGAGGGCACATCACCTGCAGGCATTTGCTGGGCGCTTACCATGTTCCAGGTACTTTGCACACACACAACACTCGAGGTTACTCTCACCCCAATTTTACAGATGTAGAAGCTGCAGCTCAAAGAGATAAAGTGGCTGGCCCCGGGTGACTCAGCTAGCACGTAGCAGAGTCAAGATTCATTCCCTGGTCTTTCGACTTCAGATACAGGTCAAGTAACCCCTAACTGAAATGCTTACGACCAGAAATATCTCCATTTTTTTTATATATCTGCATATGCATAATGAGCTATCTGTGGGATGGGACCCAAGTCTAAACATGAAATTCATTTGTGGTTCATATATACCTTATCCACATAGCCCGAAGGTAACTGTGCATGACACTTTTGATAATTTGGTGCCTGAAACAAAGTCTCGACTGCATTTTGACTGTGACCCATCACGTGAAGTCAGGTGTGGAATTTTCCACTTGTGGCTTCATGCAAGCGCTCAAAAAGTTTTGGATTTGGGAGCATTTTGGATTTCAAGTTAGGGATGCCCGATCTGCACAACTGTTCTTTCCATCATATCACAGGGCCACAAGAGAGGCACAGCAATGGCTCAGCATCTAGATTCGGGCAATGAGAGGCCTCAGAAGGGGACAAAGGGAGGGAAGGAGAGACAGGGGAAAGGGCGAGGGGCAGGGCGCTACAGATGCAGAGCAGGCCCCCAGGATGCCCGGAGCAGCGGCGTGGTGCAGAGACACACACAAAGAGGCCTGGCTGCAGGCGGATGGGCAGCCCCCCACAGCCAAGCCCGAGTGTCCGGCAGCGAGGAGCCCTGAGCTGGCTTTCCCTGAAGGTGCCTCTGTGGACAGAGCTGCCTGCACCGGCCCCTAGTGGACCAGTTAGGACACTAGTCCTGCGGAGTGACTCTATCTGTCTGCCTTGAGTTTCTGGCTTACCACTCCATTTCTGCAAATTATACTGAGCTGTACCAAGAGAATCCAGGTGAAACCAAGAATGAGTGAAATACCGAGGTTTCTCTTTCAAGAATGAGTGATACAGGGCACAGCCACAGCCTGCCACCCTGCTCCTTCCCTCCCCTCCTGCCACTGCCTGAACTCACACTCGGCCTCATGCCTAGGCTCCGGGCCTACTGAACTGCTCGTGTTCCCCCAAAACAGCATGCGGTGCCAGCCCCCTGCTTCTCCACATGGTGCTTGCGTGGAAGGCTTTTCTGTGTGCTCTAACCTAGGCCAGTACTGCTTCCTTTATTGATCTGCTCATCACACTGAGTGCCTTAAGGACAGTACCTATCTTATTTGATCTGTATTTCCAAAACTAAGTACAGTGATTATAAATAATAGGTGCTCAGTAAATATTAAATAAATGAATGAATGATCAACAAACTATATCACCTGTCCACACTGCAAAATAATTCAGTTGAGGGGAAGAGGGCAGACTCAAAAGCATGAAGCTCTGTGGGGTGGATGGTGGTGGTGGTTGCACAGCAATGTGAATGAACTTATTGCTGCTGAACTCTTCATTTAAAAATGGTTACAGGGGCCAGCACAATGGCTCATGCTGTGTTCCCAGCACTTTGGGAGGCTGAGGCACAAGAATTGCTTCAGGCCAGGAGTTTGAAACCAGCCTGGGCAATAGGGTAAAACCTCATCTCTACAAAAAAATATTTTTTTAATTAGCCAGGCGTGGTGGCACACACTTGTAGTCCTAGATACTTGGGAGACTGAGGTGGGAGGATTGCTTGAGCCCAGGATTTCAAGACTTTAGTTAGCTATAATTGCACCACCACACTCTAGTCTGGGCAACAAAGCAAGACTCTGTCTCAAAAAAAAAAAAAATTATTACGATGGTAAATTTTACATTATTTGTATTCTACCAAAATTTCTAAAAAAATTTTTAAAAACATAGTCCACACTCTTTCAGGTGTGGAGAACTGCCCAGTTCCTGCAGCAAGGTGGCAGCTATACACGCAGAGGGCTTGCCAACCGCCAGTCCCGCCAGCCCTGTGCAGAGCTGCTACCCACTCCACAGCCCTACTCCGGGGTCATCAACCCTGAGCCCCAGAAGCACAGCAGCTTGGTCCACCTCATGGTGACTTTCAAAACCAAATTCCTCGAGTTTCTCACTTGGGCTGTGAGTGCCTTAAAGTGAGGGACTAGCCTCTCCCAATGCCCAGAACCTAGCCCAGAGTCCCGGGCCTAGGCAGCATTCAGTAGAAAACAACAGTAGCTCCCAGATGTGGAGCAGAGATTACATGTCGAATTTTCTGGATGGTATTGCCATTTTCCCCCAAAGAGAATCAGTTCCAAGTCTGCTGCTATCTCAGTGCCGAATGAAATAACAAATAACTGAATGAAGCGCTGAATGAATGAACTTTGGTGGGAAACGGAGAGGGTGGTGGGCAGCGGGACCACACAGGACAACGCCGTGCGGCGCGTCTCACATGGCGGCCGGCATCTAGGGAAACGTCTGAGTCCGGAAATCAGATCAGCCTGACTGTACCTACAGAACACATCCAGATTTCCCAAGAGTTACTGTAGCCTTTGTTTCAATAAATTGCCTTCTAAGGGAGAGAAGCGGGAGGGGAGAGGACTCCGAATATAATTATTCATTCAGGTCTCCAAACATGGATAAGGTCAATGCAAAAGCCTATTAACTCCAGGAGCAAGAAGAGAGTTGCAAAAAGACAACTGACTTACAAACGATATTTTAAAAAGAAAGTTTAGCATTAATTAACAAATGGAAAGGAGGAGAAATTTTTAGAGAAACTAAAAATATCTTGCCTAATAAAAGAATTGCTAATTTAAATCGTTCATGAAGACAAGATACAAAACATTTAGAAGGAGTAAAAATCTCTATGCTGTGTATCTTTTATTAAAGTATGTGGCAGACAAATGGGGGGAAATCACCCAGCACCCACATGTGCTCAGCAAACACAGCCACCACCCCCACAAGCCAGGGCAGCTCCAGGCAGTGGGGACACAGAGATGCACGGGAGCCACACCTCATCTTCCGACACAGTCTCTCACAATGCCTACAACCAAACCTCACACCAGAGAGACTGCGTTTGCTGCTCACTTTACCCCAGTGGCTCCTCAGCACATAATTTGGCTTCTGCCCATAAACTCTATAGAAACCTCGCCTAAAAGCTTCCTAAGTCGTCAACAAATCCACATTGCCAAATTCAGTGGCTATCTTTCACATTTCTCCTGCTGGGTCTCCCTGCTATTAATCGTGTATATCTTTCCTGGACAATGCCTTGGATTCTGCCACCCATCCTTCTTCCTTCGTCCTCTTCAGGCTCTTCTGTGAACAGCTCTGCATTTTCCCACCCCTCAGACACTGGCATGCAGAATTCAGCAATGGCCCAATTTCCTCTCCCACAGGATCATGCCTTGAGTGACTGGTGCAATTCTGCGGCTGTCCTCTCCCCTGCCTGGTACTAACAGCCATGTCTCTGTCTCTAGCTCAGACTCGGTTGGACAGCTAGGCATGGTCTCCTGGGCCTCCGTGAAGCACAGGCCCACAGCCTCAGCGAGTACAGGTGGAACCCCGCATGAGCCTGTCACTTCCCCGCTCCATCCACAGCCACACAAGTCAGGAACCAAAATCCACCCTGCCACGTCCTGCCAATCCCTCATGTGTGTCTGTTTGATCACCTGAATGTCCCCTGTATACAGCTTCTCCTGCCCAAACCGAACTCCTGGCTCAAGCCCACATCATCTCTCAGCCCCCACCAGCAGCGGCCCCTGCCTCTCTCTAGTCTAGCATGAGCAGGCCGCTGCGATGATGGGGCCACAACACCTGGCCTTGCTCATAATAAGGTAATGCCGTATGTGTAAGTACTTACTATGTACTAGGAAATGTGCCAAATGTTTTCATGGATAAACAGATTCAATGCCAACACTCCCTTTATAAAATGAGTACTAGGGCCGGGCGCGGTGGCTCAAGCCTGTAATCCCAGCACTTTGGGAGGCCGAGACGGGCGGATCACGAGGTCAGGAGATCGAGACCATCCTGGCTAACATGGTGAAACCCCGTCTCTACTAAAAAATACAAAAAACTAGCCGGGCGAGGTGGCGGGCGCCTGTAGTCCCAGCTACTCGGGAGGCTGAGGCAGGAGAATGGCGTAAACCCGGGAGGCGGAGCTTGCAGTGAGCTGAGATCCGGCCACTGCACTCCAGCCTGGGCGGCAGAGCAAGACTTCGTCTCAAATAAATAAATAAATAAATAAATAAATAAATAAATAAAATGAGTACTAGGCTGGGCGCACTGGCTCGCACCTGTAATCCCAGCACTCTGGGAGGCCGAGGCGGACAGTTCACCTGAGTGAAACCCCATCTCTACTAAAAATATAAAAATTAGCCAGGCGTGGTGCCGTGTCTGTAATCCCAGCTACTAGGGAGGCTGAGGCAAGAGAATCACTTGAACCCGGGAGGCACAGGTTGCAGTGAGCTGAGATTGCACCACTGTACTCCAGCCTGGGTGACAGAGTGAGATTCTGTCTCAAAAAAAAAAAAAAACCATAAAATAATAAAAATACAAAAAAATTAGCCAGGTACGGTGGTGCATGCCTGTAGTCCCAGCTACTCGGGAGGTTGAGCCAGCAGAATCACTTGAACCTGAGAGACAGAGGTTGCAGTGAGCTGAGATCACGCCACTGCATGCCAGCCTGCACAACAGAATGAGTCTTTGCTGAAAAAGAAAAAGAAACGAGAGGGAGGGAAGGAGGGAAGGAGTGAAGGAAGGAGGGAGGAAGGGAGGGAGGGAGGAAGGAAGAAAGGGACCATTATCCTCATTTGACAATGAAGAAGCTGAAGTCCATGGAGCTCAATTATCTTACCTGAGATTATCTGCAGGCAGGAGCAGAGCCACAGTTCAAACCAAAGCAACCTGCCCAGAGCCCAGGATATTAGCCACTCTATCCTGGTGCCTCTGCCTACCTCTCCAGAATCATCCCTCACCCCTCACTGTACCCTATCCCCTGAAAACATGTGACCCAGTGAGACCCAACTGCTTCCTACGTCTGCACTTTTCTCTGCTCATGCTGCTGCCTCTGCTTAAGTGCCATGATCCTGCCTCCCTCGATGCCTGGAGCAGCCAGGGCGCCTGGACTGTCCATGGTGGCCGTAACTCCTCCAGAAGCCCCGCCTGCATGCACCACAGCACACTCTGTATACGTGCACCTAGGACGAGGTGGCGTGGAGTCCAGCTGGAATAGCAGCCTCAGTGGGGTAACACTCATCATGATGCCCAAAAGGCATGACAGAAAGCTCCCCAAAATCAACCCCTGTGCAATAAGGCATGCCATCGGGTCCCATGGTTCCCTTCCCAGCAGCCTTGCTGGGTATCAGCAATGAGTGCCGTCACACCAGTATCCAGATGTGAGGTTAGACCAACACGACTTTCAACTGGAAAGAAGAAAAGCCAGAAACGCGATCTCCCTCCAGCCCTAACCTTCTAGGGTACCAACTGCAACACTGATTGAAAAGTCATTCCTGGCCGGGCGCGGTGGCTCAAGCCTGTAATCCCAGCACTTTGGGAGGCCGAGACGGGCGGATCACGAGGTCAGGAGATCGAGACCATCCTGGCTAACCTGGTGAAACTCCGTCTCTACTAAAAAGTACAAAAAACCAGCCGGGCGAGGTGGCGGGCGCCTGTAGTCTCAGCTACTCGGGAGGCTGAGGCAGGAGAATGGCGTAAACCCGGGAGGCGGAGCTTGTAGTGAGCTGAGATCTCTGGCCACTGCACTCCAGCCTGGGCGACAGAGCGAGACTCCGTCTCAAAAAAAAAAAAAGAAAAGTCATTCCTCCTGGACAGCCATGCTCTCAGTCACGCCCAGGGTAGAGAACAGAGTGGACACATGGTCCTCACCTCCTGGGAGTCGGGATTGTGAACACACACAGGAACGTTTGCAAGCCGTCCGACGGAATACGGTTAAAGAAGGGAGGGAATGCATGAGTATCATGAGTAGTGCTTCTAGGGAAATATTTTCCCCAGACATCCCAGGGTCTGGCAACATGTGTGACAAGATCCTCCACTCCTCCAGCATGAGGAATTTCAGGTACCAGGCTGGGGTCTGGAAGGCCACATGCAGCAAGAAAGCAAGCAGGCAGCCCTGTGGAATGGGAGTGCTGGTTTCTAGACACCTGCACCTAGAGCTTAGCCAACTCGCCTATCCGTCTTTCTCTTCCAAATGTGTATACAGCCTCTTCCAATGAAAGAACGGCAGTTCCCACATCTGAAGCCCTGGGCTGGGCCTAGGCCTGACATGTTGCCCCACTCCCTCCCAGCTGAGCCAAGAACTGGTACTGCCTCCACTCCACAGCTGGGGAAGGAAAGCCACTTGTCCTCCACCTCCCAGTGAGCATCATTGCTACTTAGCTTGTTTGAATGTAAAACACACGATTTCACCATTACAGTACTGAAGACCAAAAAAGGTAGCTGAATCAGACATGAGTACTCACTGGCAGCTGCCTGTATTTTCACAATGGTACCAGGTTACACAGGACACAGAGGAATCTAAGTGATAGTTCATAGCTTAAAAAAAAAGAAAAAACTCATAACAATCAGTTTGAGATCAGAGTATGCAGGATTAATGTCAATATCCATGTGACACAGAGCACAGGAATAAGCAAAGAGCTAAGGCTCTTGGGACATAAGCGGGACACTGACAATTAGGTAAAGGATTAATGGTTGTGCCATAGATTTTTATAAGAGGATTTCAAAACTAAGGGTGAAGTGGTTTAAGGACTGGGATAGGAGGGGAAGAAAACACCTCTGCGCACACACCACACGCCAAGAGCATGTGAGTACTTTGTACACCACAGCATCCCTCTGAATTCTCACAACAGTCCTCGGAAACCATCACCACCTCCACCTGACAAGGGTGGAAACGAAGGTTCTGAGAACTGACTGAGACCATACAGCTGGCAGCAGCTGGAATGGCTCTCCAGCCTCTGTCTGACTGGTAAAAAGACAGCTTCACCCTTAGACATGTGGAATTTATAGGAACATGAAGGTATGTGAATGGGAATAGCTCAAAGAAAATTGGAAATTTAAGAGGAAAGCTCAAGTAGGAAGATAGGGCTGATGATGAGCTTTAAGCTCCTGCTACTTCACAGGCATGAATGTGTATTTCTCTTTCTTTCATTTCTAAAGCAAAAGGCCACACGAAAGCTGACCCAGTACTTCTACAAAGAAATGACAGTAATTAAATGGGAACATCTCCATTTTCTCGGTGATTAACTGCAGGGAAAAGCATCCCTCTCAGAGGAGGGCTCTGCTCTGAATGAACCTACTCAAAGAGCAACGGTAACTCTGGCGCCCAGAAAATAGGCATTAAGGAGAAAAGGAGAAGCTAACGTTTTGCAGAAATCTATGCAGCAACTGTATGAAATGTGGCTTACGGTTGTGAGATACATGGACGAGACTAAAAAAGACGCCAAGCCATCATCTCCCACTCCCCAAACGCCAGCTTTCTCCTCTATCAGGGTCACTTGCTCAATAATGAAATGCACTGACAATGAGGTAGTTAAAGGTATCTAGGTGTCTTATTAGCGTGGCAACTTTATCCTTTTGTCATCATACACTTTGATCATTTCAAAGTGATTAGGATGATTTTTAAAATTCGTCAATAACATATCGAAGGTGACATGGGCATAATGTAAAATCAGCCATTTTCAAGTGAAGGATTTGGCAGCATTGAGTGCATTCACAATGTTATGCAACTACCTCTATCCAGTTCTAAAACATTTTTTTCAACCCAAAAGGAAACCCTCTACCCATTCAGCAGCTGATCCCCCTTCTCCCCACCCAGGCTCTGAAAACCTCCAACCTGCATTCTGTCTCTCTGGATTTTCCTGTTCTGAGTATTTCCTATAAACGGAATCAAGTATACTTTCACTTCCCTTCTCTCACTTAGCCTGTTCTCAAGGCTCGTGGACGCTGAGCAGTTGCTGCTAGCACAAGTCAGGAGGGCTCTCTGATGATTCCTCACTGTCCTCGGAGTGAAGTCTGTTTTCCTTTGGAATTTCTTGCTCTCATGTCTGGTCCTCCCTTGAAGGCAGGGACGGACAGATTGAGGGCCAGGAGAGGCGGCGCTGCCTGAGAGGCCAGTGTCCAGGGGAACAGGCCTGGGGCCAGGCCATCCGGATCTGGGGTGCATTTCACTCTCGCCAGCTTCATGCTTTCCCTCCCCAAGATGATTTTTCTCCACAGCCCACAGATCTTTTATGCATTTAATAGTTATTGTGTCCCCTTCACTAAAGTGTAAGTTCTATGGGGAGATGCACCAGGTTTTGTTTACTGCTCTCTGCTCCTAGGGTTTTGAACATAGTGGGCTTTTAATAAATGCCTGTTAAATGAGTGACTGGATACTGGAGATTCTGACACAAATCATTTTCGAGGGGCTGGCAGTCCCCTGGAAGGACAGGCAGATGAGCCAACATGCATGAGGTAAGCATGGGGGAAATATGAGCACAGTGGAGTCTGTACATCTCTGAGGAAACTGGGAAAAATTCATTTATTTTTAAGTAAATGAAAATAAAATTGCTATTAGCTTTTTACAGTGAACATCGATAATATTTGAAATAAAAAATAGTTACTGAGTGCAAATCAAAACCACAGTGAAGCACCACTTCACATCCACTAGGATGGCTACAATAACACAGCCAGCGGATAACAAGTGTTGATGAGGGTGTGGAGAATTTGGAACCCTCGCGCATGACTGGCGGGAATGGAAAATGCTTCAGCTACTGTGGAATACAGCTCCTCAAATAGTTCAACAGAGAGTCAGCCTAGGATCCAGCAATTCCACAGAGAGGTACAGACCCAAGGGGCAGGAAAACAGGCATCCAAGCAAATACATGCACACACATGTTCACAGTAGCATGAAGATGGAAACAGCCCAGACGACCATCGACAGATGATTAGACAACCAGAATGCAGAAGGACCGTACAATGACATATTGTCCAGCCGCGAGAAGGAAGGAAGCACTGACACTCAGCACGACATCCATGAGCCTTGAGAAGAGGCTGAGAGAAGGGAAGTGAAAGTATACTTGATTCCGTTTATACGAAACATTCAGAACAGGAAAATCCAGAGAGACAGAATGCAGGTTGGAGGTTTTCAGAGCCTGGGTGGGGAGAAGGGGGATCAGCTGCTAAATGGGTAGAGGGTTTCCTTTTCAGTGGAAGCTGTACCCTCAACCTCCCCGGCTCAGTCTCCTGAATAGCTGGGACTACAGGTGTGCACCGCCACGCTCAGCTAGTTTCTGCATTTTCTGTAGAGACGGGGTTTCCTCATGTTGCCTAGGGTGACCTCAAACTCCTGGACTCAAGAATTCCACCCATCTTGGCCTCCAAAAGTGCTGGGACTACAGGCGTGAGCCACAGTGCCCTGCCATACATGAGTCTTTTACATGACTTTTAAAAGCACTTTATTGGAAGCAATAAAATTATCATATAAATTTTCTTTTATTGCTGTTTTAACAAATAGAAGCCTTATCAGGATGATCATTATTTGGAATTTCTGGAAGTGGCAGTGGGGTAGGGACAGCGGGAGTTGCTGTGTGACCGTGTCCTCTATGTCACACATGTGAGAGCCATGATGTTTAATTTCTGTCGGATGCTATGCTAGGCACCCTCCATAATCCTCAAATCACTCCACCAAAAGAGACAGTATCATGTCTGTTCTCTAGATGAAGAAACTAAGTTCACAGAAGGAAAATAATCTTCCAAAGGCTGCTCGGCCAATAAGCAAAACAGCCCCAACAGGAAGCCAGGTGTGTCTGATTCCAAATTCCACCTCCTCTTTGCCTGTGGCCTCTCTGAAACGTTTGTTGAGAATCTGACACACGTCAAGGGTTGTGGGAGAAAGGTAGAAAAACAGCCTTTACCTCTCAGGAACTCAAAACCCAATTAGGGAAACATATAGACATCCCACTCTGGTCTGTAACAGAATGAGCTACAGAGACTCAAGGAGACATGAAGAAGGCTCACTGGGAAACGGACGAGGATCAGAAAGAGCCTTAGAAAAGCAGGCTCAGGAGCACTCTTTGAAGGAAAGCATGGACGACGTGGTTGTTTTATAGCCCAGCATGAGCTCATTCCTCTTCTGGTCACGACGCCCCCATTTCCCTCTGGAGAACCAGCCAGCTCCAGCGCTACTCCTGTGCTGGGGTGAGAATGGCCAGGCCTGCAGCCTCACCGCGGATCTCAGACTCAGGCCTAGCCAGCCCCAGCCTCCAAGAACCTCGGGCAGGTGACTGGGTCGTGAAGAGGTGGGTCAGAGGTTTTTCAATCAAGACAGAGAAGTGCACACTACTTTCTCATCATCCCACACGGAAAACACCAGCCTGACACCTGGCCAGTCACATTCCTGCCACCTGGAGCCTAAGAATGATGTCAAGTTGCGAGAAACAGGTTAGAGAGTTGAGAGATGATGTCTGAAACTGAAAACAAACCTCCATCTGCACTTTCCCACTAAATGAGCTGATAAATGACCTCTTTGAATATACCACTTAGAGCTGGGGTTGGGCATTTCTGGGTCTCTGACTAGACAATCAAAATATCCTCTTCAATCTTAATATTCTTATGCATAAACATTACAGAGACCAAAAAAATACCTATCTCACTATAGACAGAAATAGATTGGTGACAGGATACATAGGTAAAGAAAAATACTCTTTTAGAAGAAGAAACAATTACTAAATAAATGCTGCAACTTTATTTATTCACCCATCCATTGAAAAGATTAAAATTTTACTATACGTATAAAATGGAACATCATCTAGGCCACTGCTGAAGACTAAGTTCTCAGGAAGAACATACCTGTAAAACTTACCCTCCAAGTCATTGAGGGTCTTTGTGATTCTCTATGCTTACAGCTATGTCCTGTTAAATCTTACAAGACTTATTCATAGCAAGAATCACAAACAGCAAGTATAAAAGTACCTGTCGAGTCAAAGTACACCAAGAGCCAAGGCCCTCTGCCATGGAGGTTCTCCCACTCTCGAGCCCCCAGCATCTGCACTGCCTGGCACTGCATCTGAGGGGGACAAAGGGACCCCGTGGACCCGTAGGAGGAAAAAATTGAGAGAACTCAAAGTCCACATTCCTGAGATGCCCCCATGCTCTACTCCAGTGCCATGCTAATATTTATACTTTTTAGTGCATTAAAGCAGGACTTTGGGGTAGGAATATGGCCGCACCAACCAAAGCACTGTGCAGGAATCACCTGGGGTGCTAGGGGTCAACCGTTCAGAACATAAGGGCTCTGTCTTCAAGAGTATCTGGTGGCGTAAGGAGGGCAGAAAAGTAACAGAAAATGACAACTGCTATGGGTGCTGCACGTACTCGGAGCCAGGCTCAGAGAAAGGCTGAGTTCGTATCTGAAGGCTAAGCAAACACATAATAGAAATTCAGTGCAGTAATTGCTCCCAGTGAAGTATGTGCCAACTGCTGTGGCCACACAAAGGAAGAACTGTCTCTTTATTCAGGAGGAAGGGCAGACAGAGGCTGTGGCATTGCACTGGACCAAAAAGCATGAGCACCTGTGGAGCACAGCAACGTGAAGCAGAGCACTGTGAGCACACAGGGAGAAATCCACAGAGATGGGAAGAGATACAATTAAAAGCCAGGATGGTATCGGATTGAAAAAGGACCATGTGTCAGTTTCAACCAGTTCTGGACAACAGAGGGGGTTTAAACTACCTCTGGACAATGGAGGGGGAGTTAAACTATCTCTGGACAATGGAGGGGGGATTAAACTACCTCTGGACAGTGGAGGGGGTTAAACTACTTCTGGACAGTGGACAGGCGGTTAAACTACCTCTGGACAGTGGACAGGCGGTTAAACTACCTCTGGACAGTGGAGGGGGATTAAACTACCTCTGACAGTGGACAGGGGGTTAAACTACCTCTGGATAGTGGATGGGGGTGTTAAACTACCTCTGGACAGTGGAGGGGGGGGGTTAAACTACTTCTGGACAATGAAGGGGAATTAAACTACCTCTGACAGTGGACAGGGGGTTAAACTACCTCTGACAGTGGAGGGGGTTAAACTACCTCTGACAGTGGACAGGGAGTTAAACTACCTCTGGACAGTGGAGGGGGGTTAAACTACCTCTGGACAATGAAAGGGGGTTAAACTACCTCTGGACAGTGGAGGGGGGTTAAACTACCTCTGGACAGTGGAGGGGGGTTAAACTACCTCCGGACAGTGGAGGGGGGTTAAACTACCTCTGGACAGTGGACGGGGGTTAAACTACCTCCAGACAGTGAGGGGGGTTAAACTACCTCTGACAGTGGACAGGGGGTTAAACTACCTCTGGATAGTGGATGGGGGTGTTAAACTACCTCTGGACAGTGGAGGGGGGGGGTTAAACTACTTCTGGACAATGAAGGGGAATTAAACTACCTCTGACAGTGGACAGGGGGTTAAACTACCTCTGACAGTGGAGGGGGTTAAACTACCTCTGACAGTGGACAGGGAGTTAAACTACCTCTGGACAGTGGAGGGGGGTTAAACTACCTCTGGACAATGAAGGGGGGTTAAACTACCTCTGGACAGTGGAGGTGGGGGGTTAAACTACTTCTGGACAATGAAGGGGAATTAAACTACCTCTGACAGTGGACAGGGGGTTAAACTACCTCTGACAGTGGACAAGGGGTTAAACCACCTCTGGACAGTGGAGGGGGAGTTAAACTACCTCTGGACAATGAAGGGGGGTTAAACTACCTATGGACAGTGGAGGGGGGTTAAATTACCTCTGGACAATGAAGGGGGAATTAAACTACCTATGGACAGTGGAGGGGGGTTAAATGACCTCTGGACAATGAAGGGGGATTAAACTACCTATGGACAGTGGAGGGGGGTTAAATTACCTCTGGACAATGAAGGGGGGTTAAACTACCTATGGACAGTGGAGGGGGATTAAATTACCTCTGGACAGTAGAGGGGCGTTAAACTACCTCTAGGACAATGAAGGAGGGGGTTTAGTTAAATTACCTCTGGACAATGGAGGAGACTTAAGAAAGGAACAGCCAACCTGAGTTTTATAAGAGCTACAATCGCAGCAGCAGCTGACACTTCCTGGCACTCAGAAATGCCTCACACTGTGCTAAATGCTTTATGTGAGTTTAGAAAGTTTCTAGCACACAGGAAGCAGCAATAACATTACCTATTACTATTATTGAAAATAATTCTCCTAACCAACCTACAAGAAAAGTACTATCATTCCCAAATTTATAGGCGAGAAAACTGAGATTCGGTGAGATTCCTTCGACCATGGTCAACAGCTACCAAGTGCTCAGGTCCAATTATGTGACTGCTGACACTGTCTCTGAGCCACTATACTTTTTGGCTGTCCAGTGTAGAATTAACTGGAGGGAAGACACTGAAGCCGGTGGCCGGTTAAAAAGCTGCACAAAAACTGTGGTCAAAGCCTGAGATCATGGGGCCCTAAGCATGAGACAGTAGCTATGGAGACAGACACTGAGAAGATAAGCAGAGATAATGCTACTGTTCTATATGGTCTACATTTTTACTAGGTTTTATACTGATATATGCACAACCTATTAACTGACAACAGCTTTCGATTAATAATCTACAAGACTACTACAAGAATTACAAGGAAGGAGAGAACCAAGACAGAACAGATGCACTAGTGGAATCACAAACTAGAACCCTTGGATTAAAGACATCTTCTGTGGCGCCGGCATGGTGGTTCATGCCTGTAATCCCAACACTTTGGGAGGCCGAGGCAGGCGGATCATGAGGTCAGGAGATCGAGATCATCCTGGCTAACACGGTGAAACCCCATCTCCACTAAAAATACAAAAAATTAGCCAGGCGTGGTGGCAGACACCTGTAGTCCCAGCTACTCGGGAGGCTGAGGCAGGAGAATGGCGTGAACCCAGGAGGCGGAGCTTGCAGTGAGCCGAGATGTCACCACTGCACTTCAGCCTGGGCGACAGAGCCAGACTCCGTCTCAAAAAAAAAAAAGAAAAGGGAAAAAAAAAAAAAAAAAAACTCTTCTGTTTAGCCCACTCAGTGTCATATGAAACTTGGTGATTGAATTGCCTTCAGTCAGGGTATAGATCTTCTGGTCCCCGCATACCTCCAGCAGGGGACTTGCTTGTCCCATGCAAGCATTTGCTCACCCTACTCTAAGATATGTCTATAGACCAGGGCATAAACTTAGCTTTCCATGCATTGGAAATATTTACCAGGAAGATTTCATGAATGCGGTACAAAAATATCAGAGACAGTAAAATGTGCCCAGCAGTCAGACTAGAATGTGCTTCAGTCCTGGCTCCACCGGCTCACTAGTACGTGAAACTGGGTAAGTGGCTCAGCTTCCCTGAGCCTCTGATGACATCAGCATCTGTAAAGTGGGGTTATTGTAATAATTAATAAAATGGCGAATTCCAAGTGTCTAGCATAGCAGATGACATATGGTGGGAGCCTGAGCCACGGTAGCCATTATAATCATTTTCAGAAGACATGAGTTTGTGGAGTAAAGGGCAAGAAGAAAAGTGGAGAAGGATCCGTGGCAGCCACTATAATTATTATTCAGAGGACATAAGCTTGTGGGGGTAAAGGGCAAGAAGAAAAGTGGAGAAGGATCCATGGTAGCCATTATCATCATTATTCAGAGGACATGAGTTTGGGGGGTAAAGGGCAAGAAGAAAAGTGGAGAAGGAGGAAAAATGTTTAGCTTTAAGGATTTTTTTAAATTGAGGTATACACATATTCCCACTTAAAAGTGGGAGCTAAATAATGAGAACACATGGACACATAGAGGGGAACAGAACACACTGAGGCCTCTCGGAGGATGGACGGTGGGAGGAGGGAGAGAAGCAGGAAATATGACTAACGGGCACTGGGCTGAATACATGGCTGATGAAATGACCTGCACAACCATCCCCCATGACACATGTTTAGCTACGCAACACACCTGCACATCCTGCACATGTACCCCTAAACTTAAAAGTTAAAAAAATTAAACAAATTGAGGTATAATTCATATACCATAAAATTCACCTCACCCCTTGAAAATGGTATACAAGTCAGTGGCTTTTAGTATATTCACAGAATTGTGCAATCATCATCACTATCTAATTTTGGAGTATTTCCATCATCCCAAAAAGAAGTCATGTACCCATTAGCAGTCACTCTCGATTCTCCCTCCTCCTTTCCCCCAAGCCCCTGGCAACCATCAATCTGCTTTCTATCTCCATGGAATTGCCTATTCTGGACACTTCCTATAAATGGTGTCATACGATGTGTGGTCTTTTGTGTCTGGCTTCTTCTGCTTAACGATGTTTTCAAGGTGCATCGTGTTGTAGCATGGATCAGTACTTCACTCCTTTTCAGGGCTAATAATTCTGTTGCATTAATCTACAACAGCTTGTCCATTCACCAACTGATGAGCATTTGGGTTGTTTCCACTGTTTGACTATCATAAATAATATTGCTATGAACACTGTGTTCAAGTTTTTGCAAACATGTTTTCAGTTCTCTTGAGTATAGACCCACGGTGGAAATGTGGGTTCATATGAGAACTATGTTTTTTGTGGAACTACCAAACTGTCTTTCAATGCACCTAGGGATTTTTTTTTTTTTACTGTAACCAAAAGTCAAAGATATTTAAAAATCTCTTTAGAATTTAACAGACAAGAAAAATGGGGAGTACATGGTGTTGCCTGGTTTCAGTCATCAAATCTCAGAATCCATTCAATTACAATCCAATTTCCTACAGACAACCACTTACCGTGTTTCTTTAGAAAACAGTACACACAGCTAACAGGAAAATAAGCCAACAAAAGGATGCCAAAGAAATTTCATCCAATAGTTGCCCCAAATAATTGGTTTTTGAATTATGAACCTCCATTACACTGAGTGTCAGTAAGAGATGTATTATTTCTTTGAGGGAAAGGGAACAAGCAGACATTGGTATCAGAGACGCCACAGCAGTTTTGAGGCTTCTACCACAGAGTTCCTTTATTATGCAATTAAGCAAGCAGCAATGCTGCTCACCTGAAATGCCGGCCAGGTTCTGAAAATGGGTTGGTTCGAGCATGTTTCCTACTTTAAATCATTGCCTCAAACAAAAGAAATGAACACCAAAGAGATTAGAAAATGTAAGGCTCACATCTCCAGAGTAAACTCTACTTGCTGACAAGACCAATTCTAAAAACAGAAAAGTAACTGAGTCTTAAGTATGTGCAGACAATAGCTGAAGATTTAGATGTAAAACAACAAAATCTGACGACATCCACGGGTTTAATCCTGACACTGCCATTGAACAGAATATTTAAACCATCCGGCCTCTCTGTGTGCTGTGCTCCATGCTATACACTCCGTGACAGTGTGCAGCCGTGTACCATGACTTCTGGAACGCAGTGAGGATTCTTTATTTGTGTAGCAAACATTTACTAAGGATCAGAAATAATAAATGCAAAACATCTACTACTATCTTTGGCGCATAATAGGCAATCAATAAATTGAAGTCATCCTATTGAACACACACTTACTTGGCAAGGAATGTGCATGCCAGACATCGGGCTGTGCCCTGAGGACAGACACGTAAAAGACATTCCTTGTTCTTAAGAGACTGAGAGTCTGATGGAAGATACAGGGAAGGAAGCAATCGCAACTTAGTGTGTGCTCAGTGATGTGACAAAGGAAAACACAGGGTCACTGAACACATCGACAGGCTGAGAGGTAAGGAAAGACAGTCAAAGACGATCTCTCTTGAACTATGAAAGTTGTTTTAATTCATTTTATTGAGAAATAATATGCAACAAAATGTTGCCATTCTAAGTGTATGCAGAACCACCCCTAATAAAGTATTGGTGTATCCACTTGCACAACATGTAGAGTATTCCCATCACCCCTAAAAGTGCCTTCCTGCCTCCTCCCTGGCCATCTAATGGCCCAGCCCAAAGCCCCCAGCAACGAGGGACCTGCCTGCTGTTATGACAGTTTCACTTTGCACATTCCAGAATTCCTTATGAACAGAATCACACAGTGTGCATTCTTTCGTGTCTTGCTTCAACAGACGGTAATGTTTCTGAGATTCATCTGTGCGTTGGGCATACCGGTAGCTTGTTTCTCTTCACTGCTATGTGGTATTCCACTGCACAGGTGTATTAAAGTTTATTTATCCATTCATCTGTTTCTGGACATTTTGTTTCCAGTTTGGGGCTATTACGAATAAAGCTGCTATGGGCATCTGTCATGTCTTTGAGTGAACCCACATTTTCATTTTCCTACGGTACCCAGGGGAGAAGAGGAATTGCTGGCTCATCACGTAAGTATATGTTTAACAATAAATAGCTAAACATTTCCTCAAAGTAGTTATACTATTTTACATTCTCATTCATAGTATACAAGAGTTCCAGTTACTCTATAGCCTCACCAAAGCTTGCAATAATCACTCTTTTCAGTCATTCAAATGGATCACATAATGAAATCTCCTTATGGTTTTAGTTTGCATTTCCTTACTGACAAGTGATGCTGAGCATCTCTTCATGTGTTATTTGCCATGCGTGTATCTTCTTTGGTGAATTAGCTATTCAAATCACTTGCCTATTTTTAAAATCTAGTTATTTGTCTTACTATTGGTTGTAAGAGCTTTATGTCTATTCTGGATACAAGTTCCTTTAACAGATACATGTTTTGCAAATACTTACTCCAAAGCTGAGCTTGCTTTTTTATTGCTTTAAAAGTGGCTTTTGAAGAGAAGTTTTTAATTTTGATGACGTCTAATTTATCATTTTGTCCTTTGTGTTTTATAATTTCTATCCCAAGAAATCTCTACCCACCTCAAGACTGAGAAGTCTTTCTTGAGTGTTTTCTTCTAGAAACTTTAAAGCTTTACATCTCTTATATTTAAGTATATGATTCATTTTGATCTAATTTTATGTATGTATGGGGTTAAGGGTCGGAGTTAATTTTTGGCATATAGATAATTAGTTGTTCCAGCATCACCTGTTGAAAAAGCCAATCCTTCCCCCTTTGAATTACCTTGGCACATTAGTCCAAAATCAATTGACTATTTATGGACAGGTCTATTACTATTAATGAGGACTTCTATTTTGTTTCCATTAATCTATGTTTATCCTTATGCCAATACCACACTGTGTTAATTACTGTAGCTTTGCTCTCGGGGATATTTTAGCTCCTACGTATGTCATACAAACTTTAGAATAAAGTAATCAATTTCTAAGAAGAAAAAACAAGCCTGCTGGAATTCCGATTAGACCTGCATTGAATCTAAAGATCAATTTGGGAAGAACTGTCATCTTAATATAAGGTATTACTACTCATCACCATGTATATCTTTCAATGTCTTTCTATTTATTTGGATCATTTTCTCAAGACAATCTTTTACAATGTCTTGGGAATAGACAATTGTTCATAATTGTCTTGAGAAAATGTATATTTTCTTGTAATTTTCAATGTACAATTCTTACACATCTTTTCTTAAATTTATCCCCAAGTATATAATTTTTGTTTTTATAAATGATATCGTATTCTTAACTTCATTTTGCAAATGTCCATTGATAATACTTAGAAATAGGTTTGACTTTTGTACATTGATCATGTATCCTATTACCTTGCTAAATTAATCTGCTCTACTTTTTGTAAATTCCTAAGTATTTTCTATATGCATGGTAATGTTTTCTGTGAATAACGAGTTTTATTTCTTCCTTCCCAATCTGGGCACATTTTTTGTTCCTTATGGCACTATCTAGACTACTCAGCACAATTTTAAATAGAAGTAATGAATATGAACATCCTTGCCTTCTTACTGACCTTAGGAGGAAAGCATTCACCATTAAGTATAACGTTGAGCACAGATTTTTGTACAGAGGCCTGTTAGCAAGCGGCCTTCTATTTCCAGTCTCCTAAGTGTTTTGTATCACAAATGTGTGATGCATTTTATCAGAGGCTCATTATACATCTATTGCTATGATCATGGTTTTTATTCTCCTTCATTCTATTATTATAGTCAATGATACTGATTGAAATTTGAATACTTAACCAGCCCTGCATTATCAGAATAAATCTCACTAGATCACAATGAACCACCCATTTCATATAATGCTGCATTCTTTTTCTTTTAATAATTATTGGATTCTATTTGTTAATTTTTCAAGGGTTTTGCATACATGTTCATGAGGGACATCGTTCTGTAATCTTCTTATAGTGTCGCTGATGTTGGTGTCAGGATAAAGCTAGCCTAATAATACAAATTGGGGAATGTTCTCTCCTCTGCTTTCTGAAAGAATTTTTATAAAAGTTGTATTTCTTCTTTATAATAATGTGACAAAATTTACCAGTGAAATTCCATGACCAATATTTTATTTGGGGAAATATTTTTAAATAATTGACTTTATTTTATTAAAGAAAGGGCTATTTAGGCATTCTGTTTCATCTTCAATA
This sequence comes from Theropithecus gelada, assembly GCF_003255815.1. Lineage (NCBI taxonomy): Eukaryota > Metazoa > Chordata > Mammalia > Primates > Cercopithecidae > Theropithecus > Theropithecus gelada. The sequence goes on from NC_037676.1 coordinate 142,396,404, forward strand.
AACAAACATTGGTGATGTGCATCTTTCAAGATATTTTTCTACTTCATCTAACTTATCAAATTTACTCATGAAGTTTTCCATTAAAATTATTATCCTTCTAATGTCTGTAGGAAAGACTGATGTCTCCTTTTTCATTCCTGATATTGATATTTTATGTCTTCTTATCTTGGTAAAGTCTGGCTAGAGGTGCATGCATTGTATCGATCTCTTCAAAGAATAAGCTCTCAGTTTCACCGGGTTTTCTCCATTGTTGTAAAATTGATTAATTTCTGGTCTTTATTTTCTACTCCTTTCTAGTTACTTTGGCTTTAATTTCTTCTTTTGAGAGGCAACATAGCTCATGAATTGAAACAAGTCTCCTTTCCCAGTGTAAGCACCTATGGCTACAAATTTCCATTGAGGCAATGCTTTAGTTGCATCCAGAAATTATGAAATGCTGTGTTTTTATTTTTAGCCAATTCACAGTGTTTTCAAATTGCCCAGTGAGTTCTTCTTGGAGCCCATGGGTTATTTAGAAATGTATTGCTTAATTTTCAAATATTTGGGGCTTACCAATGAATCTTAATGCTACTGAGTTTTAATTTAATTCTGTTGTGGTCACATAGCATACTCTGTATGTGATTTTAACATTTAAAAATTTACTGAGACTTGACTTATCACCCCAAATATGGTCTAACTTACCAAATGTTCAACATGTATTTGAAAATAATGTGTTTTTTTGTTGTTGTTAAGCAATCTAGAAATGTGAACTAGATCAAATTGGTAGTGAGTGTCAAAGTCTTCTATATCTTCACTGAAATTCTTTCTATTTGATCTATCAATTATCAACAAAAGAGTGGTGAAATCTCCAACTATAATTATAGATTTGTCCATTTCTCATTTCAATTTTGTCACTTGTTTGCTTCATGTATGTTGAAGCTCTGTTATTGGGTGTGTACATATTTTGAAATGTCACATGTTCTTCAAGAATTTACCCTTTCATCATTGCAAAATATCCCTCTTTATCCCTGATAATACTACTGGTCGACTTTGTCTTATATTTAAAAACTTGTTCCTGCTTTCTTATGACAAGTGTTTGCATAATATATCTTCTCCAATCCATTTATACTTAATCTATATTTTTTATATTTCAATGAATTTCCTATAAACAATTTATAGTTATATCTTGAATTTTTTTTTTTTTTTTTTTTTTTTTGGCCAGTATGATAGTCTCTACCACTATATTGAAGTTCTTAGGCCATTTACATTTAATGTAGCTATAGATGTTGTTGAGCTTACTTCTACCACCTTGCTATTTCTCCCATCTCTTTTTTGTTCCTTTCCCCTTCTTTTCCTGCCTTATTTTATGATTGAAATTTTTAGAATTCTATTTTATTACAGATTTATCAGCTATAACACTTTGTATTGTTTCTGTGGTTCTTCTATGATTATAATGTGTATCTTAAACTTATCACAATCTATTTTCAAATAATATCATATAATCTTATATATAAGAATTTACCACCATATATTTCCATTTCTCCCTTCCATTCTATGTTTGTCGTATTTTTTCCTTTATATATGTTTTAAAGACATAATAGTATATGGAGGTTTTTGCTTAAAATGTGATCAATATTCCTTCAAAGAAACTTAAAAATTGAAAACAAATTTCTATTTATTCTTATATTTACCTATATTTCTACCATTTCCAATACATTTCAAGATCTGAGGCATTGTTTTCTCTGCCTTAGAACCTCCTTTAAGCACTCTAGCAGACTAAGTCTTCTGGAGAGGAATTCTCTCAGCTTTTGTCTTTATTTGTATTTTTTTAAAGGATATTTTTGCTAGATTCAGAATCCCAAATTAACAGCTATTTTTTTTTTTTTTTTTTTTTTTTTTTTTTTACCAAGTGAAAGATCAAATTCCACTGTCTTCCAGGGGCATTTTTTCAAACAAGAGGTCTACAATTATCATCAGTTTTGTTCCCATGTAATTTGTGGCTTTTCCTCTGGCTACTTTAACGATTTTTCTCAATATAACCAGTTTTCAGTAATTTGATTAATTGATGTGATTGTGTGTGTGTTTGTCCATCCTGATTGGGGTTTGTTCAGCTTCTTGGATCTGAGGATTTATCATTCTCATTAAACTTGAAAACTCAAAACTTGATGTACTTGTTCAATTTAAGACCTCATGCATGCATTTCTCAGGCTAATTCTCAGTTGCCGTCTCTTTGAATATTTTTCTCTCTAGGATTTTTTCTGCTTTCTATTCCTGGACCTCTAACTAGACTCTTATTCTACGCTCTCAACTATTCTTTCACATTTTCTACCTGTCTCACTGTAACCCATTTTGTGAAGTTCCCTAAGCTTTATCTTCTCATTCACTCTGTCTTCAATGGCATCTAATCTCTTCTTTAACCATCCACTCTGTGTTTTAAGTTTTTGTTTACTTCAACCACTATATATCTATTTTGGGGGGTGGGGGGCATGGGGAGACAGAATCTTGCTCTGTCACCCAGGAGGGACTGCAGTGGTATCATCTCAGCTCACTGCAACCTCCACCTCCAGGGTTCAAATGATTCCCCTGCCTGATCCTCCCAAGTAGCTGGGATTACAGACACCTGACAAGACGTCCAGCTAAGTTTTGTTGTTTTGTTTCGTTTTGTTTTGTTTTTGTATTTTTAGTAGAGATGGGGTTTCACCATGTTGGCCAGGCTGGTCTCAAACTCCTGGCCTCAAGTGATCCACCCACCTTAGCCTCCCAAAGTGCTGGGATTACAGGTGTGAACCACCGCATTCAGCCATCGCTATATATTTTTTATTTTAGAATCTCCATGAGGTTCTTTTTCAAATTAGCCTGCTTTTGTCTCATACTTGTGGTTTTATTTCTTCTAATGCCATTCTGACCATTTCAAACACGGTTCTTTAAAAGTCTCTTTCCTGAGGTATAAATTCTCCCATCTGCTGTCCCTGTAGATTCTCCCTCATAGTGGTCTGCCTCCTTGTGTAGTTTGTTGTCTGTGGCTGTACACTCATGATCCACAGAAATTACTTCCTATGGGAAGTCCATGTATCTGCGGCCAGGGAAGTGTCTCTATGGAGCAGTTTTCTACCTGGCTTGGCTGCCCCCTGCAGGTCTCCTATGGTAATTCTGTGCATCCTCAGGCGCTAGGCCATGGCAGGCTTCCCTGCCTCTCCCCAGTCTGGGGAACAGACTTTCCTGGTCCAACCTGAGGGAAGCCCTGCATGACTCAGCACCAGGGAGCTGTAGCCTGAACTCCCTTCTCCACATCAGCATAACAGGCCTAGTGCTGGTTGGTAAAGTTTATCACAAAGAGGCACTTTGGCTTTAGTTTCTGCTAATCACTCAGATTTTGAATTTCCTCTTTGCTTCAGGTACCTGGAAATCTTGCTTTCCAGTACATACATTTATCCAAAAATTCTTTACATTATGGTCTCTGGGTTGAAGCAGGCAAATGTTTCAGAAGCCTGCCTTTCCCTAAGAACTTGGTCTATTTATCTGTTTACATATTGTAACAACAACAACAAAAAAATACAGCTTGGGAATGTTGGCTTCCAAAAGTAACTGCCCACTACTCTAAATTCGATTTCACAAATATGTTGGAGAATGGCCGCTTCCCAAAGCTGTTATTTGATAGACAGAAAACAGCTTCACTACTGATACACTAGTGTCTGTTAATTCTGAAACTGTACAGCTCTACCTTCATACTATTTTAAGGCGATTTAGTGCACACTGATCTACTGCAAAGTGTCATATTGCCAAGTGTCCTCTCAACCTCTTGCTCAGAGCCTTTCCATTTCATTCTCCAATAAAGAATATTAGGAGCTGGCAGAACAAATCTTTGTGCCATTTGACTGTTAAATCCTATGAGCTTACTTTAAGAAATTTCAAATTCCAAAAATATAGCCTCTTGGCAATCAGGACCCTCTTGACCAGGCCTTGACCTATTACTCTCAGCTGAACACATCGTCACACACACAACAACTTGCGTCATACCGTTCCCCCTTCTCTGCCTGTCTATGCATCCCCCAAACTGTGGCTCACCCACCAGCTTCCCAGTGCAGCCTTTCCAATGCATAGGAGCCAGCACTCTCTCCTCCCAGAGCAGTTTGTCTGTATTACTATAATCAGCTTCCTATTACCTTCCAAAATAAACTAGAAGTCTGCATATACATCACCTCCCTTGTTTCTCACACAAAACTCTGTGTTATCGGAGGAAAAAAAAAAAAAGATGAGCTTGAATTTGTCATATTTTTCCTCCAGTACTAGCTTTCTCTACCACTAAGCCATAATTTCCTTCAGGGACAGAATCATGTCTTATGTCTTCACCCATTCTTTAATCCAAGAAACATTTGCTGAGTCCACTAGGTACCAGGCACTGTGTTGGGCACTGGAAGAGAATAAAAGTTAATCCCTGCTTGGAGGTGTTCCCAGTGTGGCTGGGGATGGGGATGGTTGGTGGAAGACCTATGTACAGAGAAACTGGAACAAACTCTACAACCAGCTCTACAACCCCAGCTCCTGACACAACTTACTGAATACATGGGGGAGGAAAGAGGAGACACCATCAAGTTCAATGATATAACCAAAAGAATCCACTTAGGAAAGTGATGAACGCTATTAAAAACTACCAAGTGCAGAATTCCACCTCGATTACATATCCCACACAGCAGCTCTGAGTGTTCACATCGGAATTAAAAGGGTCTAAAAAAAACATTAGCTGGTAAACATTCCTGAGCTTCTGCCAATTAGAAATGGAGACCCGGCTGGGTGTGGTGGCTCATGCCTGTAATCCCAGCACTTTGGGAGGCTAAGGTGGGCGGATCACCTGAAGTCAGGAGTTCGAGACCAGCCTGGCCAAAAGGTGAAACCCCATCTCTACTAAAAAATACAAAACTTAGCTGGGCATGGTGGTGCACACCTGTAGTTCCAGCTACTCAGGAGGCTGAGGCAGGAGAATCGCTTGAACCCAGGATGGGGAGTTTGCAGTGAGCCAAGATCACCTCACTGCACACCAGCCTGGGTAACAGAACGAGACTTTGTCAAAAAAAAAAAAGAAAAAAAAAAGAGGAGAGGAGAGGAGAGGAGAGGAGAGGAGAGGAGAGGAGAGGAGAGGAGAGGAGAGGAGAGGAGGAGGGAGGAGAGAAGAGAAGATCCTGGTCTGAGCACTGGCCTTCTCTACCCTGTGATCAGGCCTGGAGAACTGACTGCCAATGTCAGCAGTCGTGGGCTGAGAGTGGGGGCAGGGCCACAGCTGGTAAGAAAGCAGGACAGCAGACAGCCCACACAGAAACAGAGCAGACATATCCATGAGGCCCAGTGACATCTCAGAGAATTCTTCTTTTTAAGTCTACACTAGTCTAATTTACCCAAGATATGGCAGGTGGCTCTTTTTCCATTTTAAAAGCGTTATACTGTTCTTTGAAAAGCAACACACAAGGCAAAAAAAAAAGAATTGGAAGAAAGTTCACCAAAAGGTGACACTGCTTGTCTAATTGGTAGAAGTAATGCTCATTTTTTAAACATTTTTATATTTTAGAATCATTAAAATTAGCTATCTCTTAAATACCTTTACTTTTTTTCTTTTTTTTCAAGACAGAGTCTCACTCTGTTGCCCAGACTGGAGTGCAGTGCCACAATCTCAGCTCATTGCAACCTGCACCTCCCGGGTTCAAGCAATTGTCCTGCCTCAGCCTCCCGAATAGCTTGGGATTACAGGAGTGAGCCACCATGCCTGACTAATTTTTGTTTTGTTTTTAGTAGATACAGGGTTTCACCATGTTGGCCAGGCTGGTCTTGACCTCCTGACCTCGGTTATCCAGCTGCCTTGGCCTCCCAAAGTGCCGGGATTACAGGCATCCTAAATACCGTTTTTATAATGAACTAAAACACACATGCAGAAAATTACACAAAATATGAATAAGGTCCATGAATTATTACAAAGCATACATCTAAATCCAGCACCCAGCTGGAGAAAGAACATGCCTGCGCCCACCACCCTCTCCTGTCTGCTCTGTCACCAAGCCCATCCCTCCCCAGAGCACCCTCTCTCCTGACTGCTAACAACATTTTAGATGTGCAAAGATGCAATAAATAAAAATAAACGAATTTTTGATTCTTCAGTTCATGATAGCATTTCTAGACAGGAGCGCACTCTTTCCACGAGACAGCTTGCCAATAACAGCAGGCTACTACCTATGATCCCACTATGTTCTCAGATGCAGCCATCAATTCACCTATAGAACAGACCGTTTTTCACAGCCAGAGACCACCACGTACGCCGAGTATGGTGGAAGACATGGGAAGCATCCAACAGGCACACGGGTGACAGGCACTCCTCACACAGCACACACAAGGATAGGATGCGCCCCTGCCCTCCCGGGGCTCTGAGTCCAGCGGGACACACGCACGTGGAGTTAGAGAACTCGGCAGAGCGGGAATGCTGGACAGGCCCACCTGCACAGAGAAGGCTGGGCAGGTGGCCTGGTCAGGACATAGGTCCAGGTGCTACACCACCACCAAAATGCTGGTGCCTTAAGGGCTGTGGAACTGGGTTTCTCTCTCCCTTAACAGCCATGCTCAGGCAATTCAGGCCTCACAGGACAGCTCTAGGAGGCTGAGGACCGAGTCCACCTTGCTGTTCTACCTACCCCAGGGTGTGGCCTGATCCTGCGAGCACAAGGTAGGCCACAACTCCTGCCAGGTCCCACCAGCCGGAGAAGACGGAGTTCGAGGCATGCTGCCCACCCTGCAGATGCCATTGCCCAGGGCTCAGCCGCATTCCCACATCAGGGCCAGGGGAAGCCACCACCAGGGAGGGGCGGGGACCGCGGGGTGCAGGGCCGCGGGGTGCAGGGCCACAGGGTACAGTGTCGCAGGGTGCAGTGCCGCCTGGTGCAGGGCCGCGGGGTGCAGGGCCACAGGCGCCATGCTCGGCAACCCGGTATTATTTTGCAGCTGATGGGGAGATGGGGAAGGGTTTTAGGTGAGAACTGATACAAACAAATATATATTTTAGGAAGCGCTTAAGTATCCAGCAGATACTTTATAGCAGAGAGGAACTACAGGCTCAGGGTGCAGTTAGGATGCTGCTGTGGAGTCTAGGAGGCCTCGAAGCCTGACCCAGACACTGAGGGTAGGAATTACCCAGCAAAAAAGTCAAGGAGAAGAGGTGGCTGCGAAGGAAGACCCTTCCATGCCTCAGGCTCCTTGTCTGTGAAGCTGGGGTATTGTTACCCAAAAGCTACGTCTGTTGGGTAACAATTGTCATACGTCTGTTGTGAAGCTCGAATAACGCAAAAGATAATAAAGCCCTGTGAAAATTATAAATTACTACACAAACTTCAAAGTAAAACATTTTCTCAAACTTAATTTGACCAATTTACAAAGCAAATTTAAACAACCCTATTAAAGAATTTCTATAGCTACAAAATAGTCACTTTACAATTTCTATACAGTTTTATCACTGTTCCTTGCTCAATAGAACTACTTCTATCTTGTTTTAAAAGTTATTAGGCTCGGCGCAGTGGCTTATGCCTGTAATCCCAGCACTTTGGGAGGCCAAGGCGGGTGGATCACCTGAAGTCAGGAGTTTGAGACCAGCCTAGCCAACATAGTGAAAACCCATCTCTACTAAAAATACAAAAAAATTAGTTGGGCATGGTGGCGGGCACCTGTAATCCCAGGTACTTGGGTAGCTGAGGCAGTAGAACTGCTTGAACCCAGGAAGCAGAGGTTGACACTGCACTCCACCCTAGGCGACAGAGCAAGAGTCTGTCTCAGAAAAAAAGAAAAAAAAGTTATTAAATGGCTACTTATATTTAATATTATGTTTGTAATATAAGCAATACAGTTTATAATTATCCTTTTCTTCTTGATTGTATACTTCACCAAATATGAGGTCTCTGCAGCTCTTCCTTACTCTTAATTAAAACAAGTAGAAACACAGGAATCCTAAAATGCTGGGATCTTGACAGTGTGAGTGGGAATGTATGGCTGGTGAAACACTTGCCCTAAGGTGCAGAATCATCAGGTCTTCTTCATTATTTTTAACAGTAAAAATTAAACCCAACATTGCAAAATCTTTCCTTTTTTTTTTTTTTTTGAATCAAGCAAATCAATAAATCTATGGATGAAAGCCAGTTAAAAACCATAGCAGAGAGCAATGCTATGTTATTCTGATTCCAGTGGAAGTGAGCATCGGATCAATCACACCCACTCGATACTCGTCTCTACATGGTACTCTACAGATTGCGTATCCCTTTTCCCAAGTACTTGGGACCACAAGTGTTTTAAAAGAATTTGGGATTTCTTCAGACTTCTGAATACAGTCACCCCTCAAAGCACACAGGTTTGACCTGTACAGGTCCACTCATATGCGGGTTTTTTCAGCCAGACGTGGGTGGAAAATACAGTATTTGTGGGATGTGAAACTCATGTAAACAGAGGCTGACTTTTCATATGCACAAGTTCTGCAAGGCCAACTAGAGTACTTGAGCATACACGGGGGCCTTGGAGCCGATGCCCCACCTAGACCGAGGGACACTGTGTTTGCAATATACATACTGGCTGAGCATCCCAACTCGGAAAATCTGAAATGCTCCAATCACCATTTCCTTTGAGTGTCATGTCAGTTCTACGAAAATTTCAGATTTGGGGTTTTCGGAGTTGGGATGCTCGATCTGTACTAAGAAGCTGTAGTTGCAGTAGTTCCGAGGGTCCCACATATCTCAGACTCAGCTCAAGGCTATACTTCCTGAAACACAGGTCAACTGTCACATGTCATTGAAAAAATTCCAGTTCTTCACTTGGGCCCCTGAAGAGCACTGAAGAGCAGCCACTGTATTTCTAAACCCCTTTTCTACATCCTTCTTTCACCAGCACAAACTCTGGACCTAACAAAAAGATACCAACTTCCCCTCATCGTCCTGGCCTCTCCCTATTGGTGTTTTTTTTTCTTTGAGACAGTGACTTGCTCTGGCACCCAGGCTGGAGTACAGTGGCTCAATCACAGCTCACTGCAGCTTCGACCTCCTGGGCTCAAGTGATCCTCCCACCTCTGCCTCCCTAGGAGCTAGAACCACAGGCACGCACCATCACGCCTGGCTAACTTCTGTATTTTTTGTAGAGATGAGGTTCCGCTGTGTTGCCCAAGCTGGTCTCAACTTCTGGGCTCAAGTGATCTGCTTGCCTTGGCCTCCCAAATCCTACAGGTTCTTAAAAGCAGTGATGGGTCAGTGTGGTCGGGAGAGGAACTGGGCTCCTCCCACACCTGTACATCCTTTGGGCTCATTTGGCTCTTCTCATTATCCCAGTTTACTCCCCCCAAAATATCCAGGAGCAGCCAAGAAAATAGCGCTCCCTATCCTGGCCTCCCAGAGATCATGGGAGAAGGAGAAGCTAAATGTGTGAACAGAAATATAATATTCTTCAGCAGGTTGAGGGTGGGGGAGATTTCCCCAGTAAGAATGAGTGACAGTGTCACTGCCTTCAGGGATTTAAATTTTATACAATCCCTAGTATCTACAAGTAGATACACAAAACATACAGATAATAAAATCAATGCACAAACACCGAATTGAAAAAATATATGACAGCATGAAGAAAAACCCGTGACTAAATGCATCTCTCCTGATCCTGACTGCTGCCTCCGACCCCTCAGATTAAGTAACATCTCCCTCCTCTGAACTCAAAACCACATTACTTCTCAGCACAGCTCTGGGGAAGCTGGGACTCTCTATTCTGCTACACGCTTGTTTCTATGCCCAGCTTCTATCTTTATCCCTCCTGAATCCCTGCTCCCTGCAAAACTCCAAACCTCTACAACTCTGACCTTGATGGCACAGCTCTCCCAGCCACGCTGGCCTATCCCTACCTTTAAACATGGCATTCCCCTTTACCAGCCTCTGCCTCGCACTTGCTGGCATCCAGGCCTGAAATGCCCTTGACCTCCTCCTCCTTCAAGTCTCCCTTCACTTTCCCGACTGCCCCCTGTTCCCCAGGGATCTACTTTTGCTCCTCTTCTCTCTTGATTCATTCCAAGGAACCACACACAATTTGACCATCCACAGCTGATTATCCTGAATTGATACCACCAAGCTGGACCTCCCTCCAGAATTCCAGCTGAAATTGACTTCTTTAGTAGTACACATTCACCTGAATGGCCAAGAGGCAGCCCTGTAAGTAACTTCCCAAATACCCTCTGAAACCAGCCCTCCTCCCATTGTTTCTAACCCAGGGCGTGGCTTTGCCATCCGCTACATGGCCCAAATAACACTACAAATGCTTCTGTGTATGGAACCCATACCATACACAAATATTGTTTTTCAACCAAATACTTCTCACATCAATTCCCTCCTCTCCACCCTCACTAAAACTGCCTTCTGCAAACTTGAATCATTTCTCTGCCTGTGCTCTTTCAACAGCTTCCTAAGTGGCCTAACACATGCCTGGCATATATTTGCTGAAAGAATGCTGGAACCGAGGAACAGTTTCCCTGCTTCCTCCAGTACTTCCTCCTGCCAGGTTTGTTTCCGCATGGCCACAGAAGTGACTGCCCTGAAAGTAAGATCAGATACATAACTCCTTGCCTTAAAAGTTCTGCCAGCTCACTATTTCAGAAGACCAGCTCCTCTTGCCAAAGTGTTATCATTGGGAAAAACTAGCGACCGAAGCCTCAAACAAAAGGGGAGGCATTTTAGAAATCATGTTAGAGTTCTACTGAGCAGTAACTTAAAAATAAGCTTGAAGGGGGTAAGAAAATGCTTATAACATAATTTTAGTAAAATAGAGGACTAGACTGTTCATAAGGTCTGATCTCACCTACATACAGAGATGCATGGAGAAAAACTGGAAGGAAATACGCCAAAATGAGAGTAGCACCCATTTCTGGGTAGCGAGATTTTGGGGAATGTTTTGCGCTTCTCCTTTAGAGTTTCCTCAAGTTTCTAGATTTTTTTTTTACAAGGATCACTCATTACTTTGTGATAGGAAAAAAATAAGCACAAATAAAAACAATCTCCCAAATCTTTTGCTTCGCATGTGCAGCTCTTAGCACAAGCCATCTGGTTTTCGGCTCTCTCTATGGTCTTATCTTCCCCTCCTCTCCACACCTCATGCGCATAAACTAAACTCCTCCTCCTCAGCAGCAGTCACATATGCCAGTCCTGGAATAACAGCCAGGTTCTGCAGGGCAGACGCACGGCCTCCATAGCTCTCTCGTCTATCTGAGGCATCGCCACATTCTTGGTAAGTTTTGAAGCACAAATCCTCATAAAGATGTGATCAATTGAACTGAGAAGACAGAGAAATCAAAGCTAACAAGTGCCTGTTGATCACTGTCCTATATCAGGAGCTCTGGTCAGAAACCAGAAGTGAACGTGTTACTAAAATTCTATAGAAAACAGCTATAATAACAACCACCACTAATCCAGCCAGGTGCGGTGGCTCACGTCTGTAATCCCAGCACTTTGGGAGGCCAAGACTGGAGGATCACTTGAGGTCAGGAGTTCAAGGCCATTCTGACCAATATGGTGAAACCCTGTCTCTAGTAAAAATACAAAAAAAGTTAGCCAGGCGTGGTGGCAGGCGCCTGTAATCCCAGCTACTCGGGAGGCTGAGGCAGGAGAAGTGCTTGAACCCAGGAGCTAGAGGTTGCAGTGAGCCAAGATTGTGCCACTGTACTCCAGCTCGGGCGACAGAGCCGGACTTCATCTCAAAAAAGCAGCAACAACAACAACAACAAAACAACCACTAATCCCTACTAAGGGATGATGAGCAGTGGAATTGCAAGCAGGAATTAACTGGTTCAGAGAGACTGGGCCCAACTGCCCAGGTATACACAGAAGCAGAGCCTGGAGGAACCAGATCTTACTTGAGAAAAGGTGGTCATTGTGTTACACAAAAGGAGGCTGCAAAGAGAAAGAGGCAAAAAGCTGTGCTGAAGAACAAACTGCTAGCTGCTTCTCCGCCATGGCTTTCCCTCCTTCCTCACTCTAGAAAGCGGCTATTTGAGAAGTAGGTTTCTTTTTTTAAACCCTTAGCAAATTTCAAGAACGTGCCCGGTTTCATTGCCCAGCCTTTCAAAGAAAGAAGGTCAAATATATAAGAACAGAGACTAATCGAGGGTAAAGCAAACCTTTGGAGCACTGAAGTGTGTTTTTGCTGCTGCCAAACAGATGCTGTACAGTTGAGGGATTCTCCAATAATGGGATTCTCAAGTTCACTGTCCAGGATCAAAGTCACGTCTGCTGTTAATCCCTGTTCTCAATGGGAAGAACGGGCAGTCTCTAGGAGTGGCCAGATTAGAGGAGGGGTGGGGTTGCAATAGCCTCTACAGTGCTCAGCATCTGCCCCCACCAAGGCACAGGTGCATTCGTTCAGGCTTTGATCACTAACAGAGACAGGAAACGAACTCAAAGCTAACTCTTATTGAGGGCCGACAAGGTGCCAGATGCTCTCATATGCATTTTCTCCAAGCTCACTAGAGCTGTTTGAGACCCATATTATTCTTATTTTTGAAATAAAGAAACTGAGGCTCACAGAAACTCAGTAATTTGCCAGTGGGTGATACTAATAGTGGTGAAGCCAGGTCTGCCTTTAAAGCCTCATATGGTGATTTATGTGCCCACCAAATCTCATGCTGACATGTAATCTCCAGTGTTGGAGGTAGGGCCTGGTGGGAGATGTCTGGATCATGGGGGACCAATCCCTCCCGAATGACTCAGCGTCATTCCTTTGGTGACGAGTGAGTTCATGCGAGATCTGGTTGTTTAAAAGTGTGTGGCACCTCCCAATCTCTCTCTCTTGCTCCTGCTCTCGCCATGTGACACGCCGGCTCTGGCTTCACCTTTTGCCATGACTGGAAACTTCCTGAGGCCCCACCAGAAGCCAAGCAGACGCTGGCACCAGGCTTCCTGGACAGCCTGTGCAGAGCCATGAGGCAATTAAACCTCTTTTCTTTATAAACTACCCAGTCTCAGGTATTTCTTTATCACAATGCAAGAACAACCTAACAGAAAACCCAAATGCTTGCCCAGCCCCGTATTTCCCCCAATAATACTATGCTGTCCACAAAAAGGCAGATGTCACTGGCTAACACCCCACAGCACAGCGGAAGGAGCACAGGTCTGAGAGTCAGTAACCCTGAGTTTAAATCTCCTCCCCTGCACTAACACATCACTCACTCACTTCTCTGGGCCTAGGCACCACCAAAGGGTGAGAAGCATCACTCAGGACTAAAATGAGGATTTTAAAAGATCGTGGATGGTGCCCGGCATGTAGCAAAAATTTGAAAAAATACAATATCCCTTCTCTTCTTTAAAAATGTTAACATCTTGAAGCTTTGGTTAATCAAAAGACTCTAAATCAGCTGTGTTCATTTCCAATCAACCCCAGGCTTCAACACAGGTTCCTTGAACAATCTATAATTTGCAAATCCAGATCCAGATAATGAAGGCCAAGCAGGCTGAGTAAATTGTCAAGCCTAAGAAAGGGTTTCAGAAAGTTAAAGCAAGGTCACAAGAGTGGCACACGTGTATTTCACTTATTTAACTGAAAATGGTTTCCCCACAGCCATGCAAGAGTGATGGGTGCCACATTCCATGGCATGATCATCTCAACGTAGGCAAAAGGATTCTGTTAGAAGAAGTCACTGGCCAACTTCTGCAGTCAACAGGCCCAGTCCTCCACAGAGCAAGGTGATATGTAGAAACCTCCTGGCACAGTTCCCGCGGTGTGTTTTGTAGCAGTAAAAACAGGCAGCATGGTGCAGGAGAGGAGCAAGCTGCCCTCCCACAGCCCTCACATCAGCTGTGCAGTCAGGGCGGCCCCACTATGCAGAGCCTGGCTTCAATACCTGCAAAACCTGCTCCAACGAGGTTTAAGAACCAGACATAATATGCGATGCACTGAATTAACTGCTTGTCACATCATGGGTAACTATTAACTATTCCAACTAATCACATAACAACTAGTAGCCATTATTTATTGGATATTTTCCCCAAACACTCAAGGAATGACTAGTTATTTATTTATTTTTTGAGATGGAGTCCTACTCTGTCACCTAGGCTAGAGTGCAGCGGCACAATCTTGGCTCACTGCAACCTCCACCTCACAGGTTCAAATGATTCTCCTGCCTCAGCCTCCTGAGTAGTGGGGATTACAGGCATCCACCATCATACCCGGCTAATTTTTGTATTTTGAGTGGAGATAGGGTTTCACCATATTGGTCAGGCTGGTCTCCTGACCTAAGGTGATCCACCCGCCTCGGCCTCCTAAAGTGCTGGGATTACAGGCGTGAGCCACCATGCCCAGCTGAATGGCTGTTTAAATCTTGCAGAAGTAAAACAAGTATTTCACTGGGGAAAGACAGGTTTCAAACACCTCTGCCACATATACCTTCATTCCAGAGTTGTGTGGAGGAAATTTTCTAAATAATCTATTAGATCCCTGGCTCATCAATCTAAAATGTGAAAATGTGTTCCAAAGTCATTTTCTAATGGAGATATTGGCTATTTCCCCACAGGAATAAATTTAAATTACACACTCAGGACTAAGGCCGAGATTCCTGCAGATTTAAGCTTTAATATCATGAACACAAATTTAACCCAGAGTGACCTACCTTCAGATAGGGAGAAGTTCCATGGTGTAGGCATTGCAAAGCCTAGCTTCTTACCTGAGTCAGCTGAATATAAGTATTGGGTATAAATCTTCAAAGTTGAGCTGAAAACATATACTAAGACAAACTGTCCATTTTTTATATCACTGGCAAGTTTAAGAAGTTCATATTTGAGCCAGAAGAAATGACGCTCTCCCACAAAGTTCCATAAGGGCAGAAGGGATCTTTGTACTTTCAGGAAAAAAAAAAAAAAAGCTTGGTAGGTGCCTACTGCTAGAATGTCCACTGGAAAGACTGCAGCCGGTCCACAGGAGGCCCACTGTTCTAATGGGAAGAGCGTGCACTTTGAGGTCAGGCGGCCAAGGCCACCTCCAAGCTGTGTGATTGTGGACAAACTATCGCTGCAAATGAAGACTGCAATACCTGTCTTTCAGGGCTGGTCTGAAAATGGCTAGTAATGCATGCAAAGCACTCAGCACAGTGCCCAATGCCGAGAAGGCTCCCAGTATGTAGAAGCTAATACATTTTGTCATTTTGCACAAGGCAATGTTCTGGGAAAAGTCCAAGAAACAGATTCAGAAAACACAGGGTCCAGTCCCAGTTCCAGTACTTTCTTGGAGCCACAAATTCTAATCCCAGTTTTAATCCATTCTAACTCTGGGGTTCCCAAGGTTGAACTCTCTGAAAATTAATTCCATCCATACACTCTGCTGCTTAAAACCCCCATGACCACCCATTTAAAATCTAAACTCCTTAGTATGGCAAAGGCCCCTGTCTATCTTTTCTGCCTCTACATTCACTGTCCTCCTTTCTCTGCCTTCCTACCTCCTCCTATCCAATCTCTCCCCAGCCCGCACCCCTTCACACCCCAACCACATGAAATACAGTCATTCCCCTCCCACAGCATGATCTCTCTTGGATACCAAAATCGCTCAAGTCCCTGATCTAAAATAGCACATCTGTATATAACCCATGCACATCATTCTGTATAACTTACTCTCTAGATTTAATATACCTAATAAAATGTAAATGCTATATAAATAGTTATACTGTATTATTTAGGAACGAATGATAGGAAAAATGTCTGTACATGTTCAGTACAGATGCAGTTTTTTTGTCTGGATACTTTCAATCCAAGGTCGGTTGAATCCACAGCTGTTGAACCCGTGGACGCAGAGGCCAACTGTAACTGAGGCTCCTGAGATACACAAGTCACACTCTGTGCCTGTACCTAGGGCACTCGATGATTGGAAGGTCTCAAAGGAACCTCAATACCGACTCATCTTTCAATACCCAGCTCTGGTATCAACTGTCTTTGAAGCTTTAAAATTCCTGTGAGCATTTGCATGACTACAGTTACACATCCCTGACCATGCATTCTGCACAGATCACACCTGTGACACTAAAACACACTCAACGACCCACCATAGAGATCACACCTGTGACACTAAAACACACTCAACGACCGACCGTACAGATCACATCGCTGACACTAAAACACACTCAACGATCCACCGTAGAGATCACACCTGTGACACTAAAACACACTCAACGACCCACCGTACAGATCGCACCTCTGACACTAAAACACACTCAACGATCCACCATACAGCTGGCACCTTTGACACTAAAACACACTCAACAAACATACTGTATAGATCGCACCTGACACTAAAACACACTCAATGATCCACCGTACAGATCGCACCTGTGACACTAAAACACACTCAACGACCCACCGTACAGCTCACACCTCTGACACTAAAACACACTCAACAATCCACTATACAGCTGGCACCTTTGACCTAAAACACACTCAACAAACATACCGTATAGATCGCACCTCTG
The DNA here is from genome assembly GCF_003255815.1 of Theropithecus gelada. NCBI lineage: Eukaryota > Metazoa > Chordata > Mammalia > Primates > Cercopithecidae > Theropithecus > Theropithecus gelada. The sequence goes on from NC_037676.1 coordinate 142,412,869, forward strand.
ATACTAAAACACACTCAACGATCCACCGTACAGATCGCAACTGTGACACTAAAACACACTCAACGATCCACCGTACAGATCACACCTGTGACACTAAAACACTCAACAATCCACTGTACAGCTCGCACCTGTGACACTAAAACAAACATACCATACAGATCACACCTCTGACACTAAAACACACTCAACAATCCACCATACAGATCACACCTGCGATGTTAAAACACTCAACAATCCACCATACAGCTCGCACCTGTGATACTAAAACATACTCAATGATCCACTATACCACTCACACCTGTGACACTAAAACACACTCAACAAACATACCATATAGATCGCACCTCTGACACTAAAACAATGACCCATCGTACAGATGGTACCTCTGACACTAAAACACACTCAACGATCCACCATACAGATCACACCTGTGACATTAAAACACACTGATCCACTGTACTGGTCACACCGGTGACACTAAAACGCACAACGATCCACTATACAGCTCATACCTGTGACACTAAAACACACTCAACGATCCACTATATAGCTCACACCTGTGACACTAAAACACACTCAATGACCCACCATACAGCTCGCACCTGTAACACTGAAACACACTCTATTCACCATACAGATCACACCTCTCACACTAAAACACACTTGACCCACCATACAGTTCGCACCTGTAACACCAAAACACTGAATCCACTGTACAGATCCCACCTCTGACACTAAAACACACTCAACGATCCACCGTACAGATCACACCTGTGACACTAAAACACTCAACAATCCACTGTACAGCTCGCACCTGTGACACTAAAACACAATGAACAATTCATGTACAGACCACACCTGTGATACTAAAACACACTCAATGATCCACTGTACAGATCGCACCTGTGACACGAAAACACATGCAATGATCCATGTGTGAACTCCTTTTGAGAAAGTATCATTTTATCTTTTATATCCACAGCATATAGCAATTGCCAGGAATAGAGTAACACTCAGTAAACATAAACTACATGCATAGGTGAGTGCATCATAGATGAACGCAGGTTACATCGCTGCCCCACAGAAAACTGTGGGATCGATAACAAGTGAGGGGACTGGATCAGGACACTAGGAAGAAAAGAGGGGGAGAATAAAGAGAGTGAGGAAGAGGAAGAGAACATAAAGAAAAGGAGAGAGCAGAAAGAGAAGACCTTGAGACAAATTTAGGATAATATTTTGCAAATAATCCGGGAATGAGCTTTGGAATTGCGAATCCTAACGTGAGCCGATGTTAACATAAGAGCACTGCAGTCTTAAAACACACATATCCTTTCTTCACTTGCATCCTCTTAAAAAGCCTGTAAAGAGGGGAGGGCAGGCATCTCCTCCTCACTTTGCAGATGAGAGCCGTGAGGCCCAGGGCAGCACGGTGACTTTCCCACGGAAAAGGGGCTGAGGAAACAAAGGCTGAATTCGAACCCCAGGGTGGTTGTGTTTGTGTTTTGTTTTGTTTTGTTTTGCTGTTTGGATGGTATGCAGCTCTGCTATTGAGATGCGTCTGCCTTGGTATCAAGGACTATCTAGATGAAATACAGTGATGTGGGTTTTAATTTCCTCTTTCCTTACCAGATATGTACTGACATTTGGGCCACAATCCAACCCTTAGGGATATTTCATTTAATGAGCTCCATGTTGCTTTTTAAAACAGCCACATCTCTTCAAAAGCACAGAATATAAAACAAAAGAGAACAGAACAAAAGAAAACAAATTGAGATTTGTCACGGGGGAGCCAGTATGGGCTAAAGACAAGGGCAGGGCAGGTGGTCTTGGGGGCTCAGGAAGAGCCTTTCCTTGACACAAGGAAGCTTGGTGCACTGGCCATCCAGTCTCCAAGGCTCAGCTTAAGCAACACCCATTCTAGGGAAACCATCTGCTTCCCCCTCAGAGCATTCACAGCATCCACAGGGTGGCCCTGAAACTGCCTTTGCAAAATGATGACTGAGACAGTGAAAGAGATCTAACTTAACTGACTACATCTTGCTTCTAACCTCCAAGCTGTCCTTGTTCATTCCCGGGCATAGGCTGAACTAACTTTGGGAGAAACTTCATGGTTTACAGAGACGGTAACAGCCCTTTCCCAAAGCAGACCTCCTCCTTGCCTGGGGACTAGATTGCCTTTGTAGTATTAACATTAGCCACAAGATTAAAAATTATGGTTTAGGAGTCATACAGATGGAGGCTACAAGATTCTGACCCTTCCTGAACTGCTCCTAAGATCAGCGCTTGAGATATTTTGCAGACCCTGCACTTGATGGATCAGCTGGCTCCACCCGGATTGATAAACTGGCTTGTCTGATCTTGTGGCCCCATCCAGGAACCAACTCAGCACAAGAAGACAGCTTTGACTCCCTATGATTTCAGCCCTGACCAATCAGCACTCCCGGCTCACTGGCTTCCACCAAGTTATCCTTAAAAACTCTGCTCCCCGAATGCTCAGGGAGGCTGATTTGAGCAGTAATAAAACTCTGGTCTCCCACACAGTTGGCTCTGCATGAATTACTCTTTCTCTATTGCAATTCCCCTGTCTTGATGAATCTGTCTAGGCAGCAGGCAAGGTGAACCCCTTGGGTGCTTACAATCCTATGGTATCAATGTCCACTCCAAGTCCGCCTCCTCTCTGGGCTGAGATTTCCTGAATGGCAGGAACCATGTCTCTCCTCTGGTAGTCTCAGAAGTTGGCCTAGCACCAAGGACGTTCTTGTATTCAGCAAATATTTATTAGCACATTCAACGTGCCAGATACTGTGCTTGCAACGAAGGGCACCACAGTGAGACGGAAAGAGGGAGACAGATGACGCCAGCACAGCAGGCTGAACGCGGCAACACCCAGCACAGGGCAAGGGGCGAGTGCGGGACTCCTGGGGGAAGACGGCAGTGCAGTTGAGGTCTGGATCCCCAGGAGATTTCAGAGAGCGAGAAGAACGAGTGGAGCTGGGGAGCTGTGTGGCTCACAGCTTCTCAAAGCACAGTACAAAGCAGGGCTTCTCGCACGTGAACATGCATCCGAGTCACCTGGGGGTCTGTGGAATGTAGATTCCAAACTCAGGAGGTCTGGGAGGGGCCTGAGGGTCTGTATTTCCGACAGGTCTCCCAGGGGGATGCTGATGTTCTTAGCTGGTAAATCACACTGTGAGTAGCAAGAATGTGGACTATCCCAGGTATCCGGATACATGTAAAGAAACAGATCCAGGCCTAGACCTTCTGACCTACACAGGGATCCTGTGAAATGCACATTAACCAACGTCACTGGAGGAAATAATTACGCAGACAGGTTAAGTAACCTGCCTGATGTCACGCAGTTAGTAGGTGACCAAGCTGGAATGTGAACCTAGGGCCATCTACGCCCCCAGAGCCTTTCTTCCTTCCACTGCATCATGCTGCTTTCTCAATAAATATCTGCTCAACTCAGTAAATCACTAAGCATCCCAAAGTCAAAGGTAAATATCTTTGCATCACCAGCACCACGATCTATATCCACAGATCTTCAATTGCTTTATTGCACACTCCTATGAGCTTAAAAAAAAACACTTTTGAGAATACATCCCCAATATGCACATTTATTTAAAGTATACATTAGTACATTTTTAAACGAATGCAAAAATAAGTATTAAAACAGAGGAGACGGTAACTTTGGAAGATAATGTTTTGACTGAAAACCGTAGGGCTAAAGATAAAAGGAACTGCATACTACATACCCACAAAAATTAAAAATAATTTTTAAATAAAATGTTTTTTAAAAAAGGAATGGCATGGAAACCGTATACTCTAGTTGGTAAAGTTGCTTCTCACAGGGTGCAGAGGAGCAACCCTGAAAGTGCTTTACATGCACACTGGAGTCAAGTCAACAAAGAGTAGCTGGTGGGACCTAGTTTCTCACAGCCGGAGAGGGAAGGTACAGATAAACCAGACAGGAAAGCTAGAATGAGCCCTGTGGGATTGGACTTAGTTACACTCATGTTTAACCAGATGGATAAATACAGAAATAATTACAGAGATGTGTAGCTGCATGGGTTTCCTAGCCCTATCCACTGAAGGGGCCTAGAAGCAAGGCCAACCAGGACAAATCCTCCGTAAAGAATTCCAAATAATGTCTGTAGATGCACCCCCACCAGAAGGGGGAGCTCAGTTCCCATCCTCCCAGCCCCTGCCTCCAGCCCTAGAGGGTGGGCTCCACTTAGTGATTTACTTCCCAGGAAGAGAATATAGAAAGTAGACCAAAAAGAGTCACTTTCCAATGGAGAAACCTGGCAAACACGACCCTGGCCAGGCGATCAAGGCCAACGACTTGATCACCAATGACTCAGATGGGCACCCCTGCAGTGGCGTCATGAGAAGGGCACGTCAACTCCTTCTCATTATAAGGAAAATATCAGAGAAACCCAAAATGAGGCACAATCTGCAAAATATCTGACCAGTACTCCTCAGTACTCTCAAGGTCACGAAAAACAAGGACAGACGAGCCATCATAAACCAGAAGACACTAAGAAGACCCAGAGGATAAATGTCATCAAGTGTCCTGAATGGGACCTGGGACAGAAAAGGAGAGGAGCAGATACATGAGTAAAATCTGAATCAAGGATACAGTTTAATGCACAGTGATGCACCCATGCTGGTTTCTTGTTGTGTGGCAAATGTACCCTAGTAATGTACAACGCTGACAATGGAGAAAACTGATATGAAGGATATATGGGAACTCTCTGTTCCATCTTCGCAGATTTTCTGTAAATCTAAAACCATTCTGAAATCAAAAGGTACTTTTCAAAAGGATGAGATGAAAATAGATGTAATATTCTTCCTGTGTTCCAATAGCATGTCACCACTGTGCTGTTCTAATGCCAGATGCAGGGCTCACAGACCCAAGCCTTTCAGAGTCCAGAGGGGCAAGAAGAATGTGAAGTAGGCAAGCGGTCAACCCAGGCAGAGGCAGGACTGTGACCGGTTGGGAAGCACATGCCTGTCTAAGACATCCTAAAGCAAAATATTCTGAAAGAGAAAACAGAAACCTGCAGGCTGAATTTCCCAGCCCGTCCAGCCAGTTTGCTTCCTCTAAGCTGAAGTATAGATTGGAAACCAGAATGCAATTTCCACAATGGAATTAATTACAGTTGTTTATGCAGTTTCTTGAGAGAAGGTCTCCTGTCCTGTATTTCCCAAACACTGTTCACCTGCTGATCTGCCTTGATGCAAAAAACAAACAAACAAAACTGTTCTTGGATTCTTCCAAGGATGCTGCCTCCACTGAGTTTTTTTAATAATCATTTGATATTTGACAAATTTTATTTTAAACTTTTCCAGAAAACAGCTCATAGAGTTCTCATTTACTTACTCAATGCCTACTGTGTATACTGTTACAAAATATCTTTGATTCCCCTGAACAAATCTAATTTCAAATATTATATCTCATTGTCATTCATATGTTTTGTCAGATGATAGGTCTTGATATTTAATTTAAAAATACAGTCATACTCTGAGTCATTTTGATGCTGGGGACATTTTTATGTAATACATCTGACTCCCACTCAAACACTAAGTCAATATTCTCATCCTAGAGCTTATGAAGGGAAGAATGGGAAAAGGGGAGCAGCTAGGGACAGGGAGAGGCTGGGGGACAGGATGATGGCCAAGCTTGGCACAGCACACAGCAGCAGTGCCGTGTCGGGCGGGAGGGAGCAAGAAGGCTCAGCTGGCCGTGACAAACCATCAGAGCTATGGCAGGTCAGGGAGGGCTCTGAGGAAAGAATGTGGAAGATTCCGGCACCGCGGGAAAGATTTTGGAGTCAGGCACACCTGAGTTTGCACCACAACAATATCATTTATTAGCCACATTAGTTTACAAAGTATCTGCTCTAAGACTCAGTTTCCCCATTCCAAATGGAAATATCAACACATTACGGCCGTTTGGTGAGATAAAAGCTCATCTTTTGTAATTTAAAAAAAAAAAAAAAAAGCCAACAAGTCTTTCAAAGATTGTCCACAATGATCCTCAAAAACAGAAAAGGGAAATAAAACCCCAACTTCTCAACTTCTGCAGAAGCTCTTAAACAATCCCTTACTTTCAAATTAGACAGTAAAAGGGAAAAAAAAGCAACATCCTGTTTCTGTTTTTCTACTAGGCACTCTATTCCTGGGTAATTAAATCGCCCCAGTGGTTGAGCTAAAAGTTCTAAAATTTACAAGAAAAGGTCACTTTATAAAAGTAGAAAAAATAACAGAGAAAATCCTTTCACAGAACTTGAATGACATTATTAAACCAGGCAAAGATTATCCATTGATTTTAAACATTAGATGCCTGACTGACGTATTCGTACTACTGCCAAAGTATTGACGCCTAGAATATTCTCTGGTTGCAAGGGGAAAGACACAATGGGCTCAGGCCCTCATTGCCCTATCCAGGGGTCAATTCTAACCTCACTAGTGGTCGAAGGTAACGCAACCTGAAGTACCAGCTTCACCTATGAAATATTCTAGGCAAAGAGGTTTCGTCTGAATCGTCGAGCTTTCGCGTACAAATTCTAGTTTAAGGGAAATCAGGGGATGGAGAAACAGATCCAATAAAACAACTAGATAAATCCAAAAGGTAAGACATTCTACAGGACAACTGATCTGGTCTCTTCAACAAGCGTCCAAAAGAAAAAAGTGGTGCTAGCTGAAAACAAACTTAAAAGCAAAATGTGATGCATTGAGTGGTCCTGGATTGTGTACTGGTGTGGACTAATTTGTTATAATAAAATCTGGGGATCAAACGGGAAAAAATTTAAAATCATCTGCAGAGTAGAAGCAATAAAAAATTACTGAAATAGAAAATGGAATAGCACTAATTGAACAAAGCAAGATACAAAATAGTATTTACAGTGATCTAATTTTGAATTACAGGGAAAACACATCCACAGGTATTCATATAGGCAATTCATTAAATGATCCTGAGTGATACACACTCTGGCTTCATGGTCGTGATCTCTGGGCAGGAGGAAAATGAAATTTCTCTCCTTTCATTTTTGTCTCAATGGTATTCCTGCACTAGTCTGTGCTGATAGTGCTTCTGTAATGATCAACCATGTGTTGTTTGTCTGAAAAGTCCCAGTGTCCTAACGGCCTCACAGTGTTGCCCAGTGAGGCCAGGACAGTGGCAGTGCTGAAAGCTTCCACCTGTGTGAGGGCTTGTCATTCAAAATGCGAGGACTTCGGAGCTTCACTTGATGAATGGCAAGTTTCCTAGCAGGAAGGAAGAAGTGAAAATCAGTGCTTATGGGAAGGCTGAGCTAACAGACAAGCGCAAGGTAAATTCCGCAGAAGAGACAGAGGAGACCGGCTGGAAAAGATCAAAGGAATTCTGCTGGAAGTGAGAAGGACTCAGCCAGGGCAGTGGCTGTATGTGGCCATGGAACATCACAATCATCTAAGAGTCCTTTATAAGGAAGAGTGTGCAGGATTTCCCCACTGGCTGGGTACTAGGAGTGGTGGAAGGATCACATATGAGGCCAAGTATTAAGCTGCAAAGATTAAGAACATCAAGAAAACCCAGAAGCCCTCCACACACACAAACTGGAGGAGGACAGGGTACATAAAGGAGATTACAGGGGCCAGTGCTGTCAAACTTGGTGAAAGATGGACAATGACATGGTTTGGATGTTTGGTCTCCTCCAAATCTCATGTGGAGATGTGACCTCCAGTGTTGGAGGTGGGTCTGGTGGAAGGTGTTTGGGTCATGGGAATGGATCCCTTATGTTTTGGTGCCCTCCACACAGTAATGAGTGAGTTCTCGTTCTGTGAGTCCACATAAGAGCTGGTCGTTTAAAAGAGCCTACCATCCTATTCACAATAGCAAAGACTTGGAACCAACCCAAATGTCCATCAATGACAGACTGGATTAAGAAAATGTGGCACATATATACCATGGAATACTATGCAGCCATAAAAAAGGATGAGTTCATGTCCTTTGTAGGGACATGGATATAGCTGGAAACCATCATTCTGAACAAACTATCGCAAGGACAGAAAACCAAACACCGCATGTTCTCACTCATAGGTGGGAATTGAACAATGAGAACACATGGACACAGGAAGGGAAACATCACACACCAGGGCCTGTCGTTGGGTGGGGGCAAGGGGGAGGGATAGCATTAGGAGATATACCTAATGTAAACGACAAGTTAACAGGTGCAGCACACCAACATGGCACATGTATACATATGTAACAAACCTGCACGTTGTACACATGTACCCTAGAACTTAAAGTATAATGAAAAAATAATAATAAAAATAAAAGAGCCTGCCATCACTCACTTGCTCCTGCTCTTGCCCTGTGACACAGCAGCTCCCCCTTTGCCTTCCAACATGATAGGAAGCCTCCTGAGGTCCTCACCAGAAGCAGATGCTGGCACCATGCTTCCTTGCAGCCTGCAAAACCATGAGCCAGTTAAACCTCTTTTCTTTATAAATTACCCAGTCTCAGGTATTGCTTTATAGCAATGAAAACAGACTAATAGAGATGATGAACACGGGCAGTGAGAAAAAGATCACTGGACTTTATTGAGAGGAAATCTTAACAGACAATTCCAGTGAATGGAATTTCATCAAAATGCTGAGGATGTCGGCCAGAAGGTTACACTGGGGGAGCTTGCTCAATAAATTTAAAAATCATCTACGGAGATGTCAGTTTAAAAACAGACAAACAGAAAGAAAAAGAAGGAAGAAAGTATGTGTAGGAATACTCAAAGTAGATACAGAATGATCACATTAAGTAGCAATATTGACATCTCCTTTACAATGATTCTAATGTCAAACTTATGCTGCCTAGAAAATTCTTAGTGTCACCAGGAGTTAAATAAGATATCACTGGTATTCAGAAGATACAAAGATTACCAAAAGCATGGATAAGTCATTCAACAAAGCAAAAGTTATCAAAAGTTTATGCTGTGTGATACATGAAACCATTTCCTGAAGTCTACAGTAAATGTGTTCATTTATTTTTTGCTTTGTAAGAACAAGAACCCAAACTACAATATGTAGAAAGATTGGAAACATTCATCACTAAAAGCATCATTTACAAAGAGAGTGTTATGTAAATCTCATTAACACAGAATTAATGTTCAAGTGCTCTGATCCAGAGGAAATCGTTAAGATTAAGAAATTTAACTTAAATAAACAGAATTCTCAGAAGACTGCCACTTCACAGCCTACTTGAAAATAAGAGATTTTAAATCATGAATGCACTACATGAACTATTTTAAAAATCAAAGAGAACAACTCAAATGGATTAATGAGAATACAGATGAGCAGGAGGAATCCCCACCCAGAAGCCGTGTTAAATGTAGCTCAGCTGCCATCCAGACAGCTGGTTCAGGCAGGCCTGGGCAACCTAATCTGAATCTGGGCTCCCGCTCACTGCCCCTCCTACAGTCTCCATCTCAGCTACCAGAGTCACCATCTGCCCAACCATGTGACCATTCTTGTCCTTTCACCTCACTCTCCAGATGCTGATTCCCACAGAGTATTACCGACATTACCTAGGAGATGTCTCTGACAAGTGGCCACTCTGGTCCACCCCCTCGTCCTCAGTTTTATTTCCAACCCTCACCATCTTCCCTATGACTCACTGAACAGATCCTTCACACATTTTGTCAGATTTATTCCTAAGTGTGTCATTTGTTTTGAGGCTGAAAAGGATGTTACATCATGACCAGATAAGGTTTATCCCCAGAATGCAAGGTTGGTTTAACATTCTAAAACCAATCCATGTAAGTCACCATATTAACAAAGAAAGAAAGGAAAAACATGATCATCTCAAAAGATACATAATAAGCATTCAGGAAAATTTGATGTCCTTTCCTAATTTTTTAAGAAAATTATCAGTAAACTAGGACTATAAAGTTCAGAAAGACAAAACAATTATCTTCTATGTTACAGAACTGCTTTATAAAGTCAGCCAAAGCCTAAACAATATCTAATTCTTTTTCTGCATGTAGTCTTACATTTGCTTTCTTTCTTTTCTTTCTTATCTTAAAATTTTCCTTAGGGGCTATTATTTATAAAGCAATAATTTACTTTATCATAGGATATCTTATGCCTTGAAATGAATGTCAGAAAATTCTCTGTATGCTGTCTTCTTTGGCAGAACAAGAAAAAAACTAGGATATTCAAGTTTTGATTTACCAAATAAATTCTGGCTAGGGGTGAGTCACAGTATTACTATTTCCTTACGGTCTTAAGGTGGCTCCATGGTCTGCATCATGGAGTCTGGATCTTTAAAGTGGCATTCAGGATTCTTCATTTGTGGTCTCACCTGATATGTTCTAACCTCATCTTTTATGACCCTACTTCAACAATATTGCCCCAAATACATATATACATACATATATACACACACACACACACACATACATATACATACATATATACACACACACACACACACATATATATATATATATATATATATATATATATTTAAAAAGCCCATTTCTCCTTGTTTTTGCTGAGGCTGGCCCTTTGGCTTAGAATGCCTTTCCACCACTCCCTGCGCCTTTTTGCCTGCCTCCTTCCCAAGCCATCTGTGACCCTTTCGGTGGGAACAAGCATCTGTCGAGCACCCATCATGTGCCATGCATGGGGAAAGATGAAAGCAAAGCATTTCTGCCTTCATGGAGCTTGAAGTCTAATGGGATGACAGACAAGGATAGTGCCAACGACTCCGCCCAGCGATGATGAGACTGCACCTGGAGAATGCATGCAGGAGCCGTGTGTCTCTTCAGCCCCCAGGAAGCTGAGCATTCCCTGCAGTTGGGTTCTGTGCAATGTGCTTCACCATAAGAACTGCTGTTGACATACTAAGGATGGTCTCCATTTCAAAGATGGCCTGAAGTAACCCGTCCACTCTAACAAAGCGGGGAAAAAGCTGAGGTTCATTACAGATCTGTTTGAAGCCAAATACATGTGGGGTTTTCCCTCCTTCATTCTGCCCGTTTCAGTAGTGGAGATATTTCTAGGGGTGAAGGATAGAATTCTTTGTTTGATGTTGTCTCTATTTCAACTGCTTTGGATTTTTTAGAAACTAATAATGTCACCTAAATGTCCTTACCCAAAGCAAACATATTTGCTTTCTGTCAGTCATTCTGAATAGCAAATCTAACTCAATTTTCCTGTTTGGCAAGAAATGCAATAAAAGCACACATTTCCTTCCACTGTCTGGTTTTTTCCTACTGTCTTTACATGGATCATGCTGAACGCACTGGTGGTGGCTGGTCTTAAGAGAATAGCTCATGAGTCTCACCTAGCACTGCAAAGATTCCCCAGAGTCCCTGTGGACGCTGCAGATGAACTACCTGGTGCTTCTCGATGACAGCATCCTGCAAAGATTTGAGGATTTCTGAGAATCCTGGTGTTTTGCTGCCATGAATCATAACCTGGGAGAATGCTGAAGCAGGGCTGGGGGCTGTATACATTTGCCAGACAAGTGTTTCTAGACCTCCCCCAAATAAGCATGTCAATGCCTAGATTAATTAGATGCTTACATTAAAATTTAATCTCAGGCTGGGCGCAGTGGCTCATGCCTTAATCCCAGCACTTTGGGAGGCCGAGGCGGGAGGATCACGTGAGGTCAAGAGTTTGAGACCAGCCTGGACAACATGGAGAAACCCCGTCTCTACTAAAAATACAAAATTAGCCGAGCATGGTTGCACACGCATGTAGTCCCAGCTACTTGGGAGGCTGAGGCAGAAGAATCACTTGAACTCGGAAGGCAGAGGTTGCAGTGTGCTGAGATCGCGCCATTGCACTCCAGCCTGGGCGACAAGAATGAAACTCTGTCTCAAAAACAAAAAAAATTCATCTCAAATGTTTATTAAAATTCCTTCTCAGGAATTCAGGTATTATCAGTCGCTGAGGCATCCCAAACTAAGCTACTTAGAGAGAACTTACCATGTACCATTTCCATGAGACACACCAGAAGTGTTCATAAGGATGCTTGTGGTCTAGTCCTAAAGACAACAAAAAATGTCAAAACAACTTGAAAAATATTTCATCTCTTAAGGCGGTGATCCTCAAAGCATGGTCTCCACATCAGAAGCAGCGGCAGCACCTGGGGGCTTATTCTACATGCAAACTCCCAAGCCCTCTGAAAATGGGGTCCAGCAAGCTGCGGCGTAACCAACCTTCCAGGTGATGCTGATTCAGGCTAATGTAGGTGCCACTGCCTTAAGGCGCTGGCATGATCAAATGTAGCAGCCTGTGATCAACAGAAAGACACACTGAAGAGCAGAGCAATTCTTTAGAAGTCATTTCATTTGCTTTCTGGTTCGCTCGCCCAACATTTAATGACAGCCTGCTCCATGTCAGCCCTTATAGCAGGCACTGGAAATGCAGAGGTTCCTGTGGTATCCCACTCTGATTCAGGCACACACAGTCTACTGGGGAAACTGCACGTACATGCCATCGGCCCTTGAACAACATGGGTCTGAACTGCGCAGGTCTACTTAGAAGCAGATTTTTTTTCAACCAAAGGTGGAACAAAAACACAGTATTGGTGGGATGTGAAACCCACATATTTGCGGGGCCAACTTTTCATATTCGGGGGTTCTGCAGGGCCAAGTGCAGGACTAGAGGATGTGTGGATTTGGGTGTGTGGGAGATCCTGGAACCAAACCCCCATGTATGCCAAGGGGAGACCATCATTTAAAACGCTGGCAGTTGGTGCTGATGTTGTTCAGATAGCGTTTGTTGTTCAGCACAGCAAACTGTCACTGACGGAGGCCGAGAAGGGGCCTCATGGATGCACTCCGCCTTTTCATGGCATCTCTGTGGTGAGGCTTTTGTGGGCGAGCAGGAGTCACTCCCACGTCTTTCCTTGTTTGTCCACACGGTATTTGTTTGCTGCTTGTCTCTTCTGCCGGATGTCAGCTTGGGAACTTCGCCTTGTTCACTGTTACGCCCCCAGCATTGAGAACTGAGTGTGCTCTGGGTGCTCACTGGATGTTTGCTGAAGGAACAGATTACATGAAATGTCACGGGAGTTCTGGGAGACAGTGATCATCATGGAAGGCAAAGGTTCTAAGGTGTCACAGGAACTCAAGGAACAGGCCATCCACCTCTCTCTGTCCTTAACATCTGTGTTAGAATTCCACGTGCAGCGTACTCTCTCCACATCTCTTACTTCTACATTTCTTATAAAGTTTTGAAATTGTTGAGCAGATTAAAGGATTCCTTTGAAGCTTTTATGCTTAAACTTTGTAGAAAGAAATTCCCTGTCTCTGTAACTATTACTGGGACAGATTAGAAATAATTTGGAACTGAATTGGATTTGCCATTTTGTAAGCTTTTCTTATCTACCAAGGCTAATAGCAGACACTTAACTCCTCACAATAGCCCAAGAGAAAGTATTATTATCTGCATTTCACAGATTGAAAACTGAAGGTCAGATAGGCTAAAGGGTTTATACTCGACTGCTCTATAAATATGGTTTGAATTGAGAGAGAATGTTTTGTATCCCATAATAAGTTGGGAAACTTAGAAATTATACATAAAGGGGCAGCATGATATCATGGAAATGGCGTGAACTTTGGATTCAGACCTATCCTGATGTGAATTTTAACTTCTACTTAGTAACTGCTTGACCTTGGGCTAACTTAATCTTGCTAAGCTGTTCAGTCATTTCCACTTGAATGATGTGAAGTTGTAGTCATGAGGGAAGTAATCTGTAAACACTGTCACCGTGCTAAATCTCCCCGGCGTCACATCCCGAGCCTCTGTCTCGCTCTTCTTCTGGCCTCGGCCTGTTCGGCTGCCTGCCATGCCTGGGCATGCCAGCCTAGTGGAGGGGCCGGAACTGTGAATTCTGCCATCGGCCGGCCCGGTGCCAAGCCTGCCTCTGCCGCTGAATTACTGAGGTGATTCAGGGCGATGCACCCAGCAGGCCATGACACTGTCTTCATCTAGAAAACAGGAATGCTGGGAGTGACCCCTGCCTCACAGGTCCGTGGTGAGGGCACACCGTTAATGCAGGGGAAGCCCCAGGCGCAGGGCCCAGCACCAAGTGAGCGTCAGAAAATGCTGGAAGGACACTGTGGCTGCTGCTGCTGTTGGAGGGAGGTGGGGGTTCCTCCACTCTCTCCTGACTTCCCCATCCCCCCGTCTGCCTGAATAATCTCGTCCGGTTCTCCGGGAAGCCTTCTCTCTTCCATGTCACCCCACTCCCCCGCTAGCTGCGTCTCCCTCCCTGGCCTAAGCCCTTTCTCTCCTGGCTTCCCTTTGCCCCCACCCCCTTTCCCACCCAGCAAACCAATGATTACATGGATGTCTTGGGAACAAACAGATGACGAAGACACTGCCTGTCCCCAAGGAAGGCCACAGTCCCAACTGCACACCCCTATGGCAAGAGCAGCGCTGGGCGCCACTGCTTCTGTAGATGTTCTCTCCTCCGGTTCTACTGCAAGATCTCCAAGGGTAGAAGTATGTCTTATGCAAGCCTGTGGCCACACTGCCTCACACACATCAGGCTGCTGTAAGTGTTCCAGGAATAACTGGCATAATACATGTTTTCCTCACCGCTGATGGGAACGTCCAATGTGCTGCCCCCAGGCCCCAAAGGGCTCGTGGAAACCATTTTTAAATTTGTAACACAGCTTGATTAAGAAACAATGCTATTTGTTATATATCGTAGGGTTTTTTTTTAAACTTAAATATATTTGCTCTACGTTGTCTTTACAGATTCTTTTGGTCAATTTGCAACTGTAATTATTAAAATATAAAAGCTAGCTGGGTGTGATGGCTCACACCTGCAGTCCTAGTGCTTTGGGAGACCAAGGCAGGAGGTTCACTTGAGGTCAGAACTTCAAGACCAACCTGGTCAACAAAGCCAGATCACATCTCTACAACAAATTAAAAATTTAAAAATATATATTTTTAAAATTAGCTGGAAGGCCAGGCATGATGGCACATGCCTATAATTCCAGCACTTTAGGAGGCCGAGACAGGCTAATCACTTGAGCTCAGGTGTTCAAGACCAGCCTAGGCAACATGTTGAAATCCCATCTCTGCAAAAAATACAAAACTTAGCCAGGTGTGGTAGTACGCACCTGTAGTCCCAGCTACTTGAGCCGCTGAGGCAGGAGAATCACTTGAGCCCAGGAGGTCAAGGCTACAGTGTGCTGTGATCACACCACTGCATTCTAGCCTGAGCAACAGAGTACAACTCTGTCTCTTAAGAAAAACATATAAAAGTATATAGAAACTTTATAAACATCCCACAATTCTTTATTTTAAAAGCTAAAGTAACATATTTTACACGACGTATCTGAATGTTGTTGAGATCCCAGAAAACCCAAAGGTAAGCTTTATTCCGATCGAATGAGATAAAACATACCTTCCTGTCTTGCTTTGCCTCACTAATGAAGAGAATCTCCAGGCAACCCTGTGGAGAGGGGTTGTCTGGCCTCACTCTCTGGAATATCCAGGTCAAGAAATGTTTACACAAGGCACGCATCACAAGCCCATGGCCATGAGGCACTTACAGTGAAGGGAGCTCAGCAGTATAAGCAAAGGACAACAGTAACAGTGTGGGAGGTGCTACCATCTAGGAGGGAACCGACAGCAGGCGAGGACACAGGACCCAGAGGCCTGACTCTGGGTACGCCACTTGCGGAGGAAGGCTCAGCAGACCAGGTGACCTCAGAGCTCACCCAGGAGGACTGAGGAGCACGCCAGGAATCTAAGGAAGTGAGCGAGAAGGCCCAGCCAAGCAAAGAGCCTGAGCGCAGGGCCAGGAATGCAAGAAGGCACACCTTGTCCAGCCGAGTAAGCAGGTGCGGATGGCTGGCCTCAGGCAAGCACAGGCCACCTCTCACCTTGAAGGACATGGGTAGCTGCCCAGGGCTGATAGATGTGTTTCATCAGGCAGAGGAAGCTCCCTTCTGTTTCTAGTTTGCTGAGAGTTTCATTCTAAATAGATGCTGGGTTTTTATCACATGCTTTTTCTGTCTCTTGAGATGGCATACATAGTTTTCCATTTTTAGTTTGCTAATATGGAGAATTACATTTGCAGGTTTTCTCGTTAAGCCAACCTTGCATTCCCCAGATACACCCCAATCAGTCAATATTTTACTAATAGGGTTAGATAGTAGATGCTCAATTTTTGCTTAAAATGTTTGCATCTGTGGTCAGGAGGGATACTGGTCTGTAGTGCTTGGGGTTTTGTTCTTTGGGGATCTTTTTCCCCCATAATCTCTTTGCCTGGTTTTGGTATCAGAGAAATGTTGCCCTCACAGAATGACTTAAGAAGTATTCCTTCATTTTCAGGTTTCCTGAAAGAAGAATTTACACAGATTTCATATTATTTCTCCATAAAGTGTTTGGTAAGATGTATAAGTAAAGCCATCTGGACCCAAAATTTTCTCTATGGGAAAGGTTTTTTTTTTTCTTTTGTCTTTTTAAAAAGTTTTTTTTTGGCCGGGCATGGTGGCTCACACCTGTAATCCCAGCACTTTGGGAGACTGAGGCAGGCGGATCATGAGGTCAAGAGATCAAGACTACCCTGGCTAACATGGTGAAACCCCATCTCTACTAAAAATACAAAAATTAGCTGGGAGTTGTGGTGCATACCTGTAATCCCAGCTACTCGGGAGGCTGAGACAGGACAATCGCTTGAACCCAGGAGGCAGAGGTAGCAGTGAGCTGAGATCGTGCCACTGCACCACTCTAGCCTGGTGACAGAGCAAAAAAAAAAAAAAAAAAGTTGTTTTTTTGTTTTACTTTCTGATCTTCTTTTTTTGTTGACTTTTTTATTTTATTATATTTTCCATTTCGATTTTCTTTCTGAGCCCTCATGATCTTATATGGGAAGGTTTTAACAAAACATTCTGTTTCCTAAGTGGATATGTCTATTGTGGTTGTCTATTTCTGTGTGTAAGCATTGGTATTTTGTGTCTTCTAAGGAATTTGTCACATCATCTCAGTTTTCACATTTATCAGCATAAAGTTTTTATAATATATTCTTATCATTTTAATATCTATAAAATCTGTGGTAATGCCAGCTCTCTCATTTCTAATACTGTTAATTTGTGTCTTCTCTGATCAATCTGGCTGGAAGCTGATGAATTTCATTAATTTTTCTTCAAGAATAAGCTTTTGGTTGCTTTGTCTATGTTGGGTTTTTGTTTCCTATTTCATTGTTTTCCACTCTGATCTTTCCTTTTCTACTGACTTTGGGTTTAATCTACGTTTTTTTTCTAATTTCTTAAAGTTGAAGCACAACCCCTGGCTCCCACGGGAGCTGCCCATGAATGAAGCTACAGCTATTACACCTACCTGCTCAAATTTTCAGAGACAAGATGTTGACAAGGGGGAGCATGAACCAACAGGCTTGCCAAAGCCAACTGTGCACAGAGCTTAAGGGAGGCCTGGCCCCACCTCCTGGCAAAATGGTTTTGTTAGAATTTCAAAACTGCTTTCCAGCAAGCTACAAGCAGGTGTGGAGTGTTTACAGAGCAGTACTGCACATGGAGGAAATGGAATCTATTCAGAGCCAGAGAGCGCACCATGATAAATGGCTGCAGCCGTCCACACTGGTGTCGACTTCCTGACGGTTCGCAGTCGTTCCAGCCACTTGGAATGCTTTATCCTCCAAGTCTCAGCTGGCTCCCACATCTCTATGCAGCTCTGGAGGCTGTGAGTAAGTTGGATGCCTTCAACAGGCAAAGCCATGGGCACCTCCAGTGACACACAGCACTACTTGGGGTGTGCTGTGACACACGGCACACAGTCCAACTCAGGGAAAAGCCTCCTGTTGCCGGCATTTCTGCAGCCCCAGCCCGTGACGTGGGCACCAAGTTTGGGCCCTTCTCAGAAGGGCTCTCAATGGAGGCCCTGCCATGTTCTGGTCACGATGACATGATTTTATGCACGTCATATCCAACTCAAAAGGTAGACACTAGCCTGGCTTTGCAGCTGGGGGAAGCCAGACTAGGCAGCACTAAGTACCTGGCCAAAGGTCCACAGTTGATCTGGGCAAAGACCAGACCCCCAGCCACTCAGGGGACCTGACACCTACCTGTTCCAGAGGCCCTTACACCCCTGCCTAGTCCAGAGCTGCTCTTGATGTTAACAACCAGCAGGACTGTGACTGACCTGGACTCACTGACCTAATCTCATTTTCCTCCTTACATACAAGAATGAAGTCCCAGTGAATTATTTCCTGACTTGGTCCAGCCTTCTTTCTTTCCCCTGCCAGGCTCTTTTATCATTTAAGCCTTGCAACAACCCTATGAAGGAAGCATTGTCATTTGGTTTTACAGAGGGGGATGCTGAGAGTCAGGAAAGCTGGACTGTCTCCTCTGGCTTGCATAAATATTGTTTCTAAGGCGCATCCAATTCACAAAGTCCCTATTTTCAGCCCTAGAAGATTCCTCCCAAGGCATGCAGGAAAGACAGTCGTGAACATGGACAGACACAGTCACTCTAGCTAAATGGAGGAAGGCATCTTTCTGGAAAACCTGAGAAACACACGTTATCTTTCCCACTTCTCAGGGTGCTCCCTAGGAGCAGCTTTCACTGAATTACTTGTTTCCATGACTACACCATTCCTCGGTGATAGTTTTATAGGTTTAGCACGATTCCAATTAAATCACATCATTCCTGCTTCAGGGAGAAGGGCTCTGTAACAAGCTCATGGTGCCAGATGCCCCTACAGCAATAGACGTCCCCACAGACAGCATTGTCAGCCACTTTACTTGCACAGCTCCCGCTCCAGTCCCCAGAGAGGCTCAGCCGTCCCGCAGAAGACAAACCTCGACAACCAGAAAATGCCGCATGATTGCACAGGTTTGAAATTCACCACATTAGCCACTGACGGAGCTCAGGCAAACCCAACTGCTCCCTCTTACTGAGGATGCACCCACACTCCTCCCATGGGTGGCACAGCACCTTTGCCTGGAATGCCCTTCACAGACCTTTCCCATTAGATCCTGTCCGCCTTAAGGGTTGGACCACAGAATGAAGATTAGAAGAGACACAGAGGGCGGGCGCCGGGCACGGTGGCTCCGCCTATAATCCCAGCACTTTGGGAGGCTGAGGCAGGTGGATTGCCTAAGCTCAGGAGCTCGGGACCAGCCCAAGCAACACAGTGAAACCCCATCTCTACCAAAATACAAAAAAAAAAAAAAAATTAGCTGGGCATGGTGGCAGGCACCTGTAGTCCCAGCTACTTGGGAGGCTGAGGCAGGAGAACTGGTTGAACCCGGGAGGTGGAAGTTGCAGTGAGCTAAGATCACGCCATTGCACTCCAGCCTGGGCTACAGAGCGACACACCATCTCCAAAAAAAAAACAAAACAAAATAGGAAAAGACACAGATTCACTCCACCAGCCAAAGACTCGGTGAACTTGGACAAGTCTGCCCTAAACTTCAGTTTCCCCACTCACCTCACGGGATATTTACAGGGATTGAGGAAACTCGGGAATGGCAAGCACCCAAACAGTCCCTGCCCCACAGAGGCCAATCCATAAATGTTAGCTCTTTTACTCTCAGTTCCCACATTAAAGCCCTGGAGGGTGCCCAGGCCACTCAAGAAAAGCAGCTGGTCCCCAAGGGCAGATGGGGGTCGCATGGGAGCAATGGGACAGAGAACTGACGAACTGATAGTCCACAGGGAAGGCATCAAAGGCCTTGGGGGCAGGATACAGAGGCGTTGGGACTCTGTCCACAAGTAAAATTCAGAAAAGGTGTAGTGACAGAAGAAGGTGTCACAGTGTAACTGACAGAGACCAAAGTGGGTAACTTGGACAGTGCGACATCACCTCAAGGAGCCTTGGTTTTCTCCTTAGAGGATAATAGCACCTACTCAAACAGCTCTCATGGGAATCCAAAAGGACCATTTAGATGCAAGTGCCTGATATACAAGAGTTCCTCGGTAAATGGTAATGATATTTTAATCATTACGTTTAAATACATGTACAAACATTCATCTATATCTATATACATTTATAATGATTCCAAAGGAAAACAGTGCATTCACCCTTGCAACACTCAATTGAAGAAAACAAAATTCATGCCACAGGCACCAAGACCCAACCAAGTGTGAAGAGTATCTCCTAGATTTTGAAATTGTACCCTAAACTGTAAGAGCCTAGCCTGTGAGAAAAAGAAAAAATCCCCTTATTGTCTAACAGAGTACCTAAAATGTGAGAGATGCCCACAAAAGAAGTATGAGTGGATCACAAAGTGAAGGAAGGAACTAATGAACTTCGCATGCCTCTGAAACCCTTGGCAGCCTGGCCTCAGTCTCCTCTCAGCCCTCTCCGTGCTCCTGTGCTCAGGACAGCAGGCCTGCAGCAGCATGCCGTACGCACGCAGACCTCAGGGGCCTCTGCACCTGCCAGCCCCAGGTTCAGGAATGCCCTCTCCACTCTGGCCTGCTAGCTCACCCCAGTTTCGTCTTCCTTCAATACTCCATTTGAGCGCAACTTCCTCTCACAGGCCTTCCTCAGCTTCCTCTGTGCAGCCATAGCAATGAGGACCACCTGTATTCTAACCACTTTGTCTGTTTTATTTCCTTGTATCTTGCCCACCAGCCCAGGAGTTCCATGAAGTCAAGAGCGCCATGATGCACCCTTGTTTCCCCGTCACACGGCAAGCTTCTCAACATTGTCCTCAGTGGACAAGGCTGAGTTACTGGCTTGTATGACAGCCCCCAACTCGAGGGCTCCTAAAAAGGAGGCCCCTGAAATCCATCATTGCGTCCCCTCCCCCCGGAGCACCGTCACTGACCCACAACAGGAGCACAATATACGTTGTGCTTTAACTGAGCAAAGAGGCAGAGTGAGGGAGGGTCAGAAGGAAGCCTGAACCTGGGCTCTGCAGTCAGCACTGCCAGGATACAGATGCTGTCCAGATGCCGGAGTTCTGCTCAAGGCCAGAGGGTGGGGGCGCAGGGGCTTAAGGGAGAGTGCCATATCTGGTGCACTGCAAAACAGATGGAGTGATACAGCGGTGGCCAGGCAAAACAAGGACATCCTCTGTGGCCTTGAGGAGGTCCTACTCGGGAGGAAGTCTGGAATGGCACAAGGAAGGTGGAAGGACGGCACGAAGCAGCACAGGGCTGAAAGTAAACTCTGTGGGGGGCTGGAGTCCGAGGATGAGAATGGGCTGCGCAATGAGAGGGTGCTGGTGGCAGGGGACGGCCTCTGGCAGGATCTAAGCACGAGGAGCAGCACGAGCAGGGGACACTAGTGAGGCTCCTTTCCCACAAAAGCTTCCATAACCCCACATGTGGACTTACAGCATAACACAAATAAATACACCACTGCAGCCGTGTCAAAGCGCTTCACAGACATGTGTGAACATCCCCCTGCTCCCCAAAATTCCCTGGGCCTGCCTGAGCCAGTGAATCCCTACCGTAACAAGGAACACAGATGGCGAAAGGGCCCACACTCGTGAGCAAGCTAGTGTATTCAATGCCATGGCGAGTCAGGCGCGCTGGCTCACGCCAGTCATCCCAGCACTTTGGGAGGCCAAGGCGGGCAGGTCACTTGAGGTTGGCAGTTTGAGACCAGCCTGGTCAACAATGGTGAAACCCCATCTCTACTAAAAATACAAAAATTAGCCGGGCGTGGTGGTGCACCTGTAATCCCAGCTACTGCAGAGGCTGAGGCACGAGAATCACTTGAACCCGGGAGACAGAGGTTGCAGTGAGCTGAGATCATGCCACTGCACTCCAGCCTGGGCAACAGAGCGAGACTCTGTCTCCAAAAAAAAAGCCATGGCGAAAGTCTAGAAGGAGTTCAAACGCTCAGACAAAAGCATGCCAATAATCTATACAGAAAATCGTAGCTGCTGTCACAGCAAACAGCCAGCAGAGCTGCAGGACGCCACCACGACACTCGAACCTCTCCACTACTCCACCAGCATTTAGGAATCAACACCTGAGATGCAAATAGGCCCAAAGGAACATCTTTCCAAATCAGCACTTTTCATTCTATCCCCAACTCTGAAAGAATAACCAGAAGGTAAATAGGTCTGAGGGGTGGGATTTCCAGAATTGCTTAGTGGGAAGCTTGGCTAAACCTCTGCCCAAAAAGCAAAGATACAAACGGACAAAGTCGTCAAGAACAAGCATTTAAAGGTTTTCAAACTGACCAAAGGCGTGCAACAAATTGCGAAGCATTTATTCATGGCAATCTCATTAATCTTGAGAAGAGGAAGGGTGACTGTGGCATTTCAGCCAGGGGCTGATTCCACTGCCCCTGCTACCCCCAACTCGTTGGCACACAAGTTCCACCTGGCCAAGAGAGACAGGCAGAAGACTGCTGCTGCTCTGCTACCTGCTAGAAGAGGCTGACTTTATTCGGATCAGAGGGCGGAGGTCCAGGGTTGTTGTCAAAAATAAGAGTGGGAGGACAGGCGTGGTGGTTCACATCTGCAATCCCAGCACTTTGGGAGGCAGAGCACTTTGGGTGGATCACTTGAGGTCAAAAGTTCGAGACCAGCCTGGTCAACATGGTGAAACTCCATCTCTGCTAAAAATATAAAAATTAGCTGGGTGTGGTAGCACACGCCTGTAATCCTAGCTACTCTTGAGGCTGAGGCAGGATAATGGCATGAACCCAGGAGGCAGAGGCTGCAGTGAGCCAAGATTGCGCCACCGCACTCCAGCCTGGGTGACAGAGCGAGACTCCCATCTCAAATTAAAAGGAAAAAAAAAAAAAAAAAACAGTGGATTTTAGCAGGAAACAGGCAGGGAAGGTGACACTGCAGCTGGCCTAAAGTCACAAAAGTAGTCGTGGGAGATGGTAAAACAGCAGACCCGCCAGAAATTCAATAGGAAGAGCCAGAGCATGAAAGAGCACAGAAGGCTTTGGTAAGACCCTAGTTACCCCAGTGACACCGTTTCCATAAACTTTACAAAATTAATCAGGGAAGAAAGGAAGGGGAGAAGAGAAAATAAAAAAGCCTGCAGCACGTTCATCATGAGGGCAGCCTGCCGGACCTGCTTCCTCAGCGCTGCCGTTGCCTAAATTGCCCCAGAATCACACAGACCCTGCTCCAAGACCCTAGTTCCCCTAACAGCTCCATCGACAGCCACTTGAACATTACAAAACGTTATGTTTTCCCTTTGAGATATTCTTTCAGGTCCTGCATACCACTGTAACTACTGACATCAGCTGGCCTGAAGGACCCCACTTTGCCAGGTGTCTGAGGACCTCACGGAGACTTAATTCATCAAAGAATGCAGTTTCCACATCCTGATGTTTCATCCCCCTCACCATAACCAATGACCCCAGCTTTTCAGGTCCTCACCCTCCATGACCCCCTTATAACCCGCAGCCCAAAATTCTTCAGGGAGATGGGTTCAAGGGTCTCCTCCCACCTCCTCGTGTGGCTTCCTGCTGTCATTAAACTCTTTCTTCGCTGCAAACCCTGCTGTCTCCATGTCATGGGTCTGCTACTATGCAGGACGCAAATGAGCCTGTTGGTCCCACAACGCTGGAAACCTGGGCAGCTGTGCACATGCACAAGCCCCCACACGCTCAGGACAAACCAGAGAGGGCCCCCAGGAGCCACTGGTCCTCACTCAATGTGAGGCCTTGTGAATTCAGACCAAAGAAACAGCCCTGAAGTTTGAAAGCAATCCCCAAGGCACATGCAGATCCATCGGAGAATGGTGGAAGGCCTGCTGAACTGAAGTGTGTCAGCACAACCTCTAGTCAAATACTGGCTGCCCACAAAGCTCTGGGGCACCTGGGGCATGCCCTGGGAATCCAGGTGAGCAGTAAAAATAGGAAGGAGAAAATCATCAACAAAGCAGAGACATCACACACTGAGGAAAACAGACTCCACGAAGATAAGTCAAGGCAAGTTTCCAAATTGACGGACAAACAAGAAGAACAGCAATATGCAGCGACAGGGGAGGGCAGGGGGCTCAGCCTCGAACTTGCTATGATCCATTATCTAGAAGATCCAGCTTTCCACAAAAAATTATGGACATGCAAAGAAAGGGGAACACATGACTCATGCACAGGTAAAGTTGGCGGCTTCAGGAGGTGCTCCGTTGCTCTGATTAGCCTTTGCCCACCATAGACTGTCTCGCTCCCAAACCAGCGACTGATCACCGATCCATTGTACCCCAATCAGACAACAGCTCGGTGCAAAGCAGCAGGCAGCAGAGAGCCCCTGTGTGGTATAAGCCTTCCCCCACCAACACGCCCCACTCCAAAGTCACCGCTGTCTCCAGCAGCCCTTCTGAGAGCTCTAGGGGAGCATGTGTGTAGACATGGAGAAAAGAGAACGGTTGCTGCTCTCCACAGCAGACAGAGTGCAGCCACACAGTGGGGGCCTGAGCTGCAGCACACACATAATGATGCCAGAGGGCCTGAACACACAGTCAGAAGGTGGCGAGGATGCGGCTGCAGGAAGGCCGGAGGCGATGTGAAATCCGAGGGGCTCTCAGAGAAAGCCACCTCCCCAGTCCTCCCTGCCTCAAGCCCACCCGACAGCACCTCCTGTACCTGGTAGCTCCGTGCATGTGCTGTGCAGTTGCACACTGGGGCCTCTGCTGCGTCTACTGGGAAGCTTCTCCCACACCAGTCCCCTTGGCTAACGCAAGAGCCCAACAACACAGTAACCAAGCTGCTGTGCAAACAGAAGCCCTCCAGGAACGGGGCACCCCCCGCTGCCAACAACCCCTTTCTTCACTGCAGAGCTCAAAAGGGGAGAGGACTCTTCCACCAAAACTAGCTTCTTCAAAGTTCGATCCACTGACATGACCTCCATCCACCAGAACTGGCCTATGCCCTCTTGCCATGGCCTCATCAGACCCATGCTCCTCCACCCCTCCTCTTGGTTGAGTGACAGCGGCCCCGACACCTCAAAATCCATTGTATCACTGACTCACAGGCATCTTCGCCAAGCGATTCTGACGTTCCTAACCAGTCCCTGCCCTCTTAAATTTGGCGTGAGGACTGTAAACAGCATCCCAAAGGCTGGTCCTGAACATATGCATGCCTGAAAGTGACATTGCCACCTGCAGCCCAGTCACAGCTCTTAGGCCCTGCTCTACACACTGTCCCCGGGACGGCTCAAACAGCCAGAGCTTCCCATGTGCTGAAGACTCAAAAACCCGAGCACTCGTGTGGGCCTCGCCATAGAGCCAGCAGCTACCTCTGCTCACGCTGGCCCACAAGCCCACAGCATGCAGCTTTGCACTCACATTCACTTGTTACCGGCGTATCTGTCTTGGCTTCCTTGGGGCTTCCAAACCAACAACTGGGAAGGGTTGCCAAAAGATTACGAAAAATGTACAGGGTAAACATCAGAACCGAGGATAAGTATGCAATCAATAAACTTTTCAAATGAATAGGGAAACAGCAGGGGAGATCCTGCTTTAATCACCGCACGCCTGAATTCAGCCCACGGAATCTCTGTGTTCCAAGGACGTAAGAGTTTGCAACACCAAACAATGCACTCAAGCTTCACTGTGACTGCTTTCCAAAACATTGTCCAAGAACAAAAACTACCGAGAATCCAGCTTTCAAATACACACAGCCTTTCCTTTCTGAAAAGGACTCAAAGCTGTGCTTCAGAAAAGGCTCTGCAGAAGCCCGAACGGCACGTGGCAGATGCCACCTGCCAAGCCCACTCACCTTCACATGGCTGTAGTCACCTGCTTTGTTGCTCTCGGGTGGGTTCACAGGTTTGCCCTCCACTCGGGGCCGAACGACCTGCCGAAAAGGGCTGGACAGCGGAAAGCCACTCACACTGATTCCATCTACAAAACAAGAAAAAATCAGAAGTAACATGTCAGCTTGGTTTTGGGGTTTGTTGTTCGTGTTGTTGCTGCTGTTGTTGTTGTTGTTGTTGTTGTTGTTGTTGTTTGGGACGGGTCTCACTCTGTCGCACAAGCTGGAGTGCAGTGGTGCAATCTCTGCTCACTGCAACCTCTGCCTCCTGGGCTCTGGTGATCCTCCCACCTCAGCCTCCCTAGTGCCTGGGACTTCAGGCACGCGCCACCACACCTGGCTGATTTTTGTATTTTTGGTAGAGGTGGGGTTTCGCCATACGCCCAGGCTGGTTTAGTTTTGGTTTTTGTTTTTGTTTATGTAGGAGATTTTGGTCAGAAACTGTGACTGTAAGGAGCACGCCAGTTTCTGTCCTGACT
Organism: Theropithecus gelada; assembly: GCF_003255815.1. Taxonomy (NCBI): domain Eukaryota; kingdom Metazoa; phylum Chordata; class Mammalia; order Primates; family Cercopithecidae; genus Theropithecus; species Theropithecus gelada. The sequence continues at coordinate 142,439,065 of NC_037676.1, forward strand.
ATTCTACCTCGTATCAGTTACAACCGCCTGATGCGTCCTCCGTCAGCACATACTCATATCCGCTGAGTAAAAGTTGAGAGTGCATCACTCCTTAAAAGGGACAGCTCCTTACCACCTGGATGTGATGGCCGAGGCCCGGCCTGCCCTCTGCATTTGGACCATGCAGAGCCCATCTCTCCCATGAGCCTCTGCTGAGCCACTCCTCAGGCTGGAACGAGTTCCCCTCCCTTCATGCGGCCAGCTCTCTCTTGCCACTTGACCTTAGTCTAAGCGCTACCTCCTCACCCAGCTTCAAGCAGCCACCACTCTCTGCCACAAGACCCTACTTAAACCTCCGAGGAGCCACACGCTGCCACCTGGGTTTTTTTCTTACTCGTTAGCTATCGATTGATCAGTCTAACCCACGAATCATCTTTAAGTCCTCTCTGCACCTCATGTCACATGTCCAACCCAAAAGAAAATCCTGCTAGCTCTCAGAGTGTGCCCAGGGATGGCTTTCGTGGCCAGCACCCACTCAGAGTCACTGTTGTTACCCTCCTGGCTCTTCTCCCCCTTTGCCTTCACTCCTTTCCCTAAGTCAATTCCCCACACAGCAGGCAGAGTCGCCTGAGGAAAGGGGGCTCACCCCCTGCCCCTAGCACTCAAGAGGAAATGTCAAAGTCTGCACTGGTCTCCAAGACCTCTGCATGATACACCATTTAACAGAAGAGAAGACCTGGCGGAATGAATGAGTTATTTGACTGCAGTTTTATATATTCTCAAGAACGTAAAGATACTGCCTCCTAAGGAGTTATTTTCAAGGAGCTGCAGCTCCCTGACAGAACCCAGCTGGCATGCAGGAGAAGCCTACCTATAAGTATGGCAAGTATCACAGACTTCCAGCATAAACCAGGCCAAGAGAACAAACCACCAGAGGCAACCTGTGCAAGAAATCACGTTAATACCGATTTTGGCTTAAGATACATGGAACAGCAGACACAAAAGAGCAAATGGTAGAAAGTGAGGTTGGTAAGATGTGGACTCACATCAGTATGGCACTTGATAGTTTCTAAGCTTGCCCTCATTTTAATTTTCTTTTTTTTTTTTTTTTTTTAAAGTTTCAGAGTACACGTCCAGGATGTGCAGGTTTGTCATACAGGTAAACGTGCCATGGTGGTTTGCTGCACCTATCAACCCATCACCCAGGCATTAAACCCAGCATGCATTAACTATTTTTCCTAATGCTTTCCCTCCCCTCACTCCACTCCCCGACAGGCCCCAGTATGTGCTGTTTCCCTCCCTGTGTCCACGTGTTCTCATTGTTCAGCTCCCACTTGTAAGTGAGAACATGCGGTGTTTGGTTTTCTGCTCCTGCGTTACTTTGCTGAGGATAATGAAACTTGCCCCCATTTTATAGAACAGCAATAAACAACCTGCTCACAGTCATACTGGTGATAATTGATCGTAGGCATCATACCACACATGAATGGATATTTAGGAAACTTGATTGGATGGATGGATGGGTGGATGGGTGGCAGGTCTGAAACTCACACTCGGTGTTTTTGATTCTAAGCCTAGGATCCTTTTCACTTTAACACAGTTGTTGGGAAAGAAAAATTCAATAGCTGCATATCTCAAACGAACCCATCTAAGTAACTTCTTATTAAGAAACTAAAGCTTCTTGTGATAAGATGAAGAATATTTACTTTTAATTGATACAAAACATATATTTCCAAATTCCCAATCACTTAGACCCAAGGCCCTATGCCTAATATCTCTTTGCAAAAATATCAATTAACCAAGCATAATAGAAATAGTTCATAATTTTAAAAAAATAACTTCTCTTAAGCATCATTTGCTAAGGTATATCCCCTTAAGTAGTTCAATTTTCAGGGATGACAAACAATATTCAACTGGGTAAAGAAGAATTAAGCAATTTTCTATTTAGAGGCTTCAAATCTTCAAAAGTTAAACTGTCTTAAGTTAAAAAATTGTCTACTTGAAAAGTTCATGACACCTTATGCCCAAAATAGCATATGAAGGAACCAGACATTGTGCATCTATAATAAGAAAAATGACAAACTGATCTGTTTCTGTTGGTGGTGCCTATGGAAGACACGTATGAAGACTGTGATCAAGCACTTAAGAGTAGGGTCCTCTCTGCACCTGGAAGAAACTGGAGGTGCCCAACTGGCCCCTCTTCAAGCACTGCATGTGGGCAGCAAAGATCCACCTGACGTCCCACAAGCAGCTCGGGCTGAATAGGCACGAAACGAACTTCAGAAGATTCTATTTCTCATAACAGGCTAGACAACTCAGACCAGCTCAGCCACTGAGAACAGCTAGAAAACATGGACAAAGTAGTCTTAAAATCCATGCAAGCATCAGAGAGCTAACAAGAACTACAGGGCTACTGTCTAGCAGAGGGGGAAGTACAGATACATGAGCCTGACAAACATCCCCTAGAGGTGCCTGCAGATTTCAGAAGAGTTCACCAAGAGAATCTGAGCGGAATCCGAGGAGAACCTTTGACATATTCAAAGGACTTGATGTGAAAAACACTGGCGTTCAGTGTTCCCCGTGGAGAGTGGATAGTAAATCCAGGAAGCTTCAGGTAGGGCCACAAAGTGAAGGTAGACTGGAAACAAAGCAGCCCTCACTGGGCCTAAGGCCCAGCTTTGTACCATGTCAGTCCCTGCAACTGGTAGGCCATTTTTCTACCAAAATTTATTTCTTGTCACTCCTTGTTCTACCTCCATTTCTGTTTGCCTTTATGCATTGGTAATTATCTTCCCTCTGACAACCTTATATCCTAATATGCCCCTATTTTTGGTCACAGTTCAAATGCTACCTCTTCCATAATGCCTCCCTCAGCTGTCCTAATGGAAAGCAAGTACATCTTCCTCGGAGTTCCAGCATCTTCTCTATCCTAAGACTCGTGCCTACCTCCTGCTGACCTGTACACAGGCAGAGAGCCTTGTAGGAGGTCAGAGGGGTCGGGGCTCAGGTATGGCCCCCCTCCTACCTGGCTGAATGACCTTCATCAAGTCAAATAACCTTCTATGAGCTTTAAATCCATCATCCCCTAAATGGGAACAGTGAGAACACATATGCTGTGAGGTTATATAGAAGAATAAATGAATTATTGCACAGGAAGGATTCATCATAATGCCGGGCGTGGGGCAAGCATTCAGTAAAAAGAGCTGTTCTTATTCCCACCACAGCAAATTATGCACGTCTTAGATTCCTTGATGACTATAAACTCCTTGAAGACTGAATTCTTGTCAGATTCACCATTGTGTCCCTCATAGTAGCTGACGCAGGCTCTAACAAATTGGAAGCCCTCAGTAAATAGTAACTAAATGAATGAATAAATCACAGGGTCAAATTCAGTATTTAGTTGACATGCACACAGTTTACACACACGTGCTCAATAAAAAATTCCATCATCCCAAAGTCACATTCAACAACCAACTCCTGGTTAACTGAAATTTCATCAGGTAGATATGTGCAAAGACTTATTTGTAAAGACTCAATCAAAAGCTGTTAAGTTTGAATGAGTTAATTTTCTCTCTTTTTTCCTCATTTCTCTCAGCACCAGGGACACAATTTATAAAACCTCTCCATGACACCATGATGCCCGGATGCCTGCTGTGAAGGGTACTAATATTACGAACAGAACCATTTGCAAAACATAAACTCCACATTTGTTTAGCATCTTACCCCAGAAACTAGGTCAAGTGGACCTCTAAGCAAGCATGGTATGAAAGACCACTCAATGTGACTTCGCCCAATAAGTTGTCCTCTGTTGAGTGAAGGCCAGGTGCCCAACAGGGTATTTTTGCCATTTCATGTCTGTTTGTGTCTGTGTGTCTCCCTGGGTCTCCATCCCTCTCTCTGACGTATACACAGGGCCTGTAATACAGCTTGTCTAGCTCCTCCCAAGGGAGGCTCCATCCTTAGCAAGCACACAAACACTTTCATCACCCGAAGGACCCTGATTCTTCTTTTTTTTTTTTTTTTTTTTTTTTTTGGCCTTGGAAATACCAATCCTATTTTACACTTATAACAATGGTAAATTCTTCATTTCTGGAAATGGTCAGATGTTTTGGCCTGTAGAGGAAAGCAGAGTGAACATCTGGCTTTTGTCTGCCCCGCATTTCTCTTTTCTTTGGGGAGCAGCTCCTTCTTCGTCCCATGTGGTTCTGGTTGGATCAAGGTTGGCCTTGATCCTGCCATGGCCAGAGATGAAAACACCCCATCAACAGTGTTTATCCAGAGGACAAACAGAAGGTACAAGAAGGGACATGAAAAGCCCTTCTATGAGATTTGATTTACAAATTCTAGAAAGAAAAGAGTCTGGTTTGTCTTCCTCTGAATCACGTTATAAAGATCCAGCTATGGGCCGGGCGTGGTGGCTCATGCCTGTAATCTCAGTACTTTAGGAGGCCGAGGTGGGTGGATCACTTCAGGTCAGGGGTTCAAGACCAGCCTGGGCAACATGGTGAAACCCCATCTCTACTAAAAATACAAAAAATAGCTGGGCGTGGTAGTGCACGCCTACAGTCCCAGGTACTGGGGAGGCTAAGACAGGAGAATTGGGTGAACCTGGGAGGCAGAGGTTGCAGTGAGCTGAGATCACACCACTGTACTCCAGCCTGGGTGACAGGGAGAGACTCTGTCTCGAAAAAGAAAAAGATCCAGCTATGGGGCCTGCCTGCAGCCCTCCTTCCCCAACACATTGAGACACTCTGGGCAACACACAACTCTATGAACCTTAGTTTTCTTGGCTCTGAAATGGGAACCAACTAAAAAACTCAATGAGATTTGATGTAAAAGTACTTTGGAAAAACACAAATCAGCAATGTTTTGGAACTAGGAGGCTCTGGGATATGAGCACTTGGCAAAAAAAAAAAAAAAAAGTCTTAAAATTCCATCTGAAATTTGCCTCCTTTTTGGACACAGACCTCAAAATCTCCAAGAAACCTCAAAAACCTGCCATCTTCAAGCTCAGAAAAACACTAAGAAAGCCACTCTATGGATTCTTTACAGACTATAGAAGCCTGTTCTCAAATCCAGCTGAAGATACAAAACACAAGAAGCATATAAATTATAAATGGGGACAGAATGTAACCAGCTCAGGTAGGAGGCAGAAGCCAGCCTTCAGAAAACTGAAGCTGAGCCCTTCGCCCATACAGGAACAGAGTTGGAGAGAAGGGGCAGCTGCAGAGGGATGGCGAGAGATGAGATGGAATAAGATGTCGTGAGCAGGGAAGCAAATCACAGGGCACGCCTGGGAAGGATCTCTCTCCAGTTGGGGTGGGGTGGAGGGGAGAAAATTATGTTCAATCATTTAGCCAATTTTTCTGCCAACACAGGCTATCACAAATAGAACAGAGAACAGATTGGGATGACAATTAATAGGAAGACAGGACAAAAAAAGTTACAAACAGATGAAGGCGGCCTAGTAGGAGGACTAAAGAGTTTAGTGGATTTATCAGGACAGAGGGTATTTAAGAATGGTATGAGTCTGGTAGATCATCATGAATAAAACTGAGCTTTTAGAGACAATTTCATACTTACCATTTATAGTGCTCAACTTTTCTATTAAGAGCAACTCTGTGGGAAATTCAGAAAGACCATTTTGTATGCTAAAATAATACTTCTCTCTAGAATTCAGCCATATCGCAACCACGATGACAATTGGGGGAAATGACAGCTGAAAGCAGGATTTGTGCAGGGGAAAGAAAAAGCAGAGTCACAATAAAAACAGCTCTTCTAGGAAGGGGTGAGGGCTGAGAGCCACGTCCATGGCTTGGCACCAGGCGCTCAGTATGCACCATCCAACTCTTTACACCCTGCAAAGTCAGGCGTTCTCTTACCGATTCTATAGATGAGGAAGCTGAGGCTCTGAGAAGGTAAGTAACTTGCTCAATATCACACAGCTCATCAGAAGCACAGTCAGAAGTAGACCTCATGACAACTGGATTGGTCACTACCCAGCAAAACTGACCCAAATAATATATTTCAGTCCCCAAACTGGGCTTCCACAAAAGCTCACCAGCCAAGGTTGTTCTGCAGCACATCACCGGGCCAAAACTGTGCACCATGCGTTCCACTAAACTAATCCCAAGGACCCTTGCAGGGGGGCTTTAGCATCTATCTCCAGTGGTGGGATCTACGCAGGGATGTGTCCATTTTGGTACACTTTTCAAAGAGACACTAATGCATAAGGCTGACTACATTTTCCTCTCTTGTGAGAGGCACCTAAAATAAACTAGAATAAAATACATTAACAAAGGCAACAGGAGGCAACAATTGCTCAGTGGGAGTTTGTCAGGGATATGCTGTTCCAGGTAGAATATATTTTAAAGATGCTTTCTCATTTAGTCATAAAATCCACAGGTGCCAAAAAAGCCCATCTGGTTATCATAAAATATCCTCAAGAAAACCAAAGCAGTAGAAGCAGTTGGCTAAGAAATTAGCCAATACTCATCCTAAATTTCCATAAAGAAAGTAGCATGCTCATTCATTCAGAAACTTTGGAATATGTTTAGGAAAGAAAAAATAATCATACAGGAATAGTGGCCTTCACATACTATTCAAATGGCAACAGTCCATCTTCCCCACGGGCAGCCTCACTTTGAGACTGGTCTTCCTTCTGTCGGATGCTCCCTGCAGCAGGGCCAGACTTAAAGTCCTCTGCCCTCACCGACACCGGAAGCCTCCAGGTACAGGAGGCTGTAACTACCAACTGAACCTGTGAAATGTTCTGGGTGGTTCCCAACTTGTTCTAAACTTAGACTGTGGGGACAATTGCACAACCCTGTGAATACACTAAGTGACCGAATTGTATCTCACGTGAATTCTATCTCAACAAATATTTTTTAAAAACTAAAAGAATAGTACAACTGTGTTAGGGTACAAACACACTTTAGGGGTAGGGAGGAAGATAAAGAGAAAAGAGAGATTATATCCAACGGAATAACAATTAGACCAGAAGCTAACCTCCCAGCAGCAAGGGAAGTCATAAGAATTCATCTTCAAAATATTAAAGAAAATTCATCTGCTACACTAGACTATGTATACAGCAGAACTTTTTTAAAGAATGATGGTGACAAACACACTCTTTGGCTAAAAATTAAGAGAACTTACCACCAATACGTTCTCACTAGGAACTTCAGGTACACAGAAATACTACACTTCAGGTACACAGAAAATCATTTCAGAAGGAAGGTCAAAGATACAGAAAAGAATGGGAAACACAGAAAGCAGTAGGCAAGTAGATACATCAAAACATTGTGCTTTAGTCAATTCCATATGTTTTCTTTTTCCTTTTTTTTTTTTTTTTTTTGAGACAGAGTCTTACTCTGTGGCCCAGGCCGGAGTGCAGTGGTGTGATCTCGGCTCATTGCAACCTCCACCTCCCGGGTTCAAGCAATTCTCTGCCTCAGTCTCCTGAGTAGCTGGGATTACCGGCACCTGTCACCATGCCCAGCTAATTTTTTTTTTTTTGTATTTTTAGTAGAGACCGGGTTTCGCCATCTTGGCCAGGCTAGTCTTGAACTCCTGACTGACCTCGTGATCCACCTGCCTCAGCCTCCCAAAGTGCTGGGATTACAGGTGTGAGACACTGCACCCGGCCTCTTTTTTCTTTTTTGAGACAGAGTCTTACTCTATCACCAAGGCTGGTGTGTAGTGGCGCAATCTTGGCTCACCGCTTCCCCGGTTCATGCCTCGGCCTCCCAAGTGGCTGAGATTACAGGCGCACACCACCACACCCAGCTAACTTTTGTATTTTTAGTAGAGATGGGGTTTCGCCATGTTGGCCAGGCTGGTCTCAAATTCCTGGCCTCAAGTGATCCACCAGCCTCAGCCTCCCAAAGTGCTGGAGTTACAGGCATGAGCCACCACACCCGGCCTCTATATGTTTTCAATGTACCAAATATTCCCTTGGCCTCTAAAATGTACAAAGCAACATCACATAGGCAGAAAAGGTCCTTTAAAGTTGCAGCCCTAAAATCTGAGAGTGAGATTTCCTTCTAGGGTCCCAGATAACTCCACATGGCAGTGTACACAGATGCACACTTCCTCCCAGTCATTTCACAGGGAGTCCAGACCGTCACCTGCCAGGGCAAAAGTAAACATTCATACAGCAGCAAGGCCATCTCACAACAGGCACAAGCATAAAATGTGCTCCAAGAGCTAATGTCCAACCAAGACTGCATGTGGTACCTACTGGTAAGAATGATCTCCTTTGCTGGACAAAAACACTGGCCACACAGAAAACCAACTACAAAGCACTTTTAAAGCACTGAACAGTCATGTTAGCATAAGGATATTATTGCATTTTCTTTCCTTCTAAAGATGGTTAAGAAAAAAAAAAGAAGGGCCAGGCGCGGTGTCTCATGCCTATAATCCCAGCACTTTGGGAGGCCAAGGTAGGTGGATCACCTGAGGTCAGGAATTCAAGACCAGCCTGACCAACATGGTGAAATCCCATCTCTACCTAAAATACAAAAAAAAAAAATCAGCTGGGGGTGGTGGCGGGCACATGCAGTCCCAGCTACTCAGGAGGCTGAGGCAGGAGAATGGGGTGAACCCAGGAGGCGGAGCTTGCAGTGAGCCGAGATCATGCCACTGCACTCCAGCCTGGGCAACACAGTGAGACTCTGTCTCAAAAAAATAAAATAAAATAAAATACAAAATTAGCCAGGCGTGGTGGCACACGCCTGTAATCCCAGCTACTCAGGAGGCTGAGGCACAAGAATTGCTTGAACCTGGGAGGTGGAGGTTGCAGTGAGCCAAGGTCATGCCACTGCACCCCAGCCTGGGCAACAAGAGCACAACTCCATCTCAAAAAACAAGAAAAGAGGCCGGGCGCAGTGGCTCACGCCTGTAATCCCAGCACTTTGGGAGGCCAAGGTGGGCGGATCACAAGGTCAGGAGATTGAGACCATCCTGGCTAACACGGTGAAACCCCATGTCTACCAAAAATACAAAAAATTAGCCGGGTGAGGTGGCGGGTGCTTGTAGTCACAGCTACTCGGGAGGCTGAGGCAGGAGAAAGGCATGAACCCGGGAGGCGGAGCCTGCAGTGAGCCGAGATTGTGCCACTGCACTCCAGCCTGGGTGACAAAGCGAGACTCTGTCTCCAAAAAAAAAAAAAAAGAAAGAAAAGAAAGTGGATGAAACTGAAGCAGGTGAGGACTCAGCCACAGGTAAGTAAGGCATTTGTGAGCACTGGCAATCGGTCCTGGAGGACGTGCCCTCTTCCGCGGAAATCGTCAAGAGAAGTGGAAACTGTGGCTGGGGGTCTTAGGACCCCTCTGACTGAGACAGGAAATCAGACTTGGATCTGGGCACTTACAACAGTGACCTGCACTGACATCTTTACTAGACCATAGAGTGTTGGGGGCAGGAAACCTGCATTTAAAGTCTGTATCCAAATAGTTTGTCACAGTGCCTAGCACATAGTAGCAATGGAGAAAAATATTTGCTGGGTGAACGAATGAGCTAATGTCATTTCCTAGTTCCTGTGTGATGAGAAATGCCTCGCAGCCTCAGGTGCTGCCCGGCACATGGGAAGCCCAGGACACCCCTCCAAGGCCATCATTTCCAGGGACAGATGCACAGGCACTCCCTAAAGTTGTGTCATGTGGCAGCCAAGAACTGCATGCCTGCACTGAAAAGCGCCTAATAATGACAGGAATGAATGAGTTTGTGAATTAATGACTTCATGAATGAATAAGTAAATGACCAGCAAAAAGAGAGAAAAGCAGTTAGCAGTTTGTTGCCGGGCTTTCAAAACCAAAGATTAGTTTTAAAAACTGCTAGTAAATCACTGCTTTTTTTTTTTTTCTTGAGATGGAGTCTTGCTCTCTCGGCCAGTGTGGATTACAGTGGTGTGATTGCAGCTCACTGCAACCTCTGCCTCCTGGGTTCAAGCAATTCTCCTGCCTCAGCCTCCCAAGTAGCTGGGATTACATGTGCGGCACCACCACACCCAGCTAATTTTTTTTATATTTTTAGTAGAGACCCCTCTCTCTCCCCCACCACATACACACACACACACACACACACACACACACAAACACAGTCTCTCCCCCACCACACACACACACACACACACACACACACACAGATAAACAGACACTCTCTCCCCCACCACATATACACACACACACACACACACACACACACACACGTTAAGTCCCTGGAATTGACTTTGCTCTTTTCTGCCACAGCGTTTTTACACACACATAAAACAACATTTTCCCACCCTACCCTTTTCACCTATTTAAGTGCTTCCCCTTCTGTAAATCTTACCTCAGTAATTATTCCCAAAGAAAAGCCTTCCCAGCCCTTTAAATTAAGTCGAACCCTGATTACATACTCTCGGCATCATATATTCTGTAGCTGGCATTTAGCAGTTACAATTTTTCATTTATTTGTGAAATTGCTTATCCCTCTCACTAGACTTATGCTAATACAGTAGCCACTAGAGAAATGTGGGTACTTAAATTTAAAGTAATTAAAATTAAATAAAATTAATAATGAGTCATTGAGATCAAGGGCCCCCAACCCCCAGTCCGTGGCCTGTTAGGAAATGGGCCACGCAGCAGGAGGTGAGTGGAGGGCAAGTGAGCACGCCTGAGCTCCACCTCCTGCCAGATCAGTGGAAGCATTAGATTCTCATAGGATCACAAACCCTACTGTGAAATGCACACGCAAGGCATCTAGGTTGCGTGCTCTTTACAAGAATCTAACGCCTGATGATCTGAAGCAGAACAACTTTATCTAGAAACCACTGTCTTCCATGAAACCCATCCCTGGTGCCAAAAAAGCTGGGGACCTCTGCTTTAGATGCATCGTCCATGTCTCAAGTGACCAAGGCCACATGTGGCTGGTGGCTGCGATGGTGGACAGTACTGCACAGGTCATTCCCGCCAGTACATAGAGTCCTGTGGATGGTGCCACCCTGGATGCTAAGCTCCTAGAGGGCAGAGACTGTGTCTTATTTTACTCCAGACACTCCCAAGAGTAGCAGAGTGCATGCAATAAAACAGATATGCAACAAATATTTGTGACGAAGATGGAGAAAAAAAAAGAACTATGACTGCTTTCTTTGCTAAAGTATAAAAACCCAGAAAGAAGGAAATTGTGTAAGTCCTGTTACCTGATTAGAGAGAACATTAAGAACTAGTTACTTCCATAATTTAAAACTGTATAACATAATTCAAAATCTTCTATAATTCCTGCTCCCTATTCAACAAATACTTGAGTACTTTATATGTGCCACACAATACTACACACACAAGTTAATTCAAGATGGTTCATAGGCCTAAATGCAAAAACTGAAACAATACATTTTCTAGAAGAAAACATATTTCCATGACCTTGATGTAAGTAAAGATTTCCTAAACAAAAATTAGCACTAACCAAGAGGAAAATAATTATAATAAAATTAAGAAACCTAAGAAAAATTACAATACATATATATTTTTTTGAGATGGAGTTTCACTCTTATTGCCCAGGAGGGAGTGCAGTGGCACAATCTAGGCTCACTGCAACCTCTACTTGCCTGGTTCAAGCAATTCTTCTGCCTCAGCCTCCCAAGTAGGCTGGGATTACAAGCACCTGCCACCATGTGCAGTTAATTTTTTGTATTTTTAGTAGAGACAGGGTTTTGCCATGTTGGTCAGGCTGGTCTCTAACTCCTGACCTCAGGTGATCCACCTGCCTCGGCCTCCCAAAGTGCTGGGATTACAGGCGTGAGCCACCGTGCCCGGCTGAAAATTTACAATTTTTAGTTAAGAAATTTAATTAAGAAAATTGATAAATTCTCTTCATCAAAAGGCAGCATCAGGAAAGTAAAAAGCCTGGCCACAGATTCTAAGATGTGTGCAATACTCATAGCTGACAATGGACTAATATCCAAAATATGTTGAGTACTCCTATAAATCAGTTGGAAGGTAAATAACCCAATAAAAAAATGAAGAAAATATTTTAATAGACACTTCACAAAAGTATATATCCAAATAATAAATAAGTATATGATAGACGTGCAACATTATTGGCTACTTGGGAAAAGCAAGTTAATACCACAGTGAGACAACACCACATGTAAACCAGAACAGCTGTAATTTAAAATACTGACAACACCAATGCGTGGTGAAGATCTGGAGCAAGAGAGAGTTCATACATAGCACTGGGATGTACAGAAATCCCAAGGACCATTTTGAAAATCTGTTTGGTTATGGATCCATGAAAGCCAACATAAACATGAGCTTATGTCCACCAAATACGTGCACAAGAATGTCTATAGCAGCATCATTCATAACAGCCCAAACGTAAAAACCGCCCACATGTTCATCACAAGTATAATGAATAAACTGTGGCATTTTCATGCAATACCATCCAGCCATAGAAAAGAACAAATGCAAAATACAATATACATGCATCTCAGATATCAAGTGCAGGAAGAAGGAAAAAAACAAGATACAGACTTCTAACATGGAGAAATTAAGAGCATACAATTGTGTCACTTTAGGCCAAAGGAAAAAAGAAAACAAAAGAATGTACTTTTTTTTTTTTTTGAGACAGAGTCTCACTTTGTCATCCAGGCTGGAGTGCTGTGGTGTGATCATGACTCACTGCAACCTCCGCCTCCCAGGTTCAAGAAGTTCTGCCTCAGCCACCCAAGTAACTGGGATTACAGGCATGTGCCACCATGCCCGGCTAATTTTTATATTTTTAGCAGAGATGGGGTTTCACCATGTTGGCCAGGCTGGTCTCGAACTCCTGGCTTCAAGTGACCCACCCGCCTCAGCCTCCCAAAGTGCTGGGATTGCAGGCATGAGCCACAGTGGTCACTTATTTCTTCTACATGGAACTTAAGTAAAAACAAAACTAATCTATGATAGAAGTCGTAATTTACAGTTATCTTTGTGGGGAGTTATCGACTGGAGGACTCGAGAGAACTGGAGGGTGCTGGAAATTATTTATATCATGATCTGGGTGTTTACACAGATTAATATGAACATAAAAATAAAAATTCATCAAGCTATAAACTTAACCTTTGTGTTCATTACTGTATGTAAGTTATACCTCCATAAAAAAAGACTTCAAATACCACTTAACAAAAAATATCAGGGAATAAATGTAGTAAAATCTGTGGGACCTTTATAGAGAATATGAGGCAATATTTTTGAAAGACATTTAAAATGACAAATGAAGAGACATACAATATTCATAGATAGGAAGACTAACCACCATAAACATGTCACTTCTCCTCCAAATTAATCTATAGATTTGATGCAGTCCCAGTCAATATTCTAACATACTGCTTTCAGGAACTTGACAAATTGATTCTAAAATTGATGTGGGCTGGGTGCGGTGGCTCACGCTGTAATTCCAGCACTTTGGCAGGCCAGGGCGGGCGGATCACCTGAGGTCAGGAGTTTGAGACCAGTCTGGCTAACATGGTGAAACCCCGCCTCTATTAAAAATAAAAAAAGTGGCCGGGCGCGGTGGCTCAAGCCTGTAATCCCAGCACTTTGGGAGGCCGAGACGGGCGGATCACGAGGTCAGGAGATCAAGACCATCCTGGCTAACACGGTGAAACCCCGTCTCTACTAAAAATACAAGAAAATTAGCCGGGCGAGGTGGCGGGCGCCTGTAGTCCCAGCTACTCGGGAGGCTGAGGCAGGAGAATGGCGTGAACCCGGGAGGCGGAGCTTGCAGTGAGCCGAGATCGCGCCACTGCACTCCAGCCTGGGGCACAGAGCAAGACTCCGTCTCCAAAAAAAAAATAAAAAATAAAAAATAAAAAAAAATAAAAAATAAAAAAAGTTAGCTGGGTGTGGTGGCACATGCCTGTAGTCCCAGCTACTCAGGACGCTGAGGCAGGAGAATCACTTGAGCCTGGGAGGTGGAGGATGCAGTGAGCCGAGATCACGCCACTGCGCTCTGCCCTGGGCGACAGAGTGAGACTTCATCTCAAAAAAATATACAAAATAAATGAAATAAAATTGATGTGGAAGATCATCAGACACAGAGCATCCAAAGAGCTCCTGAACAATCATCTAGTCGGGAGACTTGCCCCATCAGACCTCAAAACTCATCATCACGGGGAACAGGGAATAAGCAGCAACTAGGTCTGCCTGGAGAAGCCCAGAATTTGGAACAACTGCCTTGAGATTCAGAGAATGAGTAAGAGTTTTTCAAGAAAACAAGCAGAAGAAAGACAGTCTATACCAATGGTTCCCAAACTTTGCTGCACATTAGAATCATCTGGGGTACTTTGAAAAACTGTAAGTCCAGTTAAATCTCCAAATTTAGGACTAGGAGTCAGACATGTTTTTTTAAGATCCCCAGGTGATTCCAGAGTGCAGAAAAGCTGGAGAGCCACTGGTTTATTCTTGCAGTAAATATGAGGGCATGGCAAATCAGAGAAATGCAAGTAATTCAGTGTTCCTGGAATATAAACCACAGGAGGGAGGAGGGGGACAGCAAGGCAGCAGCAAGGGCACACCGTGCAGGCCCCGGGAGAGACCGTCCCGAGGGTGACGGGACACCACCAGAAGTCACCCCACAGAAGAGGGGCAGAGTCAGATTCTGCCTTAGAAACATGACTGCGGTGACAATGTGGAAGATAGTGGAAAAGGGGACAAAATTAGCAGCCGGGAGCCCAATCCAAAGACTACTAAAATGGCAAAGATGAGAAATGACAAGGGCCTGAATCAGAGCAGTGACGCGGACACGGGGAGAAGGCGTGAAAATACTTAGAAAACCAAATTGGCAAGACTTGGTGTGATCAACACGATGAGCTAACAGTAAACCAACTGGCAGTGATCCGTAGAAATCCTCCCTTTCCTCTTGGGATGAAAATACTCTGAAATCCCTGTCCTGAACACCTAGCTGACTTGTCTCACGGTGAGTCACTGCCAGCCTGGGCGTAAAGGGCACTAATGAAAACAGCCAGCTCAGTGGTCCGGGAGACGTCGGCTCGGCTCCGGCTGCCTGCAATGGGGATCACCTGTTGCTGACGAATGACAAACACCTGGATTTTCATTCTCTCCTGCTGGTTTAGGAAGTTATTTTCCAACCCAAATTTAAATCAAAGAAGTGAGTCAACCTCCCCACCTACAGGCTAACAGTGGCTAGGGAGAAGTGCACTTACAGGTTATTAGACAGATGTCTGGAGCATATTCAGCTTAGGGGTGTTGAAAAACTTTCAGGGTCCGGAGGAGCCCCAGCACCAGAAAAGTGCTCCTGAGAGCTCCAGGGAAGCAGGAGCAGGCTGACCTTTCCCTAGGCTGCACCGCCACGCTGTGAAATTAGTGCCTGTGAGTCAGACGGCAGGGAGATGGCACAGGCTAAATATAACGATGGGCAGGCTGTCCAAAGCATCATTAACCTTTTTCCTTCAGAACAAAGGCGGATAACCCACCGAATACAAGACAAAAGCAGCGCATAATATGACAAATGGCCAACGTAATCCGAAAATAATTGCAGATCTGAATTAAACCGTAAGATGTGAATTGATTTCAGCTCGAAGATGTACAGAGCTGGGAACAACAATGCTCCCCTCTTGTGACAAGGAAAAAGAGTTGGATAAACTGAAAATTAACTTTCCCTACCTGATCAGAGAGCTGGGGCCACGGGAAACAGCCAGCCTGGAATGCAGAGCGAGGCCCCCGCAGGGGAAGCGCGACCCCTGTGCTGCCAGGGCTCCAGCAAACACCAGGCAAGGCAACAAAAAGCTTCAGCTAGAACCTTCAGGAACTGCCCAAGGCTAGGGTGGGCTGGCAAGAGTGGAGGGGCCCGGGGGCTGCAGACCAAGGGGCTTCCCACCAGGAGCTCACCGGAAAGAGGGAAGAGGCCCCGGAGAAAGCTGCTCCTTGGAGCTGGCTTGGGGGCACCAGGCCATTCTCCCTTTCTGTTTCACGGAGTCAAAGCAGAGGGAAGAACAATGAAGACGGCAGCAGTGTGAGGGCACAGAGGGAAGCCCCACGCCAGCCTCCACCCAGACGCGCTTCCCTCAACCCCCTCAAATCAGGAGCCCACAGGCAGGCAGGCAGCTGGGGGTGGAAGGCCGCTGAGCCGCCTGAGCACACGAGGCCCTCTCGAGAGACAGAGCCCAGGAACAAAGTGTAAGAGGGCCTCGGATGGGGCCCTCGGGAGTTCCAGTGTTTCCCGGTAAAGAGGAAAAGGAAGAATCTCCAACTGAATGGGACAGAGAGCTGCTCCTGAGGCAGTAAGAAAAGCAAGAGTATTGGAGGAAGATGCACTCACCAGGGGCTAGGAACAAAAAAACAAGACTCCCGGCCCTGCCTGCGAGATGAGGGTGGTGGAGTGAGAAGCACGAAGTGCAGGTGTGCTTCCCGCTGCTCGGGACTCACTGGCATGGAGGCCGCATCCACCTCACCGCCCTGGAGGGGATGCGTGGGAGGCGCCTGGACAGCGACACCAAGGCACGCGCAGGCCGCCAGGTCCTCTGCTCTCGCCGGCCCCTGGGCTCTCTGGTCTCAGGAAAGAACCCAAGTTTCCATGAAATCCCTGGCCGCCTTCTTAGTAACACATGTTTGTGGGAAAAACTCAGGCAAATAGAAATTGCAAAGAAAAAAAGAAATATTATGGTATTAAGATTCCAGTCACCTTTGTCTTTGAATTCTGGGCAATTCAGGATGAGTCACTGTTCTTTAAAAAATAAGACTACGAATTCCAAAAATTAGTATTTGTTTTCAAGAGCAGTAGCAGATGAGGACAAAGACACTGAATAACTGTCCCAATTTCAGAGTACAATAAGGGGGGAAGGGGCAAGTTATGGAAGTGAATACAATGCGTTCAAGAGCGATGGCTCTCGAATAAAATTCATTCCTGACCACAATGATAAGGGGAAGCATCCGTTATCATAAAACTGTGAAGAAGCAAAATATAATGAAATGCCAAATAGACATGGTTTTTTTCACCCTAGTCTCCAATTCTGGACAAAGAACTGAACTGATTCCAACTTCCCACAGGCAGTTTGTCTTTCGCCTGATAAACATGAGGCATTTCAGGCAAAAAGAACTGCATTTTTCTAGCCGGACAGAAGAGATTCTAATGGGAGCTCACGAAACTACTTGACCTGCTACTGAATTGTGTGCTGCAAACCCAGCAGCGTCCAACGGTGACAGTGCGCAGGGGCGCTGCGGGGAGGACTGGGGAGAATTCTGATCCCCCAGGCTATGGGATCTCCCCTACCACTGCATGTCCACATCGCCTCTTGCTCTCCAGGACACCTGGCACACTCCTGGTTAAGACCTTCCTGCCTCAACTTCAGGTGGTTACACTTACCGCCTGCCATACCCAGGTGAATCTCAGATGACACTCCCAAATCTAGCCCGCTTACCTTCTTTTATTTTATTTTTTGAGTCAGTGTCTCACTCTGTCGCCCAGACTGGAGTGCAGTGGCACCAACACAGCTCACGACAGCCTGGAACTCCTGGGCTCAAACAATCCTCCCGCCTCAGCCTCCCAAGTCCAGCTCATTTTGCTTATTTTTTGTAGAGATGGGGTCTTGCTGCGCTGACTGGTCTCAAACTCCCGGGCTCAAGTGATTCTCCCACCTCTGACTCCCAAATCACTGGGATTACAGGTGTGAGCCACCGCACCCAGCCCCACTCGCCTTCTTAAAACAGAGTTTCCCATCATACCAGCCTTCTTTTAAAAAGCTGTCAGCAGCTCTCCAGTATCTTTCAATGAAGTTCAAATTACTTCTGGAACTTCAGGCCTTCCACAGCCTACCTGAGCCTGCCATTCCCACGAGGATCCCCTCCTGCTCCTGGGTCCTCTAAGCTGTCCAGACCAGCCTTTATTCAGGGCCACCCTGTCACCTGCATCCCTGCTGGTGGTATCCAGCTCATCTTCAGTCAGGATCTGTTCAAAGACCCTTCATTCAGGTCAGGCGTGGTGGTTCACATCTGTAATTCCAGCACTTTGGGAGGCCGAGGCAGGTGGAGCACCTGAGGTCAGGAGTTTGAGACCAGCCTGTCCAACATGATGAAACCCTGTCTCTACTAAAAACATAAAAATTAGCCAGGCATGGCGGTGTGTCCCTGTCATCCCAGCTACTCGGGAGGAGAATCGCTTGAACCTGGGAGATGGAGGTTGTAGTGAGCAGATCACACCACTGCACTACATCTCAAAAACAAAAATTGGGCCGGGCATGGTGGCGCATGCCTGTAATCCCTGCACTTTGGGAGGCCAAGGCGGGTGGATCATGAGGTCAAGGGATTGAGACCATCCTGGCCAACATGGTGAACCCCTGTCTCTACTAAAAATACAAAAATTACCTGGGTATGGTGGTGCACGCCTATAGTCCCAGCTACTCGGGAGGCTGAGGCAGGAGAATCGCTTAAACCTGGGAGGCAGAGGTTGCAGCGAGCTGAGATTGTGCTACTGCATTCCAGCCTGGCAACGGAGTGAGACTCCATCTCAAAAAAATAAAATTAAATTGAATTAAAATTAAAAAGATTTTAAAAGACCCTTCATTCAGAGTTCAGAAAGCAACACCAGATCATCACAGCCAGACAGCTCTCCCGTCTCTGAACTCAGGGTGAGGAACACTCGGCAGCCTTCGCAGCGTGCCTTCCGTCCCTCACTTGCTAAACGTATGCCAAGAATCTGCTCTGACCAGGCCCCGCTGCGTCCTGGGAAAGAAGAGAGCACAGGCCAGCTGCGTGGGAGACTCCGGGAAGAATGAGCCCGAGCTCTGCCGCCACAGGACATGGAGGGAGGGGACACTCAAGGGCTTGCAGGAGGGAGGGGCTGATGTGGGTTGGAGAAAAAGAGAGACGGACGTTCCAGGTGGAGGGACGAGCACAGATGAAGGGAAGAGCCAGGGTGGGGCATGCAAGGGCCCAGTAACACGAAGAGGTAGCGAGACAGAGAGAGAGAGAGATTGGGAGCAGATTACATAGAGACATAGACACCAAAGTGAGGAGCACATTTGTTTTTGAGAAAACTCTAAGACATACCAGAAGATGGATTCAAGAGGGACAGGCTAGTGACGGGGAGAAGAGTTACTAGGCTCCTGTGATGGCTCAGATAAAAGGTGTTTCGTGTGCGTACCAAGGCAAAGAGGGACAGAGGATGGAGGGATGTTTAAGAGAAAGAACAGATGAGCCTTGGGGAAGAACGGATGGAACTCGAACTGTGAGGGAACCCCCCAGGCCTGGGGACAGCCCCAGGCCTCTCGCCGGCACTTCCCGGCAGATGATGATGGCTTTTGCCACCAAAGGAAACCCAGAAAGGTGAGCCGGTCTGGAGAGAATGACAATCCCTCAGAGTTTGGACAAGCTGAACTGCAGGTGCTTTCGGGGCTGCAGGTGAAAAAGTCAGAACGCCAACAGCTAAAAACATTGACATGGAATTCAGGACCAGAAACAGACGTTTCAGAGTCATTACCATCGTGTTAGAGCCTGTGAAATCATGTAGGAAAAATATGGCGTAAGATAAGTATCAAGGACAAAACTGTTAGGAACATCCATAGCTGGGGATGCAGCAGTGAAGGGAAGTCGGGAACAGTCAGTGTGGCACGGCAAGGGCCAGGGGAGAGAAGCTCCCCACCTACCGGAGGACTGGCCAGTCACTGGCGTCTCACAAGGATGAGTAAGTGGCAACCGCAGAGGGGGAGGGAGGTTAAAAGCCTGATTTCAACAGGCAGAAAAGTATAAGGAGGATGAAAAAGTGAAGGGGAAAGAGTAAGGAGGAGCCAGAGAGAAAGACACGGTTGAGAAGAGGATTTGGGCATATCGGCTGAGGGCCTGGTACAAAACTGCTCAAAGTTTGGTACGCAGCATTCCCCAGAGAACGGGTCAGAAACACAGATCGCACCCCAGCGCCCACAGAAAGGGATGTCGAAGAGCTGGGTGGGCCGAGGAATCTGCGTTTTGGCAGAGACACTTTGATGCAGGTGGTCCTTGGACCATGACCTAGAAAAACAAGGGCAAGTTCAAAAGACCAAAGACAAAGGATACCTGATCCGGAACACAAGTCGGACGATTCACCTCTGATGAGAGGAGGACCCCATCTTCCTCCAGAATGAAACAGATGGGAAAACAAGTGTATCCCAGAGGAAAAGGAGGCAGCAGAGAAGCTTTCTGCCTGATGGCCTCTAGTGGATCTTTGAAAAGAGACCATCTGCTGAGAGGATGGGACACAAGAGTGGGGGAAAGCCTTAAAAAAGTGGCACGTTGACAACAGCCAAAACTAGGCACACACTTGCCCCTGTGTTGTGATGAATGAATGTTTAGTGGGAGAGCCGTGTGATACAGATATGCATATTTTCCCCATGGTGTTCAAATCATGAGATAAAATGAACACTACTCATCAAAGTCAACCTATCCCTTCTCAAGATACAAAAGCAGCAGATGACTTACAGGACCAGGTTTGCTGCCCACTCTCTATTACCCTCCTCTCTGACAAGGACTGAAAGATTCCTTACATGAATTGCTATCATATCCCCATTTTTTAAAAAATCAAGTCTCCATTTGTCCAACAGAATTGTGACATTCACTTCCCCGCAAACCAGAAGTTATAGGTACCACAAAGATGGACCTAGAAATACTGTTCTGTTTGTTCCCTAAGGCAGGGGCCCGCAACCCCCAGTACCAGTCTGTGGCCTGTTAGGAACTGAGCCGCACAGCAGGAGGTGCGCGGCAGCCTAGCGAGCATTACAGCCTGAGCTCCACCTCCTGTCTGCTCAGCAGCGGCCTCAGGCTCTCACAGGAGTGCAAACTCTATTGTGAACTGTGCGCGCCAAGGATCTAGGTTGCACGCTCCTTAAGAGAATCTAATGCCCGGTGATCTGAGGTGGAAGAGTTTCATCCCAAAACCATCCCCTCGCCACCCTGGTCTGCTGAAAAATTGGTCCTTGGTGCCAAAGAGGTTGGGGACCTCTGCCCAAAGGGAAGGAAGGAGTGGATAACGGCAGGACAAGCTCTGCAGCAGGCAGGGCCCCTGGTGCTGCTGTGTGAGGCCTTGGACAAATCATTCCACCTTCCTGGGACTCAGGTTCCTGTTGTAAACCAGATTGATTAGCTGACATCTACCGTCTCGTCTCATTCTGTGGTACTAGGGATCACTATTTCCCATACTGAAACTGAAATGCCACATTTAATTATCATGTCTAACAGAAACTGTCAGCAGGGAAAGCTGACATTTCTCTTACAAAACCAAAAGCCAAAAAGTACACAGAGAAAGAAAACCAAATTAAATAATTAATTAATTCAAAAGGAAACCAAAGCAGGTGATGCTTTCATCCCACTGTCAAGAAACAGCAACCCCGAAGGCAGTTTTCATCTGAGGCATCAATCCCAATAACATCAAAACACTAATTTATCAGTCTTCCCAACAGCTCCCTGTGCTCAAACACGTCCCTCAGACAAAGAGGCACACGCAGCAGCCTGGCTCGATCTTCCAGATAATTCCTTCGTGAAAACCTTCTTGGATAAAATAATTTTTCAGTCTCATCAGATGAGAAAGCTATTATGCAAAAGTATTATTACTAAGGTGTTTCCAATTCCTTTTTTTTTTTTTTTTTTTTTTTTTTGTTTTTTGAAACAGAGTTTTGCTCTGTCACCAGGCTGGAGTGCTGTGGCGCAATCTCAGCTCACTGCAATCTCTGCTTTCCGGGTTCAAGTGATTCTCCTGCCTCAGCCGTCCAAGTACCTGGGATTAAGGTACACGCCACCACACTAAGCTAATTTTTGTATTTTTAGTAGACATGGGGTTTCACCATGTTGGCCAGGATGGTCTCGATCTCCTGACCTCATGATCCACCCACCTCGGCCTCCCAAAGTGCTGGGATTACAGGCATGAGCCACTGCGCCCAACCTCCTTTATTCTTTTTAAAAACACTTTATTATGAAATATAACACTGATTTGACAAAACTGCCAAAAATAAAGATATCGCTTAATGAATTATTATGAAGCAAACACCCTAGAAAACACAACACAGGTCCAGAAGCAGAATTTTACCAGCCCCCTAGAAGCCCTCGATTTGCCCATCCCAATGCTGATGTCCTCACTCACCCACAGGGCCCACCACCCAGACTTTGTGCTAGTCACTTCCTTGCTTCTCTTTGCCATTTTACCACCTAAGCACACCGTAATGAAACTACAGTTTAGCTGTGCCTATTTTTAAATGTGTCATTTAACTCTCTAACTACAGATAGCCTTCTCATCTCTTTTTTGTGGTGTGTGTCTGTAAAATTCACATAATTTAAAGTTTGCCATTTTAACCATTTGTAAATTACATGGGGTCAGCAGCATTAAGCACATTCACACTGTTGTACAATCACCACCATCATCCATCTCCAGAACTTCATCCCTTTTCCCCTCTGATAATTTACTTGTTGAGGGAACCAATTCATGGACTGCGGGGTTTCCTGGAGTCTGGACGGCCAACTGTGTCCCCACAGTGTAGTTTAACAAGCTTTTCTGCCCTCTGAAGTCCTGTAAATTAGTAGTTAGAGCCAGAGCGCTGATCAGCCTCAGGTGTGATTCTGGACCACTGCTGATTCACAGAAGGTGCTGTGTTTTCGCAGCAGGAGGAACATAATGTGTGGCTGTCTCTTCTTTTGTTATGTGGATGCTTACTATCTCGACCCATTAATCTATTAGGGATGGCAAAATGATGATATTCGAATTCTATCATCCTTTTCTCAATTGTTAGCTCAAATACTTCTATAAAGAGAGACTCCCTTCCTCAACTGTTATTAGATCGTCCAATAGCACGGTCTGTATGAAAAGGCAGAATAAATACTCATTGCTTACCATTTTCAAAATGACAAATCGCTTCCCCATCATTTTCCAAGGGTGAACAATTCTCTCAAGCAGCATTGAGAACTCATGGACTGGAACACAGTTCGCATCCTTATGGATGCTCAAATTGCCAGGGGTCACCTCTCAGGCGGAGCCCTTCGGCACAACCTCAATGCTCTCTAATCACCCCTTTGCTGCAAGTTTGACAAGATGATCCGAGATCACCTTCCTGCTCTGTTTCCTGCTCCACATCTAGAACTGGCTATTTCTCCGAGAAGCGCTGGTTTCTCTGAGTGAGAAAGTGTGTTTCAAGACCAGGAGGTGGGCATTAGGAACACTCACTGCTGCTGGGCGGGTCCGTTTCTAGACTCGGACAGTGTACGAGGCTGGGAGATCGACAGATTTTCAAATAGTTCATGATTCCTTACTGATATTTTTTATTCAAATTCTAGACTACAAGGTTTTTACTTAACCTCATATCTGACATCAGTTACTTCCTGTCTTCCATATGAGAATCCTAGTTGAAAACTAGATTCAGATGATAGAATGAGATTATCACAGAATTAATCATTTACTCCACACTGATACATAGTTTCAGAAAAATAGTACTAACACTATTTCTACCAAAACAATTATGGAGAACAGTTTAAAAATTACTTTTGGGGCCAGTCATAGTGGCTCACGCCTGTAATCCCAGCACTTTGGGCGGCCAAGGCGGGCAGATCACCTGAGGTCAGAAGTTTGAGACCAGCCTGGCGAACATGGGGAAACCCCGTCTCTCCTAAAACTACAAAAGTTACCCAGGTGTGGTGGCGTATGCATGTAGTCCCAGCTACTCCGGAGGCTGAGGCAGGAGAATCACTTGAACCCAGGAGGAGGAGATTGCAGTAAGCTGAGATCGTGCCACTACGCTCTAGCCTGGGCGATAAAGCCAGACTTTGTCTCAAAAAAAAAAAAATTACTTTTGCATATGATTTCCTGTGCTCCCCCTATCTTTTAAATGATTGTGATGGATACTGTAAGAGCAGATTACCATGACATACTATCTTCTCCCTTTGAATGCTCTTTTGGTCTTAGCTATACAAGCAACTATATGTTTAATGCTCACCGCAAGTCCTTATAACAATGTCTCTCTAGTTATTTTGGCTGTCCTTCCCTAGTAGAATCCTCAAGAAATCATGAGAATTTAATCCTTCCAGTCTTGCATGTTGACAACAATTTGTCAAAGCCCTGTATACCTAAAAGTTAGTGTGGCTGTGCCTACAAATCTCTGGCTCAAATTTTCATTACATGAGTATCTAGACATAGTCTAGATACATGCTATTCTATTGACTTCTGGAATACTGCTGCTGTCAAAAACTCCAATGATAATCTGATTTTCTTTATTTCATAAATCACTTGCTATTTGAGTCTGAAAGCCCAGAAGACTTTCTTTAAGTCCAGTAATAGAACTAGAATATTTCCCGGTCATTCTAGGTCAAGATTTTCATGTATACAGTGTACACATTCATGCAATAGTTTCAAGGGTTGTTTTTGTTTCTTTTTTTTTTTTTTTTTTTTTTTTTTTACAGAAAGTTTTCTGTGAATTATGGTTTTTAACATGTTGTGGTTCCATTGTTTCAGTTTCCTTCTCTGGTGTCTCATAGCAGATATATGGATGGATGGATGGATGCATGCATGCACGTACGTTAGATCTTCTTTGCCTAGCTTCTAAGTGTGTCACTTTCTCTTTAATCATCTTTCTTTCAATTGTCTTTTTCTCCTCTCTTTTCATCTTCTGCTTCCCTTAATGTATCTGGCAGGTATATGTAATTCACTAGAAACTACACTGCTGGAAAAAAAAAAAAAAATTCTTCTAATTCTTTCCTGAGTTATATCCATCTCATTTCTGAGTTTTTCTCATTCAGGTTTATGTTATTCTTTTGTACTTTTTCTTCATGTCTTTTAGCTCCTTATGGGTTTTTGTAATTTTTATCAGCTTTTGAGCATGTTCTTGTATGTTATCTCACTGTTTATGTTTTCACTAGGATCACTTTACATAGAGTTTGGCCATAATCCTTTTCTGTTGACCATCTTTACATGAAATTAGTTTTCATGAATGTTTAGGAGATTCAGGACAGCTCTTCTAATTCTAGTAAATCTATACACTGTTTTCTGTGTTTTTAGTTGGTACTCAAGAATATAAGAAATTACTTTCTAGACCACTTTACTCTGTTCTCCTCCCCCAGTTTCAGCCAGACCTTCTCTTTCCTTGGTTCTGCTATCTCACCTCTGCTCCTAGCAGCTTCTCCACAGGTGAGGAGCTGTGGAGAAGCTTTGTTCTAGAGGAATTACTTGCACTTCTCCACGGCTTTGTTCTAGAGGAATTACTTGCACTCATTTGCTATTGGAACATAAAAACTCCTCCACATATCAACTGCTGTTCTCAACTTGGCCCACTGAGCTGTCCAATGAGTATCTCCTGGCTGTTTGGGGATTCCTGGGTGTGTGTTTCCGGCTTCCTCTCGTGCAGACGGTGAAACCGTGTCGTTATGAGTGGTTTGTCCACTTATATTTGGGGGTCTGTGGGGATACTCTGGTATCTGGTTTTGCTGTATATTTTTGCCTATGGGTATCTGGTTTTTCTCTTCTAGTTGTTCAGTCTATGTGACTGAATAGTTCATATATTCAAAACCTATGACAGTTTGCCACCATCTTCCAGGACTTCTAATTTTAAACATAAAATTCCAAGAAATCAGAGATTTCAAGTATTTTAAGGATCATAGGAAAAGAATATCCTATTTTGTGGGTGAAAAGTTGACTTCTCTTACCCTAGGCTAGTTATATGAAGAAGATAGCTATCTACCAAGTTATCTGAAGATAAGGGAAATAATTTGCTTTCTGATGTTTCATTTAGAAACAATTTCTAAAATTCACTTAGAAACCAAAATAATATATCAAAACGGTGCGCCATAAAATCTTTTTATTGTTATTTTTTATTTTGAAAAAATCGAGCCTACAGAAAAGTTACAAGAAGAGAAATGAAGATCTGTATCTCTTTATCTAAAGCCACTTTTTAAATATAATTTCAACTTTTATTTTAGATTTAGGGGGTACATGTGCGTGTTTGTTACAAGAGTATACTGTGTGATGCTGAGGTTGGGGAAATGAATGATTCTGTCCTCCGGACAGTGAGTGTGGTACCCAAGAACTGGTTTTTCACCCCTTGTCCCCCTCACTCCCTGCCTTCTCGAGTAGTCCCCCGTGTCTGTTGTTGCCACCTTTATGTCCATGAGGACTCAGTGCATACCTCCCACTTATATGTGAGAACATGCCGTATTTGCTTCTCTATTCCTGCATTCATTTGTTTAGGATAATGGCTTCCAGATGCATCCATGTTGCTGCAAAGGCCATGATTTCATTCTGTTTTATAGCTGCAGAGTATTCCAGGGTGTATATGCACCACATTTTCTTTATCCAATTCACTACTGATGGCCACTTAGGTCGATTCCACATATTTGGTATTGTAAATAGTTAAAGCCACTAATTTTTAATAATTTGACATTTTTACTTTATTTCTCTCTAGATTCACATTCACACTGTATTTTTTTTTTTCCTTCACCCTATTAAAGTGCAGGCAAATTATTTTTCACTCTTTTTTGAAACAGAGTCTCTCTCTGTTGCCCAGACTGGAGTGCAGTGGTGTGATCTTGACTCACTGCAAGCTCCGCCTCCCAGGTTCATGCCATTCTCCTGCCTCAGCCTCCCAAATAGCTGGGACTACAGGCAGCCACCACCACGCCCAGCTAATTTTTGTTTTTGCATTTTTAGTAGAGATGGGGTATCACCATGCTAGCCAGGATGGTCTCCTGACCTCGTGATCCACCCGCCTCAGCCTCCCAAAGTGCTGGGATTACAGGCGTGAGCCACTGCGCCCAGCCTGATCTTTCACTCTTAAATGCTTCTGCATTTATTTCCTAAGAACAAGAATTTTCTGCTAAAATTTCAATTTCATTCTCATACTCAATATATTTGTCATTGATACAATAGTATTATCTTATAGTATTCAATTTCCTCAATTGTCCCAAAAAAAAAGTCTTTTTTAAATCCAGGATACAATTAAGGATCATGCACAGTATTTGATTATATTGTTATATCTCTTCAATCTCCTTTAAGCTAGAACATTCTTCCCACCTGCTTTCATAAAATAGGAATTATAACATTTACTTTACAGAGTTTTTACAAAGATTAAATAGAAATAATGCCAGAAAAAAAGTGGCTAGCCCAGTCTTTATACACAACATGTGACAATGCTCAATAAACATTAATTATCTTCCAGCTGTCTATGGCCCACACTGAATCCAGGATCCCAGCTTGTGCAACAGCTATCCAGGTTGCTGTGAATTTTTTAAGCGGCATTTAACTTCAGTAACCGTAATTAATGCGAGTCCATGCCTGAGAATCAAATTGGGTCCACATGTGGTCCCCCGTTAGATGTCTCTGAGACTGTTAGACTGTGAGCTACAGGGGGTCGTCTCCCAGTTCCCAGAGGCCACGAATAAGCCTCTGTCACTGAGTTTAAAGCCGCTTCGCTTAAGGGTGCAGCAATGGTCTCGTGCTTCCTCAGACTGAACTGCACATAACAAGGCATCCTCCATGGACCAAGCTCTGGGAGGTTCTTCGTGCCTACCTTTTCCTCCATAAAACTTGACCTGGTTTCCTCTGTAAGACTTACCTAGAGATTCACTGTCTCTTTCTGCCACATGCTGTGTGAACAACCAGCCAGAGCTCCTATTCACTGTTGTTAATAAAGGGGCATCTCCTGAGTAACCACTATGTGCCGTGACCAGTAATCAGGCAAATCACATTTACAAACCACTTCATGACCATAATTCGAGGTCAGGCCAGTCTCACATTTACAAACCACTCGGTGACCATAATTCGAGGTCTGATTTGGTTTTATTTTAAAAGATAGAAGAAGGTATTCCCAGACTACAAGTCCCAAATTGCAATTTTGCTCAGTTTTTCTCTCTGACCTCAGAAGGGCAGAGAGAATGCCCCCGTCCGCTCTATAACAAAAGGCAGAAGCACAATAATAACAGGACAAAATAGGTCTGCATTGAACATGTAAATTCAAACAACCAAAACACAAAAAGCCAAGCTTTCCCCTTGGAAGCCTTCCCCACTGTTCCTCAGGAATAAGACGACCCCAGCAGGCCATGCGAGAAACCACGGTCACCATTCCCTCACTGCTACCTGGAGTCCACATGCCAAGACATACCCCTCGTGTAATATCCAGTCCCAAGTATTCCAGGGGCAGGTGCTGGGCACCATCTATTCTGCCAAACCCCCTTCTTGGGCAAAAGAAGTCAGAACCTATGTAACCCTCTGTCTACTGATTAAAAAAAAAAATGCAGTTCAGTGGTATAAAGGTGTTTACAAACAAACAAAATCCATTTCATCAGACATTTTTAAGTCTTGGTATAATTTTAAATCCTCTTGAATTTTTCATATTCTAATGTGTCCAACCCTAAATCTCTTTTTCTACTTTTGTGAATAATATAAAAAGAATATGTTACCAAGTACCAGCGCTATACAAGAAGCTCGTGCTGACTATTTGAACTGCAGAGGGTGCAGAGCGCAAACTCTACGGAGGGCGTCTGCCAGGGACTGAGCTGCGCTCCCCCTGCCCCAGCAGGATCTACTGAAGGCCTAACCCACAATGGGGCAGCTTTAGGAGGTGGGGCCTTTGGGAGGTAATGAGGTTTAGATGAAGCAATGGGGGTGGAGCCCCCTCTATGAGATGAGTACCCTTGTAAGAAGGGGTGGACACCAGAGCTGCCTCTCTCCTCCACGTGGCGACGCAGCACGAAGGTGGCCATCTGCAAGCCGGGAAGAGGGCCCTGCCTCACCAGAAAATCACCACGGCTGACACTCTGATCTCACACTCCCAGTCTCCGGAGCTATGAGGAAATAAATCTTGATGGTTTAAGCTGTTCTGTCTGTGGTATTTTGTTAGGGGAGCCTGAGTTGGCGGATAGACTCCATATTGCCTCCAAATGAATGCTTCATAATTTGGCATAATCAATCTAAGAAATCTTTTTTTTTTTTTTTTTTGGGGATGGAGTCTCACTCTGTCACCCAGGCTGGAATGCAGTGGCGTGATCTCGACTCACTGCAACCTCTGCCTCCTGGGTTCAAATGATTCTCCTGCCCTCAGCCTCCTGAGTAGCTGGGATTACAGGCGTGCGCCACCATGCCCAGCTAATTTTTGTATTTTTAATAAAGACAGGGTTTCACCATGTTGTCCAGGCTGGTCTCAAACTCCTGGCCTCAGGTGATCCGCCCGCCCTGGCCTCCCAAAGTGCTGAGATTATAGGTGTGAGCCACCACACTCAGCCAATCTATGGAATCTTATCTCTAATCAGTCCTAATGTTACAACAAATGTAAACTTCCATGTCTTCCACACTCCACCTCCTTATAGATGTCATCAGACTTTGAAGGAAAACTTTATCATCACAGCTAATTAGATGTCTAAAGAATCACAGCATTTTTTACTTGGAAAAATGCAGTAATTCTTACATTCCACTAATTTAGAATGACCTGCTGGTAAATGAGTACAAAATAATAAAGAGTGAAAATTAAATCAGCTAGATAAAAAGTACTTTTATTACTTTCAGACACATACAGTAACTCTCTGTTAACAAAGTGCCCAGGAGATGTCTCAGGCAGCTTGAGTTAATGAATGACAAGTGAGTTACAAACAGCAAACAGCAGGCATCAAGGGACGGGGGTTGCTACACTGTATCTAGGACCCTGACGTGCTAATTAAAATTAGGAAAGTGCTTACCATCACTGAGATCCTGCAGGAGATTCTCCTGGCAGGAGAAATCCAGCTTCACTTTGATGTTGATTGTGAACGTGGCCACCTTCCCAGGCTGCAAAGGGAACTGAGCAAGGATTTCTTCCAGTTTCCAGCTCAAGAAGTCACCATACAATTTTTCTATAATAATAACAATGACAGTGATGAGGATGTTGTAACTGAGGCAGTATGGGACTTACCAATCCCCTAGAAAATTCTGATGCATTCTCAAAAGCAAAGGAAAACGAAGAGCTTTTAAAATGTATAAGATCAAAGTGACAAGAACATTCCAGAACCAGGAAGTGCTGCAAGGCAATCACCCCTGTTTATGAACAAGGCACAGGGAGGAGGAAGAACAGTTCATCTCTAGAGGCACCCAGCTCAAGCCAAGCCATCTTGATGCCTTAGTGAGCAACTTCTCATTGACCAAAAAAATGCTGTTTGGCTCTTATAAACTAAATCAGAGTTAAACTAAATTTCTCCACAATGAATATTTGCTGTATTACATCACCTTAAAGAGAAACAGATCCAAGTGTAGTAGGGAAAGTATATATTCAATATGAGACACCTCTTCAGAAAAAGAGAATACAAAATCAAAACCCAAGCAGGACGCTTTGGCTCACACCTATAATCCCAGCACTTTGAGAGGCTGAGGCAGGGTGAATCACTTGAGGTCAGGAGTTCGAGACCAGCCTGGACAACATAGTGAAACCCCATCTCTACAAAAAATAATAATATTTAGCCAGTGTGGCCGCGGATATCTGTAATCCCAGCTACTCAGGAGGCTGAGGCAGGAGAATCGCTTGAACCTGGGAGGCAGACGTTGCAATGAGCCAGGATCGCGCCACTGCACTCCAGCCTGGGCAACAGAGTGAGACTCCATTTCAAAAAAAAAAAAAAAAAAATCAAATCACAGAATTAAGGACAGCACCTTGGGAAAGGCCTCCGGGAAGAGGTGTTTCCCTTGCTTTCTTGCACATACACCTGGTCTTTAATTAAAAATTCTTCAATGTTAGAGTCACATGGCCTTGACTTTGGTGCCTTTTTGACATTGACTAACTCAAGTGCCATGGAGACCAATGATCCCTTGGAGTCAAGGTTTCTTCGTGTGTAAAACGGGGATAACAATAAATGCACCACAGAGTCATTTTACAGATTCAACAAAGTACTATCTAAAAGCACCAAGAAGACCACAGCACTGTAAGAACCTCAGGCAACACGGGAGGAAGGAGTACAGGAAGGAGACACAGAGAGGCCATTGCTGGTGCCCTCTGAAGTAGCTGTGTCTCTCCCCAGCTCCAGTTCCTAAAACCCAGGCACAGTATGACATGCTACCTTGACATCCAGCGAAACTGGGAGGGCCCCAAACGGCCTCACCACAAGTCCTTCCTGACTCTGCTCCTGCAGACACAGGGTCCCTCAGCCAGGCAGGCTTCCTAGGCGTGGAAAGCAGGCGCAGCCCTGTGTATCCTGAGCAGTGGGTGTCAGTTCCCTGCCAGTCTGGGAGGGACTGAAATAAGCTGGTCACATCTCCCCAGGGAGCCAGGGACAGCCCTCCCTCTCCATACCCCAAAGCCCGCCTCCCCCAACCCCTGGGCAGCTGCTCTCTCTGTTCCTGAGTGCAGCCCCATGTGGCCCTACATGGCATGGAATCCTCCTTCCCCAGCTGTGAGTGTCTGTGACCAATGAACTGCTGTCAGGTGCACATGTCCTGTGTCACGTGCTAGGTGTCTGGCTGTCCCCACATGGTAGGGCAAGAAACCCTCCTGACCATCACAGGGGACAGGAAGCCATGAGTATGGGGCCCTCCTCCTACCAGGAAGGGCCCAGCTTCCAGGCTCTGCAAAGGCCCTCCTCTTGGTGCCCCTCCAGCCTAGGAGGCAGGAGCAACTTGCTGCTTTCCCACCATCCCTTTCTGGGAACCAGTTCTCTACGCTGAGCGTCTTCGGTCTGAATAGGGAGACAGTTTTAGAGAGATGAAGTCACTTATCCACGGTCACAAATGACGGAATCAGTCTAGAATCCGAGATCCAAATGATTCCAAAGTCACATTCACCTCCCACATGAAGATATTTCATGGTGACGTTCAAATATGAAGACCTGGTCGGAGAACCCAGACATGAGCCTCCCAGGAGCTCAGTGGCAGACGGAGAGCTTGACCAAAATCCCCATGAAAGAAAACAGATACGTGGTGTGCTACCTCCAGAACACAAGGACAAACTGAGCTGCAAAATAAGCAGACATATTCCTGGCCGGAGGTGTGCTCGACCACGGCACGGTCCTGCAGAACCGGCCAAGCTCCCTCTGGAGCACACCTGACAGATGGCGTTTATGTCTCCATGTTTCCTTCAAGAAGGATACTAACACAGAGAGACAGATCCAGGGGACAGCGTCCTTGAAAAGTGTTTAGAAACCACGTCACATTCATTTATTTACTTAGTCATTCACAGAACACCTCAAATATGCCAGACACTCCACGTGTTACCTCACTTAATCCTCCCAACAACCAGTGAAATCATGGAAGGAGGTTAGCATATGTAACAGGTCATTCAGCTGTCAGTGGAAGACTTGGCATATAATAGATGTTCAATGAATATTAGCTGCCCTTCAGCATCACCCAGTCTACCACCTTAGATGGTGTTCAGATGCTTTGTAAACTGATACTATCACAGTATTTTAGAATGATCTGGGAAAAGACAGACGGCTGGGAAAAGGATGATGGAATTGTTGAGCAGTCAACTTTAATGACAGCCTGAGGAATGAATCCCTATGTTCATATGATTTCGAGAAGCTGTGGGCCGGGCGCAGTGACTCACGCCTGTAATCCCAGCACTTTGGGAGGCCAACGTGGGCAGATGACCTGAGGTCAGGAGTTTGAGACCAGCCTGGGCAACATGGCGAAACCCCGTCTCTACTAAAAATACAAAAATTAGCTGGGCATGGTGGCACACACCTGTAGTCCCAGCTATTCGGGAGCCCAAAGCATGAGAGTCACTTGAACCAGGAAAGTGGTGGTTACAGTGAGCCAAGGTCATGCCACTGCACTCCAGCCTGGGCAACAAAGCAAGACTCCGTCCCAAAAACAGAAGCAGCTGTGGCTATTGGATGAGATTCTTACAGGAATTTAGTGACAGAAAGGGAAATGGAGAATTGGAGGGAAGTATTATCCAAAACTCAAAGTGGGAGATGGAATGGGTCAACAAGAATCACCGAAAGTAGAAGAAAGTGCATCACATCCGATTATAGCCACTCTAATTACAGGATAAAAATCTAAACACTTCAGTCAAGCTTTGGGGGCAAAGGGTACCAAATGCTGGTCGCTTTGGTATTTCATGATGATAACAGGTTAGTGAACTCTCTGTTCGGAAACCCGCTTCAACACACAACATTTGGCCCTCGGCTGCTCAGGGGAATGTGTGGATACTCACATATGTGATTTATCCTTTAGAAGGTAAGTCACTCAGTCAGAGAAAGAACAAAGATCTGTCTCCAAATGGGAAAAAAACTTCAAAGCCATCTTACAGCTGAGAAAGCAGAAGGAAAAGGAGAGTCTGACATGAAATCATATCATCAATTGGGTTGCTGCTTTCTTCCCACTCCTTTAGAAGGGCTCTGACGACATCTTGGCTAGGTAACTGACTTCCTTCCTTCCCACCTGCTCTCTCAGGCCATGCCAGTTCTCTGCCTACTCAATGTGACCTCCTCCATGCAGGGCTCCTGGGCACGCCCACCTGGTTCTGCTCGGTTGCCACTCTACGTGTATTCTGAGAATCTACCCTCCCACGAGACACTGGAGTCCCTTTCCACTGTGCTCTTCTGTAGGTGCTGACATATCTGTGGGCAGCTGCAGAAGCTGTGGCTAAACACAACCGAAACTACCAGCCTGGGTTCAAACCCCAGATCCTCACCTTCCTAGCTTGCCCTTGGCTGTGTTACTTTCCTGGGGTCTCAGCTTCCCCTTCTTTTACAAGTAAAGTGGGTAGAAATACCAGTACCTACTTCTAGGGCTGCTGTGAGGGTTAGCGGGTTTAAAACATATAGAGTACTTAGGACAGGGCACAGGGTCCACTGAGTCTCAGTTAAGTGTTTGCTCTTATAATTATTCAGGTTTGGCAAGAACACCACCAACGATTGGGGCTCGTAGGCTTCCATGCCTGCTACTTCCTGCTACTTCCATTACGGGATAGTCCCAATAAGCGTTCAGGTGTTTGAGCTCTCCCTCTGTGCCAGGCACTGTCTGAAGTTCCTATACTAAGGACAGAGGAGGCATGAGCATCAGTCATAGTGCAGAGTAGTTAGCTTACAGCATACCCTTGGCTCCCCCTAAAATCTCCATACGCCAGCATTACCCACCACATCACTCGAATGAGCAAGCTCGAGTTCAGAGAGATCAGGCAGCTTTCCTAAGCCTTCAAAGCTACGATGTCCCGGAGTCAAGAGGTGAACCCCGGCCCTCACACCCATTCACCGTGCCTCTGTCCTCTGGCAGCTCAGAACGCAGTTGCTGCCTCTTGTCCACGCAGCAGCGCTCGCACCGACCTGGGCCTCTTCTGTGCTGAGCTAACCTGTCCACCTTCCTTCTACTTCTCCTCCAATGGCACTCGGAGCTGCCATCCTGACGACACTACTTTAGACCCACCTTGGTTTGAAAAGAAGCCTCCCCAAACAGGAGGCAAGGAGTGGGAAAAAGGACCCCATGCAGTATGAGCGCACAGGGAGGGAGGAAAGAAGCACGCGTCCTTTCAGAAGTTGACATCTGGTGATGCCTCCAACAGACTCCTAGCATGGGGTCCCTGAATATGCAGAATGCTTTCTCAAGTCCAGACCTCTGCTCCCTCATGTGCCCACTCCAGAAATGTCTTCCCCTACCTTCTCTGCCTGGCTGGATTTTCTAGGGCTATTTAATACCCAGGTCCAGGGTATCTACTCAGATGTGCAACCATCCCACCCCTAGCTCTTAGGCTGGAGGCCCTCCCGCCGCGCCTGCAAACACCTGCACATGCCTCCAGGACAGACTCCAGCACTCTGCACCCAACTGTGTGAGTTGATCTTTCTGTTTGTAGCTATCACTGTGATGTGAGTGTGAGGACTGCATCACTGTCCTTTGGCAAAGTAAGTAGTCATTCTTCAGATAAATATTTATTGAGTGTCTCCTGTGTGTCAAGCTCTGTAGCGGGCACAAAAAAACACATCAGTGGGCAAACAGGCCAGTGACCACTCTCCCAGGGCTCATGGTCTGACGGAGGAGACAGAAATCAGGCAGGAAACTGGACACAAGACAAACTCTCCGGAGAGACCACCATTCAAACACGACCTGAGGGAACAGGAGGGCTCGAGGAGGTGCAAAAGAGGGAGAGTGGCCCTGTGTGACTAACTCTGGACTTGTTCCCTGCGTTCACACGCTCCCTGGCACACGCAATGGATTTGACATTTCACTCAAAACTCCTCACACACAGGGCTCTTGCTATCTTCTTCCTCTATAATAATCTATGGAACATAAAGATTTTAGATGTCTGCTGATAATTTCTTTTATTCTTGGAGCACTAACCCAGTCCTCTGTCTGCTCTGTAGCACTGTGATGAGCCTTGGTTTTTACATTCTATGACTGCCCATTTCATTCATTCAATGGACACTTACTGCGGAGCCTTAAAATATCCTCATGGCAGGCGCTACGTTCTGGGGACAGAGATAAAGAAGATGCAGCCCCTGCCCTCGGGGGAGGTTGTCTCTGATTGTAGGAAGAAATGGTATGGGGGCTACAGGAGAAGCCCCCAAAAGCTGGGACCAGATGAGAGATGAGGCTTCTCTCAATCTAAAAATTTCTGTAAAATGTACAATACCATTACGCAAAGAACAGGCTCAACAACTGCTTGCTGAAGTAATTCCCAAGCCAGGGGAGCATATAACTGAAAGAGGACTTGCTGCGAAGTAAAAGGTGAACCTGCTAGGGTCCCAGACCTCTATAAAATACCTCGTTCTTTCAGCTATCAGTCTAGCGTATCAGGACTGTACAACTAAATTCAAACACTATAATTACAGCACTATCCTTGCCCGTCGGGATGGCTTTTCATTTCTTAAACGTGCTTCAACTGAGAGATGAACCTTGTCAAAATGGACCGTGAATGCCCACCAGGCTTCCCCATGGTCATGGCTGCAGGATGCATCAGACACCCAGATCAGCAGGAGTGGCTTGTAATGGGAGACGTGAAACTAAAGAAATACCATCTACCAAACACAACCCAGAAGGAAGGGCGGAGGGAGACAAACATTTAGCATGCTAGTTACTGTTACTTAAACCACCATCACCAGCCACCTAACTTCTATGGGGCACTTCCGTAAAACAGGTGCTAAGACCTGTATATCTACAGACTCATTAAATCCACACACCGACTATCTGAATAGGTCCTGCCATCACACCCATTTTAGGGAAGCTGCTCAGGCCATGCAGAAGCGGGTATAGCCAGGACTCAATATTCTGCTCTACAACCCACCCCTTAATAAGTTCACTGGCTTAATCCTAAAAGCCTGTGAAATCGTGCTGTAGTTCCATTTTAAGAAGTGTACTTTTTTCCTCATTTTTTTACAGAGACATGACATACCAAAGACCCCGAACAACTAACTGGGAGTTTGATTTTCAGGAGCTCCCAAGTGGCAGGCCAGACGTCTTCATCCCCTCAGCCCTCCCTGTGTTATTTATTTCCCATCCATGCTCCTGAGGCGCTGAACATGTCAGGACTCACAGAACTCATTAAAAGGCATTTCACTTTGTCTTAAGATCAGCTTGTTTTGTAAACCTCTCCAGCGTGACCCTAGAAATGTGTAAAATGCTGAACCGTACCAGAAAGCCGCTGCAATCGTATATACGAGGGGGCAGCAAGTTGAATGACTTTTAGTCATTCAGGAATTTCAATGTCTTTCTAGGAGACACACCAGTAAATCCATTCACTGTGGTTAGTCAACATGCAGCAGAAATAATACAGGATGTGCAGTTGGAATTCAGTTCAATTCAGTGCACACGTCTGCCTCCTACACTGAGCCGTGAGCTCCTCAGGACAGGGTTCATGTATTATTCATGTGCCTGCATGCTGACTGGCATGTCAATGTGATGTAAATGTTTGATTGTTGAATAATACAAAGCCAAGTGAGGTAAGTGTTATTGTAACAGAATATCAGCAAGGCAATGGACAGTAGAAGTGGCATAATTAATTCTACTTGAAGGGCTTGGGAAAGCTTTCAGGAGGCGGCAGTGGACGGAACTGCAAATGAGGGATAGACTGGGATGCACAGAGGACGTCTAGGAGTAAGCAAAGTTCCGAATACATAAAAGTGTGTTTGTTCAAAGACAGCCGGAGTACAAGGGCTGTGGCGGTACATTCTGACTCCCCAGGGTGGAGCCCTGGATCACATTCACCTGGGTGTCCCCAGTGCCTGACACGATGGCCACCACGTAGGAGGTGCTCAGTATGGGCTGCTGAGGAGTCCACCAAAGGCAAGAGCAGCTGGCAGCCATAAAGACAGACGGGGGAGCATCAGAGGGAGCAACTACTCCAAAAAGAGCAGAGAGGACATTCCCTCTGCTGCCCCCGCCCTGCCCACTGCTTTCACGGGACACCTTGCACCTGTTCGCCACTGAGCCTCCCATGACTCTCAGAGCTCCAGGAGGACAGCGATGACTGTGGTCCCGCTCCCTAAGCCACAATACCTGAAGCACAGTGGGTACTGGGGAAGTGTGCAAGAAAGAAAGGGAAGGGAAAAGGCGGGCAGCCAGCCACAGGATGGATTTCACTGCATGCTGGGCTAAGAAACCAGGGACAGGAAAATGATTTCAGAAAGGTTTTAGAAAGGTGACAAATGAGTTGACATTTTTATAAGATGACAGTGGCAGCAGCATCAAAGATAACAGCACCTTACAGGAGGAACTAGCATTTACCAAGCCCTAACTCATGCCAGGTACTGTATTAAGTGCCTTACATGTAGTATAACAACCAGAAGAGCTATGGAGTGGTAGCTCCACTAGGAGGGACAATGGTCACAGACACAAGTAACTTGGTCCAGGTCACCCAGCCAGTAAGTGGCAAAGCCAGGACTCTAACAAAAGTCCGTCTGATCCTAAATATTATAATGTTGACCATCATAAGTAACTTGAAAATTGAGGGAGGCCTGACCTAGGGGCTTCCGACTAGTCTGCTGGCCTGGCTACCCGGAGCCGGCTGCCGCGGCTGTCCTCAACTCCATCTCTACCTCTGTCCACGCCCAGATATGCAAGTGGGACTTGGTGTCAAAACTGAAGCAGAGATGGCAGAAACGGAATCCTTCCCCCTGCTCCCCAAGGCGCTCCGCTCTGAGACAATACCAAGAAGCAGAAGCCACTTTTCTCCAGACTGATTTCTGAAACTTCGCCCTGCCTTGCCGCAATTTTTTTTTTTTTTTAAGAAAACAACTATATAAAAATAGCCTAAGAAAAGCACCTCGGAAACAGACCAGAACAGAAAGTTAGGAAGCCCAGTAGGGTGGGTAGCTCTCATATGGCACTTCAGCCAGCTTATTACCGAACCCCTCGGGTCCCGAGAATTGCACGAGTAACAGGTTTCCCTTTGTCAGCAGGAGCCAACCGTCTCCTCCCCATCGGCGCTGCTCACGGCCTCCCAAGGTGCTTCTCGCACTCTTGCCTTTCCTGGGCACTGCCCGTGGCCTCCCAAAGTGCTTCTCACCCTCTTGCCTTTCCCGGCTTCCTTCCCTGTGTAATGAGCAGGGCTTATGCTGACTCTACTAAGTGGCTTCTAGTTTGGATTTGCTGTGGTTTTAATGCAAGTATACCTTCATTCATCCAGGGATTGTTACATTTCACCATCCCAGAAAGTCTGAGAACAAGGGGAAAGCTAAGACAGTTTCTGAAACATCTTAAGGAAATAAAAAAGGAGGGGGAGGGAAGAGAGAGACAGAGAGAGAGAGAGATGAAGCCAGGAAACATAGACAAAGGCACCTGTCCTCCTCAAGCGGGGCACGCATTTGCTTATTTCGAGTCAGCCTTAACAATTTGGATGTTCTGGTTGTCCAGGCCCTGGCAGACCAAGGAAGCCAAACCATCAGTCCTGGGACTGCAACTAAACAGCTACTCCCACCCCACCCACCCTATGCTAAGCACTGTGTTAGGTCCTCCAGAGACAGGAGCGCGTGTTCTGGGATGACCGAATAAGAGGGACTGGATCCTGGTAAGCATCCAGATGAGAACACCAAGCCTCCAGCAGTCGGTCAACTGGCTCAAGACAAGTCACACAGCTAATAATATGAGACGCCAAAACCCACGTTCTTGTCATCATTCTAGCTGAACAGAGGCTGTGCCAGACAACCCGCGCCGACAGAGGCAACGAGCAACAGCGACACCCACGAGAGAGAGAGGAAAGCCACACAGAAACCAAGAGGGCAACAGGCCGGCCTGTTCCACCTACGCAGAAGCAACAGAGTGCAAGAAGAGATTCGCCACTGCACCCCCAGGCCGTGCCCAGGCCAGTAACTGAAGAACGTTCAAAGTCCCACCTTCAGAATCCTACTATTTCCAAGTATAAGGTATGCTCAGAAGATGTCTAACCACATTGCTTATTTGTGTATTAAGTTCTGTAGCTTAAGAGTGACATATTCAAATAACAAGCAAATCCACACACATGGGAACAGCTTATTCCCCTCTGATGCCAAATAACCAAGGTATTTGTAGCTAAGAAATAAGAGATGAAATTCACAGTGCAGAGATGATTTTTCTGTAGCCACAGCACTGTGGAA
Source organism: Theropithecus gelada (assembly GCF_003255815.1). Taxonomy (NCBI): domain Eukaryota; kingdom Metazoa; phylum Chordata; class Mammalia; order Primates; family Cercopithecidae; genus Theropithecus; species Theropithecus gelada. The sequence goes on from NC_037676.1 coordinate 142,478,478, forward strand.
AGCTGAATAGCTTGGTCGTCCGATTTAATATGTGTTTGCACCTTAAAAGTGGGCCTTTCTGTTTTCCCCCTTCCCTACTGTGGCACAGAACTGGGTGTCTGAAGGGGCTCTGCAGAATCCTACACAGTAATATGCTGCAGGAATAACAAGAGAGCCATCAATTGGCAGTGGAGCATCTGTCACCAATTTTTTTCCCCTGTGAAATTTCATTTCAGAAATAATAGTCATTATTTAAATGCTAGCATTTAGGTAAGGGCTATCAAGTGAAATTGGTTACTTTATGTTGATAATAGCAGAGGAATTACTGCTGCTGTGAACCTGAGACATGTAAGAAGCCATTAATATTAGCTTCTATCTCCAGGGATGCTCTGGTACAACATTCATGAGAAAAGCAATAAAGAGAATCTCGCCTCAAAACATTTATGAATTTTTAATTATAACAATACAAAGCCATCATTTTTTGTTAAAATATTAAACAGAAGAATGAAGAAATTAAGCAGTGTGTATGTACATTTATGTATACAGGTATGTATATGTTTCTTTTTGTATCACACTCACATACACATATCTTCGAACATTTGTGGAAAAGCTAATATAGTAAATGTTTCTTAATTTGAGCTTTATTACAATGAAATCTATGACTAAGCAAAAGCAAGAGTTCATGTCTTTCACAATCTACACATAAAAACTTGCTTACAAGTGGCCAGGCATGGTGGGTCACGCCTGTAATCCAGCACTTTGGGAGGCTGAGGCAGACAGAGCATTTGAGCTTAGGAGTTCGAGACCAGCCTGGCCAACATGGTGAAACCCTGCCCCTACTAAAAATACAAAAAAAAAAAAATTAGCCAGGCGTGGTGGCTCACACCCGGAGACCCAGCTACTCAGAAGGCTAAGGCAGGAGAATTGCTTAAACCTGGGAGGCGGAGGTTGCGGTGAGTCGACGTTGTACCACTGCACTCCAGCCTGGGTGAAAGAGTGAGGCTGTCTAAAAAGAAAAAAAAAAAAAGCACTTGCTTACACGTAAATTCAAATTAGAAGAATCACATGCCATCGCTAGACCCTCCTTGTCCAGAAATGGGGTGGGTTATAAACACTCATCTCTGTGGCCGGGCGCCGTGGCTCACGCCTGTAATCCCAGCACTTTGGGAGGCCAAGGCGGGCGGATCATGAGGTCAGGAGATTGAGACCATCCTGGCTAATACGGTGAAACCCCGTCTCTACTACAAAATACAAAAAAAATTAGCCGGGTGTGGTGGCGGGTGCCTGTAGTCCCAGCTACTCGGGAGGCTGAGGCAGGAGAATGGCATGAACCCGGGAGGCAGAGCTTGCAGTGAGTGGAGATCCTGCCACTGCACTCCAGCCTGGGTGACAGAGCGAGACTCCGTCTCAAAAAAAAAAACAAAAACAAAAACAAAAAACAAAAAAACCTACTCACCGTTGTATTAGGAATTTGTGAACACAGGGACACACTCACCCCATAAAAGCCCCAGTGACAGTCTAGACTCCTGAGAGGCCCACAAAGGTCTGTCTGACCCTTAATATCGTGCATCCTTACCATAAACTTAAAATGCAGGGGATTTTAAAGGGAGTCTGTAATAGTAAGAATTAAAATAAGTCAAGAAAGCAAAGAAGAAGAGAGGAGAAAACAAAGCAAGAAACTTATTTATCTGAAGGTTGATGTCCGAAGAAAAAGCAGTTTATTCTGAGGGAGTGAAGAAGTGTGCAGAGACTAGAGGGGGCCCCTGATGGGACTCTTGGTGCCTCGTCAGCGATGGAAGGAAAAGGAAAAGGGTAAGGACAAGATGTAGGGTTCACAGGCAGGCTCTTGCAGGCACCAGGCATCGGCATGCAAACGTGGTCTGCAGAAACGATGCACACACCAATAACAACTGTTATCTATAAAGCAAACAAGCTCAACGTAGTCCCAAGAGCTTTCCCCATCCTCCGTTAACATTTCACGCTTACGACAACCCTATGCAGCTGGTAAGAATGTTAATACTATGTAAGCACCTACTATGTGGCAAGCATTGCTCTTAGTTCCTAGGTGCTAAGGATGCAGCAGTGAAATAAACAGACCACCACCACCACCCACCCAAAAAGACCTCTTACACTAGTTGCAATTATTTCATCAGAAAAAAATTACATGAAGTACCACAGACCTGGTATGTGGAGAGCACTAAGTGTAAAAGCTATTCTTTTTAGTTTGTTGTTGTTGTTTTTCAGACGGAGTCTCACTCTGTCACCCAGGCTGGAGTGCAATGGCACAATCTTGGCTCACCGCAACCTCCGCCTCCTGGGTTCAAGCGATTCTCCTGCCTCAGCCCCTTGAGTAGCTGAGATTACAGGCGCCCACCACCACACGCAGCTAATTTTTATATTTTTTAGTAGAGAGGGGGTTTCACCATATTGGCCAGGCTGGTCTTGAACTCTTGACCTTGTGATCCACCTCGGCCTCCCAAAGTGCTGGAATTACAAGCGTGAGCCACCACACCCAGCTGAGTAAAAGCCGTTCTTACTACTGAGATATAAAATAACTCTATTGTAGTACAAAGAGAATCATATGGGAACCCAGAGAAGAGGGTGTTTCATCCCATGTGGCAAAATTCTATACAGCAGACATTTTAGAGACAGTTAAAGAAGCTAAGCTCAATGGGCTTAGAATAAAGATAATGCTAAAATAAAAATCAATCCACAACCAAATCCTATACTATCTCCTACAGTTAACATCCACAACCAAGTCCTATACTGTCTCCTACAGTTAACACCCATAACCAAATCCTATACTGTCTCCTACAGTTAACACCCACAACCGAATCCTATACCGTCTCCTACAGTTAACATCCATAACCGAATCCTACACCGTCTCCTACAGTCAACGCCCACAACCGAATCCTACACCGTCTCCTACAGTCAACGCCCACAACCAAGTCCTACACCGTCTCCTACAGTTAACGCCCACAACCAAGTCCTACACCGTCTCCTACAGTTAACGCCCACAACCAAGTCCTATACCGTCTCCTACAGTTAACACCCACAACCAAGTCCTATACTGTCGCCTATAGTTAACACCCACAACCAAATCCTATACTATCACCTATAGTTAACATCCACAACCAAGTCCCATACTGTCTCTGCTCTGCCTCCCTCACCCTCCCTACCACCAGTAGCTCCTGCTCATATTCCCATGTCCTCAGAGCAGGTCCTCTGTTCATTCATGCTGGCAGCTCGGTGCTATAGGACTAAAGTGACAGGAATTACTCCCTTTGTGTATTTTGGAAACTGGTGGTTTGTTTTCGTTAATGTAATTCCACATGTAAATGTATTGCAGCTTGGAACAAGAATTAAAAAAGAATGATAGCTTTCATTTTCCACGTGTAACCCTGTTGCTTTGAAAATGGCTCTGCCATGCTGTCTATTTACGTTTGTCATGATTACAGGTAAAGTCACAAGAGCTGGGAAGGAGGAGGCCTTCGTTCTTGTTCCGGTTCCTCATGCAGCTGACCTGTGACCCAAGGCCAGCCACCCACTTCTTCTGCTTTCGCTTTCCCTGTGCATAAAGCCAGGGTGGCCCTGTGTGCCCTGTGCATCCTCTGACTGACTGGGGACCCCGACTGGAGAGAACCACAGAAAACTACACAATAACAAAGACAGACGAGGCGTGGGCAAGCCATGACGGGCAGCTACGCTTGAGGGCTGGGGAGAGAAGACGACCATGTTGATGGTCGCGGCGTGAACCACCGCCAAAAGCATCTCCCTTGGAATTCTGTCCCGCTGCCACAGTGCTCCCCACCTTCTACATCATCACTAGGAAGTGCTCACTAGGCCGACCAGGTAAATGGAAAGAGTGGCTTGCCCCAGGGCTGGGGCAGGGATTGGCTGGGAAGGAACATGTGGGAATTTTCTGGGGTGGCGGAAATGTTCTATACTATGCCCTGATAAGGGTTTGCGTTAGACAGAGCCATGTAGTTCTAAACCTCAATAAATGGTACACAAGATTTGTACATGTCACTGCACATGTATTTTACCAAAAAAAAAAGTGAACTCTAGTTAATGATACATGTGCTACAGCATTTAGGGGTAAAATATACTGAAATCTGCAACTTACTTTAAACTGCATTAAAACAATAAGATGGATTGGGCCCGGCACAGTGGCTCATGCCTGTAATCCCAGCACTTTGGGAGGCCAAGGTGGACGGATCACAAGGTCAGGAGATCAAGACCATCCTGGTTAACACAGTGAAACCCCGTCTCTACTAAAAATATAAAAAATTAGCCAGACATGATGGTGGGCACCTGTAGTCCCAGCTACTCGGGAGGCTGAGGCAGGAGAATGCAGTGAACCCAGGAGGCGGAGCTTGCAGTGAGCAGAGATCCTGCCACTGCACTCCAGCCTGGGTGACAGAGCAAGAATCCGTCTCAAAAATAAATAAATAAATAAATAAATAAATAAATAAATAAATAAATAAATGAGATGGATTAAAGGATGGATAGGAGGTTGGATAGATATGTAATAAAGCAAATATAACAAAATGTTCATCACAGAACCTAGATGGTTGGTATGTAAGTGTTGCTATAAAATTCTTTCAACTCTTCCGCATGGTTCAGTATTTTTATAATAAAAGTTTGAGGATGGAAATGCTGGTTGATACAGAATAAGTTCCAGATGAAGTCTGAGGCATAAGGAACACCAAGGATGGTTGGGCACAGTTGCTCGTGTCTGTAATCCCAGCACTTTGGAAGGCCAAGGTGGTTGGATCACTTGAGGTCAGGAGTTCAAGACCAGCCTGGCCAACTTGGTGAAACTACATCTCTACTAAAAACACAAAAAGTTAGCCAGGCATGGTGGTGGGCACCTGTAATCCCAGCTCCTCGGGAGGCTGAGGCAGGAGAATCGCTTGAACCCGGGAGGCAGAGGTTGCAGCAAGCCAAGACCGCGCCACTGCATTCCAGCCTGGTGACAGAGCGAGACTCCATCTCAAAAAAAAAAGGGAAACACCAAAGGCTAAGGTAGCCTAGAAAGGTGGGACAGAAGCTGGACCTTGAGATGAGACCTCAGATGACCAAGAAGCAGAGGAAGGCCTCTCCAGGAAGGGGCGGCATCTACGCAGAGCAGCGGAAGCAGTGACCCGCACAGAGCAGGGGTGGAGAGGGGAGCACCTAAGGCACAGCTATGCCCCACATTCAGCATCGCAGAGTGGTTCCCACACGCTTGTCTACGTCCTCCACTCAGCCAACAGGAGGGACAGGCATGCTACCATCAGCCTCATTCTGGAAATGCGGCTAACAGGACCATGCCACAAAATGTCTTTCCGTCACCAACTACTCGGTACTGAGAACGTGCTATGTGCCAGGCCCTGGAAATGAAAGAGAAAACCCAGGCACTG